>NC_064838.1:28763030-29066060 GCF_024166365.1 Elephas maximus indicus
AAAGGCCTGGCTATATACTCCTGAAAACCAGCCATTGGAAACCCTGTGGATCACAATGATCCCATCTGCAATTAATCTTGGGGATGGGACCGGGCAGTGTTTTATTCCATTGTGCATGAGGTCTCTATGAGTCAGGGGCCCGACTTGGCAGCTAACAACAGCAACAATTAAGCTGTATCCACAAATGCACCTATGCCGCGGAGACGGGGGCGGGGGACTCTAGGAAAAATGGTAAACTGCTATTGATGAAATAATTCATGCTTTTGTTGCACCGAGTATGAATTAACCAAAACCCAAAAATTAAACCCGCTGCCATTGAGTTGACTCCAGCTCATAGCAATCCTACAGGACGGAGTAGAACTGCCCCATACAGTTTCCAAGATGCGCCTGGTAGGTTCAAAGGACGACCTTTTGATTAGCAATCTAGCTCTAAGCCACTATGCCACCAGGGGTGAATTAACAGTACTCCCGTAAAGTAAGGAGTAAACAGTGTGGCCATAAATGTAGGGATAAAAGAGTGAACATTTGAGGTGGTATTAGATGTTGTGCTGAGTTTCTTTAGAAAGTTATATGTTGAAAACCTGAACGAGGAGAGTCAAAGTGATAAAACTGGTTGCTATGAGTTGGAATCGACTCGACAGCAGGGGATTTGGTTTTCTTAAGTTTTTTTTTGTGCGGAACATGGTCTGAGTTTAGCATTAGGTTCATCTCATACCTGAAATACATCTTGATGATCCACGTCACGGCGTCTGAGCAGGTTAATCCAACCAAATAATTTGAGAGTTAAATTGCAGTTGGTTTTGAACTGTGAAATGTTGGTATATTTCCATATACCCTTCAGCTTGCTTTGTGGTCAATTGCGCTTAATACTTTCTTTTGTGTCTGTGTATGTGTATGTTGAAAGTGCAGACTGTTCTTTGAATATCTCAAATCAGGGAAGAACGTGCCATTGAGATTTTCTTATCAGGCTGGGAAAGCTCTTCATGTTCTAAGTGGGTGATTACTCCCAGCCTGCACTTTGAGACTCACAAAAGTCCTCTGGGGTTGACAAATGGTATCAGCCATTTAAACAAAGTGGTTGCCTTTTGGAGGGAATTGGCATCAGTTCTTTGAGAATGAGAGATGTAATTGTTTCTTAGAAGCAGGTGAACCCCACAAGACAAATTTGTTGCCTGTTTCTACAAAATATTTTCAACTGAGGGTGACCAGGGTATTATTAAAAAAAAAAAAAAAAAAGATTAAGAGAACCCTTTAATCCAATGGTATAGAACAACCAACGGACTTCTAGAGGGAAAAGTCACATGGCTTTTTTAGCTCATTTAAAATGATCTCATGGAAACTGATTTGTTTACAAGCAGCTCTTAAAAAATCAAACCAAAAATGAAACAACAAACACCAAATATGAACAACAGAAAAAAAAAAAAAAAAAAAACTCAAAATAAGAGTAGGCCTGGAGTGAGGTTTCTAGGTCAAGCTGCCCTTGGATACATGTAATTAAGGAGTCTGCACAGGGCCAGTGTCCCATCTTGTTTGCTATTGGTTTGATCTTGTAAAATAAAACACATTGCGTGTGCAGGCTCTCTATGAACTGGCAATGTATGTAGATTTTTTAGTTCACTTTTGCTCTTTTAGGTTTTTACACAGTTCTTTTGATGAACTCAACTAAGGCTTGAAGTCAGTGACGGGCATGACTTACCCTGTCTGATTCTTACCAGTTGTCCTAGGACTGTGCTTCAGAGATAATTGCCGATGAGGGTGAACTGGATAGACCACTGAAACCACCACTAATCGAACTCTGAGATTCTCTAAACTGGGCATAGTTTAAGACACTTGGGGTGGCTGTTAATGATGTTGGGGTTCGAGTGTTTTATTCCTTCATTCAACAAATATCCTGAGGTCCTGCCATGTGCCAGGGTGTGTTCTCGGTGCTGGTGGTACAGCCATGAACAAAACAAAGCCCTGTTCTCACAAAGCTTAAATTCTACTGGCGGGAGAAGGAGGCAGCCAGTATAACTAAGCAAGTAGTTATAGTGTGATAGGTGGTCAGTACTATGGAGAAAAATAAAACAGGGTAATGGGGATAAGGGAGCACTTAGGGGGAAGCAGGAGGATCAGGGAAGATTTCTCTTTGAGCAGAAATCTGAAGGAAGTGAGCAAGTTAGCTACGTAGCTACCTGGGGAAAGGAGTATTCGAACTGTCCAGAGTAGCAAGTGCAAAGGCCCTGAGGTGGGAGCAGGTGTGATGTGTTAGAGGAATGGCAAGGAGGCCAGGGTGGCTGGAGCTGAGGGAGGAGTGACCAAGGGGAGAATATTTGGAGTTCAGGCGAGACAGGGAGTCAGGCAGGGTCAGATCACGAAGGAGCCAGGTTTTTATAGGTAAACTATGTTTTAGCTAAGGATTTCTAAAATCTTAAGAACTCTGTGTTTGGTTCTCACCATCACTGAACTACATCATCATTTCTAAAGAGACCCAGTTGAGTCTGGCAAGGTCATGTACCAGATGGGAGCTTAATGGGGCGGGGGGGAGGGGGGTAAAACCCAGATTTCTAGACTGCCTGGTTAATTACAAGACTTACCTGGGATTGTAATTCAGTTCAGCAGGAAAGGAATCCTCTTTGATAAATAGGCGAACCTACAGTTGGTTTGGACAACACGTTCTAAGAACCCAATGATAATGCATGGGAGTGTATCTTCAACACGAGCCATCTGATCCCTACCTCCACCCTATGGGCAGTATGCTCTCATTTTAAAGGAATTACACAAAGAGGACAAATGCCCAGCTTATCCAGCGAGCGTCCTTGGGAATATGTTCCGCATAAGTGGGTCTCTCAGATAAGCGAAGTGGACCCCTTCTTATGTGCAAACTTAAAACCAACCTCAAATTTTCCACTCATTACGTAAGATATGCATATACATTCTGGTAAAACATTAGAAAATAAAGATAAGCAAAAATAATAATAAATAAAACAAAAACAGCCACCCCAATCCTACCATCCAAATATTAGGGTTCTAGAGTTTTCATATACATATGTATATATGTGTGTGTGTTGTGCCATCAAGTAAATTCCAACTTATAGTGACCCTATATGACAGAGTAGTGCTGCCTCATAGGGTTTTGTAGGCTGTAATCTTTACAGGAGCAGATCACCAGGTTTTTCTCCCACTGAGAGGCTTGTGGGTTCAAACCACCAATCTTTCAGTTAGCAACTAAGTGCCATCAGGGCTCTCTCTATATAAATATAAAAAAATATCTATATATAAATGTATATATAGATATATGTATATGTGTATATACATACATATGTATAAGTTTTTTTGTTGTGATGTGTGTATATATATATATATATATATATATGGAAACCCTGGTGGCGTACTGGTTAAGTGCAATGGCTGCTAACCAAGAGGTCGGTAGTTCGAATCCGCCAGGCGCTCCTTGGAAACTCTATGAGGCAGTTCTACTCTGTCCTATAGGGTCGCTATGAGTCGGAATTGACTCGATGGTGGTGGGTTTGGGTGGTGGGTATATGTGTATATATATATATATTTATATATCATATTTATTTATGTATATATGTAAAAATGATGCGTATATTTACATTTCATAAAAAGGAACTCATATGTTATCTCCTGTTTGGTAACTTGCCTTCTGCACTCAATATGTCTTGAACATCTTTCCTTGTTAATCATTAGACATTTGCATCTTCATTTTTCCAAAGGAGGCTGTCCCTTTTATGGGATTTCATTTGAGTGATGACATGCCTAGAACCACTGGGGTAAAAGTATATCATTCAGGTTTTATCACCATCATAGTCCAGATTTTCTAATTTAGTTTATATAGTGCTTTTAAGAAAATCAAATATAAGATAAAGCACTGTTCAAATATTAGTTATCTTATTGCAGGGGTGAAGCCTAGTAATCATCTCATTTGAATATAAAATTTCTCGTTTGTTCTTTAGAGTAACCTAATCCTATTAGCTAGGTAGGGCCAGGTACTCTTTTTTTATTTGTTTGTCCTTAAAAAAGAAAACTGCACTATAGAAAATTTAACAAACATGCAATGGTAGAGATCTTAGTATAGTGGACTTCTTGTTACCCATCAACCACCCTCCACCCTTGTTACCGATTCACAGCAAATCTTGTATCATCTGTATCCTTATCTACTCTCCCCTCTTGTCTTGGATTTACTTTGAAGCAAATCCCAGACATATCAGTTCATCTGTATTTCAGGATGCATCTTTAGGGTTAGGATTCTTTAAAAACAAAAACTCAGTGTAATCACAATACTATTATCACATTTCAAGACAAACCTAAGCAAATTTTTAATCCAATCTGTCTTCACACTTCCTTGTTTTATATGTATATATTAATAATAATAAGCACATATTTGACAATTTGTTTGAATCAGAATCCAAATAAGGTCCATACAATATGGATAGCTGAAGTGTTGTTTAATCTCCATAGTCCATCTATATATATTTTTTTCTACACATTTTTTTTGTAGTTGTTATTGAAGAAACTGGGTGATATATTTTCCCACAGTTTAGATTTTGATGACTGCATCAATGTGATATAGTTTGATATGTTCACCTGTCCCATATGTTAGAAACCCTGGTGGTGTAATGGGTAAGTGCTATGTCTGCTAACCAAAAGGTTGGCAGTTCGAATCCACCAGGTGCTCCTTAGAAACTCTATGGGCAGTTCTACTCTGTCTTACAGAGTTGCCATGAGTTGGAATCAACTTGACCACAATGGGTTTAGTTTAGTTTTGTTATGTCAATTTGAGGAATTTATGCTTTATAATTGTTTATGACCCATCCCATAATTAGCAGTACCTCTGGACTACTTGATATAATTTTGCTCATTGGTGTTCATTTGCATTTCAGGAGGAGCTTTATCTAGGGAGGCATTCTGCTTTGCAAAAACGGCTTAAAAGCATCCCCATGCACGTTTTCTCAACATAAAAAGCTGCTGCAATACCCAGAGACTTAGGAAAATTCATGTATTTGCCTTGTGGTATGTGTGTGTGTGTGTGTGTGTGTGTGTGTGTGTATACCATCATGCTGAGCCTCTGTACCTTTGCAGGTGGTGTTCTTTCTGCCTGCTATGCCCTTCACCCCCTCCCCCCTCATAGCCACCTTGCCAAATCTTTCTATTCCTTAAGTCCCAGCCCAAATACTTCCTCTTCTGGGAAGCCTTCCCTGATACTTGAAAATATTTCTGTCATTTGAAACTGCATGGGACTTTATGTTGGTTTTCCTCAGGGGCCTTTTTGTTTTTGTTTTCACTCACTCCCGAAGAGTACCTGGCACATAGTAAGTGCTCAAAAATACTTGTTGAATGAAATTATTTATATACATGTTTTATCTTCCTGTGAAGGATGTAGGCTGCTTCCTAGAAGAATCTCATTTTTTTGTATTCCTCTCTGAATACTTATTTCTTGAACAGATACATTGCTTAGAACAGCCCCTTTGCTATAGAAAGTAAAGTGAGGACCGTGTCAAAATGTATTAAGCAGTCTTATTTATGTATTTTTAAACTTTATTGTGACAAAATAGATATAACAAAGACTTTACTGTTTCAACTATTTTTTTAAAGTTCTACTTTGTCTATTATTTCATTAATTTCTGAAATACCCTATGTGTCCTCCAAAGGACTTTGTAATTTTTCACCAAAAGAGCTCTATAGCCTGCAAGTTTAACACTCAGTCTCACAATACCCAAAGGTAATTGGGGCTTATGTTGTTATTCCAAATTTTTTATTGTGCTAAAATATATTTAACAGAACATTTGCCATTTTAACCATTTCTAAGTGTATAATTTAGTGACATTAAGTTCATTCACCATGTTGGGTAACCATCACCACTATCCACGTCCATTACCCCAAACACAAACTCTGTACTCAGTAAGCAATAACTTCCTACTCCCCTCTCCTTCCAGCCCCCAGCAACCACTGATCTACACTGCTAGCTATGCTTTTGCCTGTTGTAGATATTTCATATAAGTGGAATCACACAATAGTTGTCCTTTTGTGTCTGACTTATTTCACTCAGTATAATGTTTTCAAGGTTCACCCGTGGACAGCTCTCTAGAGGACGCTCTGCTTGGGGAATTATGTTGATTGTTAATAAAAGGGAATGAAAGTAAGAATCGGGTAGTGAAACAAAGTCGCTGTCAGGTTGTAATGGTATTGCCTTGCTAAACCGCAGGATGGGGACTCCTGAGGGTGTTCACCACCTCCTGGGTACAGGCAAAACATGTCACACCTGTGTGTCTGTTTCCTCTTCTGTAGAATAAGTATAAAAATACCTGCTTTGGGTCATTGCTAAGTTGTATAATAAAAAATGCTTGCAGAAGGGCTTAGAGATGAAAGAATAAAACAAAACTAATATTGTAGAGCAGTGGATCTCAATGGTGGGAGAGAGGGATACTGATGATTTTGTCCTCCAGGGGACATTTGGCATGGTCTGGAGACATCTTTGGTGGTTGTAACTCCGGGGATGGGTGGAGGGTGAGTACTACTGGTAACTAGTGGGCAGAGGTCAGGGATGCTTTTAAACATCCTACAATGCACAGGACAGCCCCCACAACAAAGAATTGTTGTTGTTAGTTGTTGTTGAATTGATTCTGACTCTTGTTGACCCCATGTGTGAGAACTGCTCCATAGCGTTTTCAAGGCTGTGATATTTTGGAAGCAGATCGCCAGGCCTGTCTTCTGAGGTGCTTCTGGGTGGGTTTGAACTGCCAACTTTTTGGCTTGTAGTTGAGTGCTAAACTGTTTGTGCCACCCAGGGACTCCTAATAAAAAATTATCTGGCTCAAAATATTGACAGTGCTGAGGTTGAAAAACCCTGTCCTAGAGTGGATTTCCCCCGGCTTAGCAAGGCTTTTATCTCCTTCTGAGGATGTTAACCTAACTTGATTTGCTGGTTTTCTTTGTGGTTTAGACTGTAGGGAGAGGGGTGCCTACTCAGGCTGGGGCTGATTTTTTAACTTTTTAACAAAATAAACATCCTCTCCCTACCCCACAAACAAGCACTGGCCTTGGAGTCTGGAGCCTGGTGGTTTAGCTTTTTCTTTGGCCACTAATCATCTGTGTGACCTTCAAGAAACCACTTGAAGGTTCCTCTCCCCCCACCTATAAAATGAGGAATTTTGGCGAACTGAAATCTTATGATCAGCCAAATCTTAAAGTTTTCTGACTGGCCATCTTTGAGCTCTTGGCTGGCTTCTCTTACTTTGGCTTTGACGAATAGGACACACAGGAGCAGATGTCAGCCTTGACTTCGTTTTTGAGAAATAGTTCTGTGTAGATGGTTTACCTGTTTTGAGAATAGATTATTTAGCAGTCGTGTTTGCAAAAAGGCAAGGAGGTTTATCTTTTTGTCTGTGTTGGATGTATAACAAAAAAAAATAAATAAATAACAAGGCACATTTAAACGAGAGAATCTCCATGAACTTCAGAGGTAAAGCTGCTGTTTCTGACATTGTCATGCAGTGCACCACTTAAAGTTAAAACTTCTGACTTGGTGACTTCCTTTGGGACTGCTTGAAAACGAAAGCGAAGTACTATTTTCTGTGCTCTGAGAGAGGCATTTTTTGGAATAGAATAAATTGTCTGGTGACGGGGACAGGCTGAGTTTCTGAGGGCAGTCTGATGAGCGGATAACGGGACAAGATGGCAAGGGGGGACTGTGTGTCAGTGTGTAGGGTGGGAGGTGGCAACGTGGCCAACTCAGAAATGTGTGGCACCTACTCATTTCACAATAAAGATGATATCGGCAAGTGTCTTTGCTCAAAGGAAGTTCTGAAATGAACCCTGAGAGTGTCCAGTGACAGAAGCAGAGACTATTGTTAAGAGAATACTTTCCCTCTTCTTGGAAGAGTCAACAGTCAATGCCTTGGTTTTTCTCTGGCCCCTGTTTACATCTATGTTACCATATACGTACCTGGGAGACGGCATCATAATGAGACTCCTGCTCCTGGGGGTGGGGGTGGGGGTGAGGGTGAGTTTCCTTGGCCTCTTGCCAGGAGATTGATCAAATGGTGGCAACTCTTCCTTTTTCTGGGCATAGTCTCGTTTGCTCGCGGAAGGCCTCACGGTTTGCCGGACTTTGCCCATTGTTAGCCAGCCGCACTGGGGGCTGCTGAGCCTTAGAGTGAAGGGTGCCGTCTGGCGTTGGCAGCTGCTGTGACTCCTGTGCCTTGTCCACGTTTCGCCTTATGGCCTCTTGGGTCTCCAGGTGCTTTAGAGGCTTCACGTATATGCCCTTCTCCTTGTTGCCTAACTTTAAAGGATGCTTTGTGATTTTATTCTTTAAAAAAAAAAATTTTTTTTTTTTTTTTTTTTTAAGCAAGCAGCAATAAAACTGGCTCTGAAGGACTTTGGCAAAGGCACTTTGTTTTTTTGGTGGTGGAGGTGGTACAGATATGCCAATAGGATATGCCAAGAAAGAGCGGGAAGATGGATGGATTTTAATTGGCTAGGTTTTCAGCAGAAGAGTGATTTTCCAAGTGCATTGTGCTTTGGGGCCTGAAGCAAGATCTGGTGGCTGAAGAGTAGATCCAGAGGGTCACCACAAGGGTGTGATGCAGTCTTCCATTCTCTACCTGGCTGTGCATTAGGGGTTTTTGGTTTTCTTAGGAATAAAAATAAATAGTGGGGAGAAAATTCCCCCGGAGTCATGCTGCTGGAGTTGGCATTGACATATTCAGATAAATGTATCCAGTAAGTACATACTGGATCCCTTTTCTACATTCATTTATCAGTGGAATTGCTGGTTCAAAGGGCTGTTCCATAACTGATCATAAGGCCTAAAGAGATTAACAGGAGAGTAGAAAATAGAGCCAGTTAGACAATAGAATAATAATAGCTAATAGGAATATTTCCTACATGCCATTCCCTACGTGCTAAGTAAGCACTATATTTTCATTTTTCTCATTTAATTTTCAATACAACTTGATGAGATAAGTCCCCATTATCCCCATTCTGCAGATGAGGAAATTGAGACCCAGAAAGAATAAGTAGCTTGGCCAAGGTCATAACTTTCCCATTGTACTTAGAATAAAATGCAGAATTTTATCCTGGCTTGTAGAGTCCCACTGGCTCTGGCTTTTCTGTCTCTGATCTTGCCCCCGTACTTGCTTCCTTTCCCCCATGAGTGCTCCAGACCTTGTGGCTGGCTTTCTGTTTCTTGAGCTTGCCAGGCTCTTTTCTGCCTTTGGGCCTTTGTAGGAGCTGTTTGCTCTGCCTAAAATGCTCTTCTGCTGGATTTTTTTTTTTTTTTTGCAGGACTGCCTCTGTATTGACTTTCAGATCTTGGCATGAATGTCTCATCTTGTTCTCTCTCACCTGCCAATATTAAGTGGTCACCCAGTCACATCACCTGGTTTAATTCTGTTCACAGTGGTATCTGATTTTTCTTGCATGTTTTGTCTTTTTGTTTGTTTACTGTCTGTTTGCCTTCACTAAAATGTTTATATCATGAGAGCAGGGACCTTGTCTGTCTTGCTTATATTTATATCCCTAGTACCTATTGTAGTGGTGGCACATAGTAGGTGCTCAATAGATGTGTTTAATAAAAAGTAGAGTTTAGGTTTCAAAGCAAGGGGTCTGCTCCTTAAAGTCCTGGGCTGTTCAGTTGTGTGTTTAGTGCTTTCATCCTGTTTTATCCAGTTTTTCATGATTATACCATCGTGAGTCCTAAGTATATAAACCAAAACCAAACCTGTTGCTGTTGAGCTGATTCCGACTCATAGCAACCCCAAGTGTATACCAAAACCAAAAAACCCAGTGCCTTCGAGTCGATTCTGACTCATAGCGACCCTATAGGACAGAGTAGAACCGCCCCATAGAGTTTCCGCTATACGCTAAGGGACTTAGAAACCCTGGTGGCGTAGTGGTTAAGTGCCACAGCTGCTAACCAAAGGGTCGGCAGTTCGAATCCGCCAGGCGCTCCTCGGAAACTCTATGGGGCGGTTCTACTCTGTCCTATAGGGTCGCTATGAGTCAGAATCGACTCGACGGCAGTGCGTAAGTGTATAGCCAGTGCCAAGTCAAATCTTAAATCTAAGAAAACTTTTATAGCAGCATTTTTTATACTTTTTGCTTTCAGGAGCTCAATACGCTCTTAAAAATTACGGAGGATCCCAAAAAACTTTTGTTTAATGTGAGTTATATCTATTTATATTCACCATATTAGAAATTAATGCTGAAAAAAATTAAACTATTTTTCTCGTTAAAAAATAACAAATCCATTACACATGAACATAAGTAACTTTTTTTAATGAACAATAATGACATCCCCCCCCCAAAAAAAATAGTGAGAAGAGTGGCATTGTTTTATATTTTTTGCAAATCACTCTAAGATCTGGCTTAACAGAAGACAGCCTGGATTTGCATATCTGCTCTGCCTTCAACGTGTCATGCAGGCTCTGGGAAACTCCACTGTACACTCATGAAAGACTGAGTGTGACAAAGGCACATAACACCTTAGTGTTGTTATGAAGAGGCGTTGGTGGTTCAGTGGTAGAGTTCTTGCCTCCCATGCAGGAGACTGAGGTTCGATTCCTGGCCAATGCGCCTGATGTATAGTCACTACCTCTCTGTCAGTGGAGTCTTACATGTTGTTATGATGCTGAACAGGTTTCAGTGGAGCTTGCAGAAATCAGCCAGTGAAAACCGCGTGGATCACAATGGGCTGACCCGCAAACCAATCGTGGGAATGGTGCAGGACTTGGAAGGGTTTCATTGCATTGTGCATGGGGTCACCATGAGTCAGAGGCTGACTTAATGGCAGCTACCACCACCACCACCATTATTATGAAAATAGTTTTGATGTCCAAGAGCCCCTGAAAGAGTCCTGAGAACCCCCAGGGATCCCTGGGCCATCTTTGAGAACCACTGGCTTATAGGTGGTTAGGTATTTGAAAGGTAGGATGGTGGCATGGAACATTTGAGAGAGGGGAAAGGTGAAAGCTTGAGTGACATGATGAAATTGAATGTCCCTAAGTCTGGTTGTTGTATCAGATCTTTCTGTTCAGAAATATGTGGATAGGGATGCTTTTAAGCTGTTTCTTGTTTTCGTTTTGCAAAACAAAATCACTTTTCAGCCAAAGCGCCTCTTGAAATGCAAATAAGCAATGAGAGCTTGGAGGCTAGTGGTATTTTTCTTACGTTCCTCTTTCTCAGATGAGCAAGATTGTACCAAACATTTCAGAAGTTCTGCTGATGGGATGGGTCACTAAAAAATTATAAAGCACAGATTTATCTCAGTATCTGAGAACAGCACCTTCAAATGCAGCTTCTTCTATCTCCGCTGCTCTAACATCCTTGTTGGTTCTTCTTGTAGCTTTTGGCCTCCAGTGAAGTTGTATCCTACAGTAGAAATTGGCATTGTCTTAAAGCTTCATTGCTCTTAGGTTTTATCACAACTAGTATTAAAGGAATCAAGAGGGAAGCTGTCAAAAACAGTTTAGATATTCTACGCTAGCCAGCTTCACTGTGTAAGAAGGTTAAATGATTGCAAATCCAGATTTGGGGAAAGATTTTGTATGTTTCTTGGGTGGTATATGAATTTTCAATGTCATTGTCAAGGTAATTCAGTGGTAAAAACATGGGGAGCTTGGTCATCAGGAAGTAAATTATGCATTCGGGCTCAGTGGCTGAGAGCCATGGCTGCTAACTAAAGGGTCAGTGGTTCAAATTCAGTAGCGGCTCTTTGGAAACTCTATGGGACAGTTCTACTCTGTCCTATAGGGTTTCTCTGAGTCTGAATTGACTTGATGGCAATGGGTTTTTGGTTTTGGGGTACAGGCATGGTGATGAGGGGCCTTCAGTGCCTGATACCAGTGCTTGGAAGGGCCTACTTTAAAGTCAGAGCGTAGATGGGAATTTGATTACTGAAAGTCAGATAGTCCAGCCTCAAAGTTTATGTGGCTTCATCTTAATTAAACAGAAGAGTCTTCTTGCTTCTATGTGTTGGTGAAAATCTGAGGGTCCGTTGTTTTGGGGTCCATTAACTACTGTGACATTGGCTTCTGCTTTCCTTCCTCATCTGTCCACCCTTGAAGATTAAAGTGACATCTTAGATAACTTCTTGGTTAATGAAAGTGTTCTAATTTAGTCTTAGCTTCAGGAGTTGCTAACTTTTAAGTTCTAAATTGTGTGTAGGCGGAAGTCGAGATTTCATTTTTAGAAAAGTGAATATAATGCAATTAGTTAAGTGTGTGCAGGAGAAATAGATAAGAAAAATTACCATAAGTGAGTTTTCTGCCATAGCCAAACAGGTGTGTTTTCTGCCACAGTCAAACCTTTTAGCAAAAACAAAACAAAACAAAGAAAACAAAAACAAAAGCAGACAAACCTATATTGATCTGCTCAAAATTAAGTGAATTTATTTCTTTTTCATTGAGGCTGTGTTTTAGCCTGTTTTAACACCAAAGAGCTTCTGAATACTCCTTTGAAGAGGTTTCTACTATCTCCACCCCCAGCAGGGGGCCTGGTTTGAAGACAGAAGAAGGGGAGTTGAGTTTAGGTTTGACTGTCTTGGGTATTGCAAAATTGGGTACCACAAAGCAGCAATACCTTGATGTGCTCTGCTGTTGAGCGTCTACCACCCCATTGGCTTGCAAGGATTTAAAAATTTCTGTGACCCTTGTTTGCTCCGTGGGCACCCAGCAGTGTTGACAAAGTATGGAACATGTATCAAACAGAGAGATCCCAAGTTAAGGCAGAGGTGGGTGAAGACTTTGGAGGAATAAAAGTGTACCTTTTCATTTTGGTCTCATGTGAAAATGAAGCAGGGCAGGAATCTCTGGGTGGTGCAAACGGTTAACACACTCTGCTGCTAACCAAAAGGTTGGAGGTTCAAGTTCACCCAGGGGCATCTTGGAAGACAAGCTTGGTGATCTGCTTCTGACAAATCAACCATTGACAACCCTGTGGAGCACAGCTCTACTCTGACACACATGGGGTCACCTTGAGTTGGAAATGTCTTGATAGCAGCTGCTTTAGGAAGGCCCAGGTATTTTGCCAAGCAGTTTATGTGGACTATTTGGCTTAATCTGCACAGTGGCCCTGAGAGGTATGAAGGGTTGTCTTTTTTTTTTTTTTTTTAAAGATGAGGAAGCTGAGGTTCAGAGGCGTTATGTAACTTGCACAAGGACACACAGCTGGAAAATGAAGCTGGAATTCAAACCCAGACATTTGGAATCAGTGTTTCTAAACGTTAACTCCTTTCTGCGCTCACAGCCATTTTGAACACGCAGAGGGAATGGTCAGTAGGGAAGAGGTACTTTTTACCACCAGCAGAAGTTAGAGACTTTGTTATTTTGGTCCCCAAACTTTTCATAGAAATCTGTTGAAAAGGGCCAGTAAGCCTTTGTCCTCTATCCTTGGTCCGACAGAGTAACCTTGGCTTTAGGAAATTAATAACCTAAAAAAAAACAACAAAACCCATTGCCGTTGAGTTAATTCTGACTCATAGCAACCCTACAGTACAGAGTAGAACTGCCCCACAGGGTTTCCAAGGAGCACTTGATGGATTCAAACTGCCAACCTTTTGGTTAGCAGCCGTAGCATTTAACCACTACGCCACCAGGGTTTCCAATCACCTAAAAAGACACTATAAATTCTGTTGGGCAACAAATAAGATGACGATATATTCCGCAGAACTCAGTTCGATTGCTTGCCATGTCCCAGGTGCTGTACTAGATACTGGGAATGCAACAAGGAAGAATAGGTCCTTGCCCTCATGGGCTTACAGTCTAGTGGGGGCGTACAAGTAAATAAGCCAGTGACTAAGTAAATCAACAAGTAAACAAGCAATATTAGGACAGTGGTGGTGGGCAGGAAACCCTGGTGGTGTCGTGGTTAAGTGCTACGGCTGCTAACCAAGAGGTCAGCAGCTCGAATCCACCAGGTGCTCCTTGGAAACTCTATGGGGCAGTTCTACTCTGTCCTATAGGATTGCTATGAGTCGGAATCGACTCGACAGCAGTGGGTTCGGGTTTGGGTGGTGGGCACAGATAGGGCAATTGGAGTGATGTATAGAGACATATGTTGCAGATGTATGATCCAGATTTGGGAAGTCAGAGAGGGCTTCCTAGATGCAGTGACATCTAAACTGGGACAGTAAAGGTGATTGGGAGTTAGCCAAAAGTGGCAGTGAGGGAAGGAGAGGAGCATCTCAGGCAGTGGGAACAGCATATGCAAAGGCCCAGGGGACAGAGAGGCACACAGCATGTTGAGGGGAACTGAAAACAGTTCATTGTGGATGGAGTATAGAGGGCAGCCTGGCGGTGGGGGTAGGGGGAATAGGCAAGGACCAGATCATGAGGAGCCCCAGAGAGATTTTGGAAGGTGTTTAGCACAGGAACGATGTGGTGTGGTATTTGTTTCTAAAGGATCATGCTGGCTGTTGTTGCAGAATAGATTAGATCAAAAGAATTGGAATGTTCAAGAGATGTACTGAAGATGAAGATCTCTAGGATTTGGTACTCGATTAGACTTGTCCATTCAATTCTTTGACAGATATTACCAAGCATCTACTATGTGCTAGGCATTGGGGCTGCGAATATATTGGCATGCAAGACAGAGCCCTAAACAGATCCTTGAATGCAATGGCATTCGGTAAAAATGGCGTGGAGGCAGTGTCTGACCTCCTCCAGCCCCACCAGGGGGAAAGAGAACCAAGATCAACAGTGCGAGGCCGACTCCCATGAGGTGGAGGCCAGACAAGCCTCTTTTCTCCACCGTCTTCACCAATTCTGACATCAGCCTTCCCTCGCAGAGCACTGTACTTCTCTGCTGGGTTTGATAATTCATTACAGAGGCCACACAGAACTCACAGACCATACTAATGATTATGGAGTTTATTAGGGAAGTAACAGTTACAATTCATGCTCAGGAACACTCAGAATACAGTTATTCCATCAGAACAGCCTCTTCCCAGCTATGCTCGCAGGCACGCCTCTCCCTGGCCCTAGGCCTCACCCCAAAGGTACTCAGCTTTCTCCGTGGGCTGGGAAACCCACCATGCTGTTTGCTGCTGCCGGGTCTCTGCTGCCACAGCATCTCACCATTTTCAGGGTTACAGCTTTCTCTCTCTCTCTCCTGCTTCCAGAAGCTTCTTAGCACAGGGACCCCAGGTCCAAAGGAAATGCTCCTAGCTGTTCTTCCTTGGTGATCGTAGGTTCCTCCTCTCTGCTCTGGAGTTGGCTTTCTTTTAAGGCAAAACTGACCAATCCCCTTGGTTGGCCACAATTACCTGATCACACAGTCACCTGAGTGAGAGTTACAAGATCATGGCTAGCAAGGCCACATCAAAAGTAATCAATCGCACCGCAGTGTCAGACAGGAATCACACAAATAAATGTAAACTTAGAACTGACATAAATGCTGGGAAGGAGAGCTCTGTGGCACAGGAAGTTTGTAACAGTGGGGTGTGACCTTCTCAGGGAGATTGGGGAAGATTTTCTGGTGGGAATGGTAACTGAACTGAGATGTGAAGGGTGAATTGGCTTTAACTAGGGTAAGGGTCAGGGTGGGATGAGAGTGTTCTGAGCCTGGGGAAACAACATGGGCAAAGGCCCTGTGGCAGGGATAAGGCAAAAGGGAAGATGGGAGATCCCTTCAGGCTTTGGTGGTGGTGGCTGAGAAGGGGGTACGGAGGGGGAGAAGCAGGTTGGGCAGGCAATTTTTGTGATACACTGAGATGCTGTGAGCATTCAGGAGCAGGCTCCCAGTCTCTGTTGGCCCTGAGATACAGACTTGAGAATCCCCGTCATATAGAGATTACCGGAGCCAGCAGGGAGGCCCTGAGTGCTACAGATGGCTAACATGCTTGACTGGTAACTGAAAGGAACCCTGGCGGCACAGTGGTTAAGTGCTCAGTTGCTAACTGAAAGGTTGTGGTTCAAACTCACCAGCCACTCCATGGGAGAGAGATGTGGCAGTGTGCTTCCATAAAGATTTCAGCCTTGAGATCCAAATACCTTGAGGGACCTAGGTCTGGGGACCATGGTCTCCGGGGACAGCTAGATCAATTGGCATAAGATAGTTCAAAAAGAAAATGTTCTACATCCTACTTTGGTGAGTAGTACCTGGGGTCTTAAAGCTTTCGAGTGGCCATCTAAGATACATCTATTGGTCCTATCACATTCAGTGCAAAGGAGAATGAAGAAAACCAAAGTCACAAGAAAAATATTAGTCCAAAGGACTAATGAACCAAATGAACCACAGCCTCTACCAACCTGAGCCCAGAAGAACTAGATGGTGCCTGGCTACCATCACTGACCACTCTGACAGGGATCACAGTAGAGGGTCCTGGACAGAGTGGGAGAAAAATGTAGAACTAAATTCAGATTCACAAAAAAAGACCAGACTTACTGGTCTTACAGAAACTGGAGGAACCCCAGAGGTTATGGCCCCCAGACACCCTGCTAACTAAGAACTGAAGCCACCCCCGAAGTCCACTTTTCAGCCAAAGACCAGACAGGTCTTTAAAACAAACAATAACACACGTGAGGAAGGTGCTTCTTAGTTCAATCAAGTATACAAGACCAAATGGGTACCTAGTGCCCAAAATCAAAGACAAGAAGGCAGGAAGGGACAGGAAAACTGGACAAGTGGACACCAGGAACCCAGGTGGAAAGGGAAAGGGAAAGGGGGAGAGTGCTGACACATTGTGGGGATTGCAACCAATGTCATAAAACAATTTGTGTATAAATTTTTGAATGAAAAACTAATTTGCACTGTAAACTTTCACCCAGAAACACACACACACACACACACACACACACACACACAAATTTCAGCCTTGGAAAAAAAGGCCTGGCAATCTACAGGCAGTCCCTGGATTACAAACGAATTCCGTTCCTAAATCTGTCTTTAAGTCACCTTTGTATGTAAGTCAGAATAGTTAGGTACGGTTCATAGCTAATGTTAGTCAAATGTTTGTCTTAGCATATAGTATATAGTATACCTTTCTATACATAAAAAAAATTAAAGAAACACTTCCAGGTACACAAAAACTTCTTTAACATAATAGTAATGGTAATAATAACGTTTTGATGTGCATCACATAGTATCGCACGTTTCTTATTACGAACCATTTGTATGTACCTCGCTATGATAGGCTTTACGAGGGTTGGTTCATAACTATGGGTTGGACCTAAGTTGGACGTTTGTAATTTGGGAACTGTCTGTACTTCCAAAAAGTCAGCCACTGAAAACTCTATGTACCACGGTTCTACTCTGACACATGTGGGGTCACCATGAGTCAGACTGACTCAATGGCACCTGGTTTTGGGAAGCCAGTGGAGTGGAGGAGATGACCAGGGAGGGTACAAAGAAGACAAAGAGCAAAACCTTGGAACCCCAGATTTTGAAGACCACCACCTCTGGTTTCTGTTCCCCAGGGAGGTCTCTGAATTTCTGTGTTTTTATTTCCACCTTTTTTAAAAACGGAATCAAATCTCCTCTTGTTATGCGTTGCTCAGGGAGCAGTTTCAGGGTACAATGAATGGAAGATGAGCCAGCAGGTGGCGTGGGGGCTCAGCAAAGTTGCCACAGCCTTCAGCTGCTTGGGTACAGTGCAGAGGTTACCATCCCACCTTTGTCTGTCTGGTCCAACCCTCCAGGAAAAACCATATTTGAAGAGGTGCATCAACTGGTCAGAGTGGTGGTAGGTGGCAGTGGTGGTCTAACACTCAGAGCTTACAGAGATTGCGTGCTGACTTCATGCCAGGTGCTGTGCTGAGGGCTTTGTAAACATGATCTCACCAAACCTTGAGACAACCTCATGGGGGAGGTACTCTTATTACCGCTGTTTTATAGATGGGGAAAGCAAGGCTTAGGGAACTTCCAGAGCTTTCCTGAAGTCCCACAGTGAGTCAGTGGCAGAGCTGGGGTTTGAACCCTGGCAGTTTGACTTTGGACCTACAACTCCTGCCTGCCACAGGGCCAGTCAAGAATGGGGGGACGATGGAGATGTTTTGTAAAAAGAAGCAAAGCCTTGAGAAGTAGGATAGATAGCATTCACATACTTAGAGGTCTCTGCAGCATCAGAGGACAGATCAGCAGCTAGAGCTCTGGGAGGTAGCTGTCCTTTTGTAGCTGGAGGAACGAACACTCCCTAACAAGGCTGCTGAACATGGAGCCCTGGTGGCACAGTGGTTAAGAGCTTGACTGCTAACCAAAAGGTCAGCAGTTTGCATCCATCAGCTGCTCCTTGGAAACCCTATGGAACAGTTTTACTCTGCCCTATAGGGTCGCTTTGAGTTGGAATCAACTCTACACAGCTGGTTTAGTTTATTCATTTTTTTTTTTTTTTTTTAAAGCAGAAGCTGAAACCATCCATAGGCGATATTGTTGAAGGTTTCTGTTATTAGAAGGAGATAGAATTACGTACTTAATGAGGTTCCATCCAACTTCTGTTCTGTGATATTTGTGTGTTTGGAAAGGCCAGATGCTCATGGTTGAGGCTTGAGTATAATTCAGGATTGTTCAGCCTTTCTTCTGGCAAGGAAATTAAGGAGGCTGATTATCTTCCCTAAAGTAAAATATATCCTCAGGGGTCATACAGGAGTTCATTTGTTGGATGCCCAGGAGCCCTTTTATACAGGGAATCCTTTCCTTTACTGAGTTTAAATTTTGAAGCCCTGGAATCTTCCAGAATTTCACTTTCTCTCTTATTTAAAAAGTAATAAAAATAGCTAGCATCGAGCAATAAAAGTATGCCAGTCACTGCACCAAGCACTTTTCATTTTCTATCTAATCCTTGCAACAACCCGTTGAAGTAAGTATTATCCCCATTTTACAGATGAGGAAATGAAGGCAGAGATTTAAGTGGACTGAATGACTGCAGTAGGCTAATAATACTAGCTGACGTTCAGAGAGGAAGAGTGGAGCTCTGGAGCTGACCCTCCAGGCCTGTCCTCCTGTCTGTCAGGTGACTAACTCCACCAGAGTTTTTTAGCCAAGAGCCCTGGGTATCCATCTAGTGTTTGAAGTCTCAGAGTTACGCAGCGCAGTGGCAGTTGGCACCGGCTGTGATTTTCTCTTAGGTGGTCCCCAGCCACTGTGTGAGTGACACAGGAGTCCTGGGTACAGCTGCAAGCAGTTTGCAGGCACAAATGGTCCAGGATCAGATAAAGAGGCAGGCTCTCCCAACCTGCTTCTCAACAACAGGAAGTCTTCCAGAAGACTGCTAGGGAGGCCCATCACTCATAGCCGACTTTCTGCTTTTCCCCCTCCAGGCCCCACAGGCCTGTTCTGTTGACTTTCCCAGCCTTTGTTTTTCCTTCCAGGACATCACTGATAATTGCAAGCAGGCTCCCTCCTCCTTCTCCTCCTCCTCCTTTCCCTTCTCCTCCCTGCTACTAGCTCTAGGTGAGGAGAGGACCTCCAGAGGTCTCTAGCCAGATCAGGAAGTCTTCTACTCAGTCTTTTATGAGTGGGCATTGTTGCCTGAGACCCCTGGGGCAGGATCTGTCCTCCCCTTACCCCTTGTGGTTGGTTTTTAAATCAGGACCTGTGGCACATTGCCCAGCTGAGGATCATTAGCTATGCTGAGTGTACTGGTCTGTGCTTTCAGAGGAAATGGAAAACGTGGCTAAAGGTTACTTGTTCAATTGTCTTGTCTAGTTAATGAACGTGTTAGTTAGAAAGAAGATAAGAAAATCAGTTTTCCGTAATCTCACCTCCCAGAGAATAAGAACAGTTAACATTTTAGCCCATATTCTAGAGATAGTCGTTGACAAAAAATTCCATTTAAGAGTCAGACAGACCTGGGTTATAGCCCTGGCTTGCTCATTATGTGACCTGGGCATCTTAACCTCTTTGTACTTGTTTCCCCAACCACAAAATGGGAATAATGGTAGTGCCTGCCTCACACAGTGGCCATGAGGATTCAGTTAAGAGAACAATTGTAAAGCACTTAGTGCAGTGGCTAATCCTTATAGTAAGTGCTCAATAAATGTCAGCTCTTGTTAAAGGTCCCTGGGTAGAGTGGGAAGGAGCCCTGGTGGTACAGTGGTTAAGTGCTTGGTTTCTAAAAGAAAGTTTATTGGTTCAAATCCAGCAGCCGCTCCGTGGCAGAAAGATATGGCAGTCCGCTTCTGTAAAGATTACAGCCTTGGAAACCCTATGGGACAGCTCTACTCTGTCCTATAGGGTTGCTACAAGTTGGAATCGACTCAATTGCAATGGGTTTCATTTGGGTTAGCGTCAACGGTTAAGCACTTGACTGCTACCCAAAAGGTTGGCTGTTCAAACCCAGCAAGAGTCTCATTGGAAGAAAAATCTAGCGATCTGCTTCTGAAAGGTCACAGCCTTGAAAATTCTATGGAGCAGTTCTACTCTGTAGGCATGGGGTTGCCAGGAGTCAGAATTGCCTCCATGGCAACTAACTGCAATATCATCATCATCATTAAAAATGGCAGTAATGCAGAACTGTGCTGTAGAAATGTGGCGTCCAAACATCTGTTCAAGTACCTATTGCGGACAATACTGTGTGCTTCATGCCTCGTCATTCAGGAACACTGAGTAGTGTCTGCTTCTTCCCATTAAGAGTCTGGAACCTTACAGTAAGGTAATCAGGTAATAATGAAAGTTGCCCTCAGAACACAGCAGTCATGCTAGGATTTCCTGGCCTGGCCTCCTTAGAGATCCAACGTTGATTTGAAGGATAAGCCCGAAAGAAGAGAGTTGGTCACGCTGGACAAGGGCTCTAGTCTCTTGCCCGAGCACATACCTGCTTTCTTGGCATTTGACAACTCATCATTGTCTTTCCAGGAGGCCAGAGTGTTCAGATACAAATTTGGTCTGACTCAAAATTCAGACAGTAATTATTTTCCAATAAATGGTCCCAGAAACGTGCTGACTTCCTGACTCTTTATGATAAAGCTTTTAAACAGGAGCACATAAGGGAAATATTAATGACTCTCAATGTTTTTCACTTGTATAGCCTTTCTGGATGGGGTTTTAAAACACTGGTTTGCCTTTAGGTATAAAACATCTAGTTAGGAAGAAACCACATAATGATGGACAAGATTGAAGAGAGCAATACTTGGCCAACTGTCCCTTTTGTGAAGCTTTCCCTAAGGTCTAGAGATGCTAGTTCTTTAGTTTGAGTTTTTATTCCATGTCCTCAATTGCTGTCTCTGTCTAAAATTCATGTTCAGTGAAATGCTGTTTATCTGTCTTGCAACATCTGGGTTGTTTTGGGGGGTAAATGAACTTTTCTTTGCAGCTTCTCATGAGCTGTGAGCTGAGGTTCTTTACTGGTACGTTATCATTACCTGGCACTCCTGCCAAGGTAGAAAAAGTACTTTCTGAGGTTTCCTGCCAGTCCTTGCCACATAACTCTTCCTAAAAGAAAACCTGGCACCCAGGAAGTGATTTGAGGAGAGAATATTTTTCTAGGCATTGCAACTATTGTGGCTTTACGGGGTAAATGGTTTCTGGTAGGGGAATTTGACTGAATAGATGGGAAAAGATGTTGAAAGGGGCCTGGGTTTGGAGGGCAGCCCCTGGGTGGTACAAATGTTTTATGGGCTTGGTCACTCACCAAAAGATTCAAGTCCACCAAGAGGTGCCTTGGAAGAAAGGCCTGGCCATCTACTTCTGGAAAAAAAAAACCAGCCATTGAAAACCCTACGGAGCACAGTTCTACTCTGACACACATGGGGTCGTCATGAGTCAGAGTTGACTTAATGACAACTGGTAGTGTTTGGAGGAGAGGTCTTAGGAAGGCCTTGGTTACTTAGGTATCTATACCAGGTGCCTGAGGAAAACTGGAAACTTAGCTGCAGTCCACCCCAGCACACTGCCTTCCTACATAACTGAGCTTGTTTTTTACACGTCAGTGTAGCTTTGGTAATATTGCTCCCACTCCTCAATATTTATGGCCCCAATGAAAGCTGTTTCTATGAGTCATGTCAATATTTTTGTTGATATTTGTATGTGTATGTGTGCAGTGATTTCCGGACTGTGTAGAGATTTCCTAGAACTTAAGAGCATTTTCTAGGACTGCCTCTAACTAGCTGTATATTCGTGGCTGTGTTCTTAACCAGCTCAAGACTTAACTGTTCGTATCTGCATAGTGAGGGGTTTAGACCAAGTGCTGACTAACCCCTTCACTATGCAGGTAAGCGTAGTATGTTCTAGTCTCCATCTAGAAGTTTTTTTTGGTAAAGGATGCAAAGGAAAGACATTGAAAAAGCGTTTTGGTGAAGCACTTTTAGTTGTCAAGTTCTTAAAAGGCTGGTAAAGCTTTGTGGTGTTTGTTATCAAGTTTCCTTTTATTAATTTTATTTTGTTGCTTTGGTACCTTGGCCCAGGCACCATGGCCTTGCCAGACCTTAGTTTTATACCAGGTGTTTCCTTCTGAGTTAACAATCCCTGAGGCAAACTGCATATGTTAATGTTTTGTAAGCCAGACTCTCCAGCTCCCTAATCACTGCAAAATTCTTGGCTGGCTCCCTGCTGTTTTTTTATATTCACTATTTATTATCGAGGGTCCTCCATTTGTAGACTATGATTCAGGTGCGGTTTTGTTTGAAACAAATGTTATTGTGGGTTGGAGAGTATCCTGAAATTACTTAATTTGTTGGGGGAAAAAAAAATGTTGTTGCATCTGTCCTTACTTGGCTCATTTAAATTGCCTGCCTGTCAAACATTTATTTAAATGTGACTTTTAAGTGGAGTGCTTTGGAAAATTGAGCTAAGCCAACTTGCAGTGACTTTTTTTTTTCCCCCTCTGAGCCTTTTCATTTCTTCTAACAATGTTGCATATTTTACTTTGTCTAGGACTCTCCAGAAAGACATGTCTGACAAGATGTCCAGTTTCCTGCATATTGGAGACATTTGTTCCCTGTACGCCGAGGGATCGACAAATGGATTTATTAGCACCTTGGGGTAAGAGCTCCTGGTTTCTTCCATGGCAGGACTTGTTAAGACATCATAACATCAGTTCGAAAACTTTGATTTTTCTAAGATAAGAATGTTACCGTTTTACTTGGCTTTTACGGAGGTGGTTGAAATCATGAATACCAACTCTCTCATGCTATCTAAATTTAACCTCTCACACAAAAACATGATGTTGGTTCTGTAAAAGGGAAGCCTCATTAATTAGAACTCATTAATCCAGAATTTATTATAATTCCCTATATATGGATAATATATATAATTCCATATATATGGAATCAAAAAATTAAGATTAATATTTACAGACCTGGAAGGAGTGCTTTTTAGCTTTGTAAAAGCTCTTATTTTCAAATAGTGACTTGTTTGTAATATAAGCAAAGACCAGAACTTCTCAGGTGCTTATCTGTCTTCTTTGAAGCAGAGCCTTTCCTAGTTTACATTGCTGTATGTATTCAAAAACTATAAATTGCACAATGTCCTGTAATTCAAACTTTTGCTCTTTTGTGTTTTTTCAAATCTTTTACCCAATGTTTAAGGGTATAAATATATCCCATAGTATACTAATTTGACTATCTTCTCCCTCTTCCTCATCCTACTGTCTAGAAGAGGAAATAAATAAATAGCCCCAAAGGCAGATGGAAGCAGAATAGAGAATCAAGATGCTTAATTCCAGAATAGCCTGGAATGATCTATATTGCCTTTGTGTAGGAAAGATTAGTTAGGCCCAGGGTGGCATTGTTGAATTTGGCAGGAGCTGTTCTCAGACAGGCCAGCAGCTTCTCCAAGAACCTCATTCTTACAGTAGTCAGCACCTTCCTTCTAATCGTAGCCATTATTTAAAGCGTGCTTGTTCTCTGCTGCTTGTGCAGATTGTGTATTCCCAGGCTCTGATTCAGGTGAGTCCACCCTCAAGGAGCAAGTTATTCCAAATACAGAATTCTCACTCAACGGGCACTGTGCAGTCATTGGATAAAAATTGCATTTTCAAAAGTTATCAGTAAGAGGAAGTCATCCATGACTACCTGACCCAGTGACCGTGTCTCAGTCCTTGTCTGTTTTGACTTCTCTACACTGTAAACCACCCCTTAGCAATTTCTTTTCTGTGCCTTCTGGCAGAGAGGCCTTCTGCTGGTTCCACTTCTCTTCCCCTTCTTTTTTCTTGCCTGGCTCCTTTCCCCTTTCTATCCCCCATGGTTCAGTCTTTCATCCTCTTCCTGTTTTTCAGCAACAACAATAATAAATAGCAGTAGTAACCACTCTGTGAGCAATATAAGTCGTTATTGTGGCTAGGCACTGTGCTAAGTACTGTACAAAAATCATCCCTTTAATGTTCAAATAACACTTTAAGCTGAGTACTAGCGTTATCCTCATTTGTTGAAGATTAAACTCCTGAGGCCCAGAGAGGTAAAGTCACTTGCCCAAGGTTTCACAGCTCAGAAGACTAGAGACTCCAAAGCCAGTGCTCTTAGCAGTTACCCCCTGCAGGGTTGGCTTTCTCTTCCCCGACCGCCTCCTTCTCTGGCTGAATTTGACTGCCACACTCCTGGCTGTCTGCCCACAGCTTTTATCTGGATGCCTTGTTAAATCTCAGCCCCACCATATGCTCATCTTTTTTCCTACCACTCTGTGGTCCCGATGTCAGTTACTGGCATCGTTGCCATCCCAGGCACCAAGCTTACTTCTAGGCAGTTGCTGAACCAGCCGTTGCAATTTTAGTACCTGCTCTTCCCTTCTTTGCTTCTTCCAGAGCATCAATTCTTAAAATTCCTGTGAGATACAAATTATTTGCTTTATAAGCATTTTCCTCAAGTATTTCCAGTACCTACATGGTGACTCCATGTATGTCAGAGTAGAACTGTGTTCCACAGGGTTTTCAATGGCGGATTTTTCAGAAGTAGATCGCCAGGCCTGTGTGAAATTCTGAGACCCCCTCCGCAAGTATCACATTATATCTGGGGGTGGCACTGCGGTATCTACACTCTCAGGGACTCACCATATAAATGCAGTACAAATGTTTAAAATCATGCTCGCAGGGGATTTTATATATGCACACTTTGCTTTTGATTTTTGAATAAAAGCTCAGGCCATAGAAGTAAAACGGAGCATACATGGGTGAATGTTTTGCTCATTGGACCATTATATTGATACAGAGAGGCATTCTGTCTTGGAGCAGAAGGAGGCAACTGTTGGTGGGCTACTCTGGCGACTTTGTCACTCACCAGATAGTTGCTAAACAGCTGACCTGGGCAGGAAAATGTCCTAGCCCTGGGCATCTTCTGGGCCACAGAGCAGGCAGCTCCCTGCCCTTGCGGAGCTTCTAGTCTAGGGCACCATTTGCACCTCTCAGCCCTTGAGATAGGGAGGACAGTGGAGAAGAGGCAGAGAGAACAGGAAAAGCATAGGAGGGCTTTATGGGAGAAGTAGGGCTCTGAATCAGGTACTTGAGAGATAGTCAGGAATTTAAGAGGTGAAAAGGAGTTTTTGAGGAAGGAGTAGCAAGGGTAAAGACTGAGTATTTACTGGCACCTTGCTTCTGGGAGAAGAGACAGCACGGATTTATGGAAGAAACCCTGGAAAACTGTAACATGGTAGCTCGGAGGAATTTCTGTGGCCACTTGGAGAATGAGCCAGTCCTACCTATACCAGGAGTGCCTGGGTGGTGCAAATGGTTAAAGCGCGTGGCCGGTAGCCGAAATGTTGGAGGTTGGAGTTCACCCGGAGGCACCTCAGGAGAAAGGCTCAGTGATATACTTCTGAGACATCAGACACTGAAAACCTTAGGAAGCACAGTTCTACTCTGGCACACACAGGGTCGCCATGAGTTGAAATCGACTCAAGGGCAACTGGGTTTTGGTTAATGATACCAGCTTTAGGACCTTGGATGAGTCATTTAACTTCTTACAGCCTTAGTTTCGTTATCTGTTCAATTTATTATTATTATTATTTTTTAGTGATTCTTCTAAAAGAATTGTGTAAGTTAGATCAGCCAGTTGAGACTTTAAATACCGGGTATTTGTGCAGTTTTTGGCTAGTTACTTATTGTTGTTTTTTGTTCTTCCCCGCTAGTTGCTTTAGAAGCTCAAAAGTTCTTTGACATCTGCGTGTATTTGCACTTGCACTTCCATCTGAAAATGTTCCCCACTACTTCATTCTCCCAGGGCTTTGAATTGGTTTCAACCAGGGTTTTGAATTGGTTCAACTCCTTACTGAGAATTTGCATTCCTGACAAGGTCCCAGGTAGTTATACGTAAGAATCCCCAGGTGATCTCAGCAAGAGGTCGAACTGGAACTGATAAGTTGGGAGCTCTAGTTTCAACTCTTCTAATAGGACCTCCTCTACCAGCAGTGCTCAGATGGCCTCCTGCGCAATTAGTTTCTGGCTGCACTTTATTCTTCCTTCTCTTATAGCCCTTAGGTTATGGTCTTATAGGTTTGCCCTTTTGGCTCCTTTACTAGACTTGAGCTCCCTAAGAGCAGGGCCCTAGCTCATATTCATCCTCATATCACAGGACCAAGCACAATGCAATGCCTGGCACAAACTTGGCCCCTCAGCCACTACTCGTTGAATGCACGGATCCTTCATCTGCCTTTGGACTTCAGTGATAGTGCATACTGTGCGCAAATCCATCATGGATGTGATGAAGGGGAAGAAGCCATGGAGAACAGTGTCCATTATAGAAGCAGAACCTTGGGAAACCTCTAGTGTCAACAGCTCCCTGGCAGGAGAATATTCCAGGCTAAGTTTTGTACAGGAAAAGCCCTGGAATGTTTAATTTTTACACAGTACTTAGGGTTTTATTTTCCTAGACTTGGCTTGTTATAACATTTATCTTTGTCTTCTTTGCAGCCTGGTGGATGATCGCTGTGTTGTACAGCCAGAAGCCGGGGACCTTAACAATCCACCTAAGAAATTCAGAGGTAAGGTGGTGGCCTTCCTGGAGTGACACCTGACTCTCTTGAAAGTTCATGACGTGTGTTGCTATGTGTATTTCCTCTTTGTTTTTTCCTTTATAGCAATTGTAGGCTTATTTACTTAAGCATTTTTTTCTTTAAGTATGATTTCAATTCCAAGCCTTTTGAGTCAGTCAACTTCTTGAAGATGCCTAAATGTCAAGATATTGGGATGGTTTTAATAGCGCCTTAATTTGTCTGTGGAATAGATGTTGATAAGTGCTTATTCAGTTTAAAGGCATCCATTTGTGCAGACATATCTCCAAAGAAATAAGATTTATTTATTTATCTTGTTATAAATAAGTTCTAGTTACAAGGAACGTTTGTTATTTCAGCAGATCTCACTCTCCCTTTGGGGGCTCTGATATCCTTAGCTGTCTTAACCTGGAGTGGGAAGTTTTGACTATAGCACTTGCTGTTTCAGTTAAAAGACACAGACAGGGCAGTTTTCATACCAGTGTTGGCTTTCTTTTTAAGCCTTCTGCATTTGATGTTCTCTTTAGAAGGTAGCTTAGCTTTTCCCAGTTGATGTTTAAAACGTAGTTGGTATCTTAGATGATGAACATGTTGTTTTTTCTTATTGTTAGTGGTCCTCAGGTGTAGCTGTGGGTTAGAATAATCTGGGGAAGCTTGTAAATTAAATAGATGCTCAGGGCTGCATTCCAGGTGAATTAAGTCAGTGATTCTTACGTACAGTTGAAGTGAGAACCCAGTGGGTTAAGTATTTGACTGATGGCCTCAGTCTCAAAGGGTCTAAACATTGCCATTTGCATGATCATGTCATTTTTGTTATAAGTTCTTACTGCTTAACCAAAACCAAACCTGTTGCCATTGAGTCAGCTCCAACTCGTAGCAACCCTATAGGACACAGTAGAACTGCCTCATAGGGTTTCCAAGTCTGTAAATCTGTATAGAAGCAGACTGCTCCATCTTTCTCCTGTGGAGTGGCTGGTGGGTTTGAACTGCTGACCTTTTGGTTAGCAGTCGAGAGCTTAACCACTGCACTACCAGGGCTCCTCTCTTACTGTTTAGTGTTGTAAAAGCTGTTTGCCTTTTATGCATAAAAGCTGAAGAAATTAGAACAAAATAGAAGGCAGAGTTCAGATGGAGAACAGCCATTTGGAAGACATTTGGTATTGAGCTGCATCCAGTTGGCATGGCATTCTCAGGAGAATGTTTTCATCTGGGGATGGGGTGGGGGGACAATTTAAAAAAAAGTAATTGACATAGAGCCAGAGAGACAGGAACCTGAGGTAGGTGTTGCCTCTGTTGCCTTTTTCTTTTCAGTCCCTCCTCCATGTCGTCTTTCAAAACAAAATCCTGAATGCAGCAGAAATGAAAATTTGATCAAAGGGTTGTGATCCAGTAGCTCATAGACTTCATCCCCTATTCTGAGTAATAAAAGGACCAGGGCCTATTGATTCTGTACGGGGCTCTGTGCTAAGGACTCTGCTCCTGGAGCCATCCTTCCACCCCGTGAGGAGATTGATACGCTCAGAGGTTAAGCAGCCTGTCTGAGGTCCCGCCACGGATGGAGTGAGCATAGTGGTTCTCAACTTCGGCTGCGCAGAGAAATCACCTGGTGGGGAACTTTCAAAAAACTGATATCTGAGCTCTACCACCAGGGATTCTGTTTTAAGTGGGCATTGGGATTTCTGAAAGTTCCCCAGGTGATTCTCTTGTACAGTAAAGGTTAGGAACCATCGCTCACAGAGCCTGACCATAATGTTGTTGTTGTCAGCTGCTGTGGAGTTGCTTGACTCAGAGTGACCCCCATACAGGCCATAATGAAATGCTGCCTAGTCCTGTGCCATCCCCATAATCACTTGCATATTGAACTGTTGTGTTCCATAGGTTTTCATTGACCGGTTTTCAGAAGTAGATTGCCAGACCTTTCTTCCTAGTCTGTCTTAGTCTGAAAACTGCACTGAAGCCTATTTAGCATCATACTAACACCCAAACCTCCACTGAAGGTCACGTGGTGGCTGCACATGAGGTGCATTGGCTGGGAACCAAACTCGGGTCCCTCATGGAAAACAAGAATTCTGCCACTGAACTACCAGTGCCCTCACCAGGGCTCTAAACCATTATTACTCAGGGAGGAGCTGGTATAGCCTTGGCTTTTTCATCTGAGACCCAAGTGGAAGGATGTACATAAGGATCTCGTTGCGTGAGTCTAGTGTAAGTTCCCATCTACACATAGGCCCTGGGGGTTGGGAAGTGAACCTGGGGAAGTTTTTAATACACTGTATAAAGTTAACCAGCTGGATTATTTGAATACAAGGTGAGAACGTTAGAATACATAAGACTGTAGGGGAAGTCGAAAGAGACGTGTTTTCTTGGCATTAGGGTAAAAGTGAGAAGCCCTGGTGGTATAGTGGTTAAGCTTTCAGCTGCTAACCCAAAGGTTGATGGTTCAAACCCACTAGCTGCTCCTCGGGAAAAAGATGTGACGATCTGCTTCTCTAAAGGTTTCTCTTGAAAACCCTATGGGGCAGTTCTACTCTGACCTGTAGGACTTCTATGAGTTGGAATCAACTTGATGGCAATGGGTTTGTTTGTTTTTTCCGTTTGTTGGTTTAGGGTAAAAGTGCCTGGTGCTTAGATATCTATCTGGTGACTGATTTGAAGGGACTCTCTTGAGATAAACGCAATAGGCCGATGGAGGCCATTTGAAAAGAACCAAACTCCGTTTTATGGCTTGGCCTGGTTCAACAGGTGGCCATGTGATACTGACTTGATTTGTTGACTGCTTTTCTCCATAAATTAAAAATCAAGGTTTCTGGGTTGTGAGCCACTTTATACTTGTGGGAAAATCTGGTTCAGACCCAGCTCTGCTGCAGGCTTTGTGAATGTAGGTCACTACTGCCGGAATCCCACGCACTTTTCCTAACCCGGAGGCCCCCACACATAGGTGAGGGGTCCAGGCAGATCTCTGCCGGCTGTTGCAGGAGGCGGGCGGGGTAAGATCTGCTCCTCCTGGTGGAACCTGAGAAGCAAGTACTTAACAATTTTCCCAAGGAGTCCTTCAACTCTGGTGCAGCATACTTTTTAAAATATTTTCTAAGATGAAGAAAAAAGATCTCTCTTCTGGAAAGGATTGCTGTCTTTCCAAATATAAGTGTATTTTGAAGTTGACGTCATTTTGCTGTTTAGAAATTGTACACAGGGCAGTTGGGTAATTTGAAGGCATTTCTAGTCCATTTCCTTGTGATGCCCTTGCACCCTGGAGTTTAACAAACACATATGGAAAAGCAAAATGCTGGCAAGCGGCTGAAGGGGATGATGGAGTTTTTATCTGAGCAATCAGCAGAGCTACATTTAGTCATTTAGGTTTGCTGTTGCTTCATTGTTTTCTTGCCAAGCTATTTCCTGTATTGAGAGCCATCATAACTTGTTCTTAAGTAAATGCAAATCAAAGACCTGTTTATGCAACACTCCCTGTGGCTTCTGACTTTGGGTTCTTAATTTTGTGAGCTCCCCTTGAAATGTACAACCCTAGTGGTTAATAACATAGGCCCATAGGATCAGGCTTCCTGGGTTCAAATCCAAATTCTGCTAATTCTTAGCAGTGTAGCCCTAGAGGAATTACTTCATCCCTGGGAACCTCAGTTTTCTTAGCTGTAAAATGGGAGGTGATAATAGTACCTACCTCATAGGGTTATTGTGAAGATTAAATGTGTGTAAAGAATTTACTGGGGCAGTGGTGCTTCAGTGACAGACTTCTTGTCTTCTATGGGAAAGACCCAGGTTTGATTCCTGGCCAGTGTACCTTATGTGCAGCCTCCATTTGTCAGTGGAGGCTTGTATGTTGCTCTGATGTTGAACACGTTTCGGCAGACTTTCTAGACTAAGATAGACTAAGAAGAAAGGCCTGGCAGTCTACTTCTGAAAATCAGCCTGTGAAAACCCTATGGATCACAACAGTCCAATTTGCAGCTGATCCAGGGGATGGTGCAGAACTGGGCAGTGTTTCATTCCATTGTGTATGGGGTTGCCATGAGTCAGGGGCTGACTCAGTGGTAGCTAACAACAACAAGCTGTTAGGTATTCTTATCTTTTTATTCCTGATTCTTAACACAGAGCCTGGCAGTCATAAATGGTGGCAGAAGGAAAAGGAACTACCTGTGAATTCCATAATCATTTGAGAATAAGTGTGTGTGTGTATATATATACATGAGTCTTTTTATTTTTAAATGCTTTTGTGATTGGGGCATGCACATGGACTATATGGAGCTAGATTTGGGCTCACTGTCCCCATATACAAGCTGAGTGACCTTGACATACTAATTTTTCTGAGCTTGTTTCCTCATCTGTAAATTGAGGGAAAATACTTCCTTCCCTAGAAGGAGAATAGGATTAAAGATAATATGGGTAAAGAGTGTAATAGAGTGCTTGGTATGTGGTAATTGCTCAGTAACACTGGTAGCTGTTACTTTTCAAAGCAGATGCAGAGGAGTTGAAACTGTTGAACATGCTTGCTTTGCTCTGATGGTTAAAAGTACATTTCCAGGGGAATTGCTTTTTTTGTGACTCCCTGGAATAGCCTGTGTGCTGGAACTCTGCCTACTTGATCAATCAGAGCTTTGAGATTCATGTCTGCGGGCTCCAGGCAGCCTGAGCGTGGGCACCAGGGAGCTTATACTTACCTTGGCTTACCTTGATATCCTGGGTAGCTTCCTTTTTGCATACCTGAGTCACCCAGGGCGCTCCTGCCCCTCAGTCTGTAGGAGAGAAGATGGGGTGCACATCTGTTTCACATAAGCCAAATCTTTTCCATTATCTGAGTGAATTTAGAAGGGCAACATTCTCCTCCCAGTGGGGAGAAGAGCAGAGATGGAGAATGAGTCAGTTACTTCAGTACTTTCGTTAATATGGCGTCTTCTTAAAGCTCAAGTGTCCACACACAGCTAAGCCAGAACTGCCTTTTTCCCTGTATTTGTATTGGCTTGTCCCACAATCCTGAGTGAATAGGGAAGGCAAACATCAGATTGAAACCAGGAATAGAAACTTTGTGGTTAGCGAATTCCTTTCTCTGTATTATCTTTTCCTCTTCAATCCCTACCCACCCCTTCCCTCTGCTAAATATGAATGGCACCTTCTACAGAGAAACGATGGAAATTAACAGCCAGTGTCCACTTTTGATTCTAGAATCTCTACTGTTTAAAATACATATCCAGGCTTGTTTGGGTAGAAAGAAGGGGACTGGGGCTTTTGGGAAATAAAATAGGCTGCAGTGTTGATCCTGCCATTGATTATATAATCTCCCCTTTTAGATTGGGGCCATGGCTGAGTTCTTGCCATCAAAACTTGATCTCGTCCATTCAGGTCAAGAGGCCAATCTTTACTCCAAATTATTATTATTATTATTTTTAATTGTGCTTTAGGTAAAAGTTTATAGCTCAAGTTAGTTTCTCATTCAAAAATTTATACACACATTGTTTTGTGACATTGGTTGCAATCCCCACAATGTGATAGCACTTTCCCCCTTTTCCACCTCCAGTTCCCTGTGTCCCTTTGTCTAGTTTTCCTGTCCCTTCCTGCCTTTTCTTTCTTTTGAGCAGGAGTTGCCCATTTGGTCTTTTATGTTTGATTGAACTAAGAAGTACGTTCCTCACATGTGGTGGTGTTTGTGTTATCCAAACCAAACCAAACCCGTTGCGTCAATTCTGACTCATAGCAACGCCGGAGGACAGAGTAGAACTGCCCCATAGAGTTCCCAAGGAGCACCTGGTGGATTTGAACTGCCGACCTTTAGGTTAGCAGCTGTAGCACTTAGCCACTACGCCACCAGGGTTTCCGTTTGTGTTATAGGCCTATCTAATCTTTGGCTGAAAAGTGAGCTTTGGGAGTGGTTTCAGTTCCAAATTCTTGATCTTGGACAGTGCCGCCATACCAATGTTGTCAAATTGTGAAATTTTTAACCTTACAGAAACTCATAGTTTAAGATGGGGAAAAGTTTGGGTGGTGAAAGGCAGGGAGAATGGTGGCATTGTTATGTAATTAAGCCTCAGTAGTTTATATGAGTACTGCAGCCTTCAATGTGGATTACACCCAACATAAAGAAAACAAAAATCCTTACAACAGGACCAATAAGCAACATGGTGATAAACAGAAAAGATTGAAGGTGTCAAGGCTTTCATTTTACTTGAATCCACAATCAACATCAATGGAAGTAGTAGCCAAGAAATCAAAAGATACATTGCATTGGGCAAATCGGCTGCAAAAGACCTCTTTAAAATGTTAGAAAGCAAGGATGTCATCTTGAAGACTGAGGTGCCCCTCAGCCAAAGCATAGTGTTTTCGATCGCTTCATATGCATGTGAAAGCTGGGTGATGAACAAGGAAGACGGAAGAAGAATTTAGGCCTTTGAATTACGGTGTTGGTGAAGAATAGTGAATATACCATGGACTGCTAAAAGAACGAACAAATATATCTTGGAAGAAGCACAGCCAGTATGCTCTTTAGAAGCAAGGATGGCAAGACTTCATCTCACATACTTTAGGCATGTTATCAGGAGGGATCAGTCCCTGGAGAAGGACATCATGCTTGGTTAAGTAGAGGGTCAGTGGAAAAAGAGGAAGACCCTGAACAAGATGGTTTGACACAGTGGCAGCAACAATGGGCTCAAGCATAACAAAGATTGTGAGGATAGCACAGGACCAGGCACAGGACCGGGCAGTGTTTTGTTCTGTTATACATGGGGTCGCTATGAGTCCGAAGCAACTCAGCGACGCCTAACAACAACAGTTAATATCAATCGAGGAAGAGATCAGAGATAAAGCTGAATGTGTGGATGTTCTGGGTAAGTACCTCCCCTACCCACCCCTCCAAGTGAAGTCGATTTCAAGCACAAATAATCCAAACTAAGATAATGTATTGTGAAAATGAGTGTTCAACTCAACAAACATCGAGACCCGACTGTGTGCCAGCTGTGGTCTTGGTGGTGGGCATGCAAGATGAGCTAAACTCCCTTGCTTTAGGAGTCCTTAGGGTTTCATGGGAGAAACAGTCCCACAGTATATAGCTAACATTAATAGGGTATTTATCTTGTACAAAGCAATTCCCACGGATTATCTCACTTAATCCTTGTAGCCTACCTGTGAGGTTTAAGTATGGATATTCCCATTATGTAGATGAGGAAATGGAGGCTCCAAAAGGTTCAATAACATTCCAGTAGTCACACAGTAAGTAAAATGGCAGAAATTAGGATTTGAACCCATAGCAGATAAGTATCAGCATAATGTGCTGAATGTCACTTTTTAGAATGATTATCATTCATTGCACAAACATTATTGGGCACCTCATGTGTGCCAGCAATTTATACTCTAGGGTGGAAAAATACAGACATTCTCCAGGAATGCAATGCCTATACTTAGTTGAAATCTTTAAAGAACTTGTAGAGTTTAATTTGTTGTTCACATGGCAGCTGTTTATATGCATATAAAAGCAAAGCAGGTGAAATAACTTTCTCCATAGTGTACAGATTACCTGTGCAATCTAGTAGTTTCTGGGTCAGAGTAGATGACGACGCTTTTCTCAGGCAGTCTCTGCTTTAGCTTTGCAACACCCCCTCAGACCAGGGCTTGGGCTGACAGAGTCGGGCATCTGGCCTAGCATCTCATGACGTTTGAGTGCCAGAGTCAGGCCAGATCCCTCTTCTGAAGGAGTGGGCCCAGTGCTTCTTCCTCAATCTGCCACATGGACCTTTTTGCACACACGGCACAAGGATTCCTCCCCGTACTCCCTTCAAGCCATGGCTCTTGGCTCCTCCTCAGTCTGTAAATGAGGATGGGCCAAGTTATTACTTTTCTGCTGTCTGCCAAAGCTCTTCCTAGCTTTAATTTAGGACCATTTAAAGACAACCCCAATGTGGAAGAGAGCCAAGTTAGGAAGATGGAAGCCCTGGCGCCTGTTGACGTAATACTTTTCTACCCATTGCCAGGGCAAGCTCTGGGATAGACACTGTGCTATGCTAGAACATGATTTTGAATTCTACTTGTAGTACGAATGAGGGGGTCTAGGCTTGGGCAGATAAGTTGAACCCAGTCTCTGGGCATCTCCAGAGTACAATGTTGACTGAAGACCCCTGATTTGCTTAGCATGTGCCCTGCTTAAAATAACGATAGCTTTAGATTTGTGGTCTCAGGATAATAACTGGTGGAAGAAAAGTATGTTGCTTGGCTATGACAAGCCACACTTGGGCCTAAAGTATGGCCATGAATTTGAGGATGTGATTTGTAGCCTTTTTATTTTTGCTGAACCCTTCTGCACACCTACTAGAGAGCTTATGGATTTAGTAGGATGGCTTGGTTAAGAAAGAGAAAGAAGGACTTCACATCTCATACAGACTCTTTGTAATTGGCCTTGAACCTCCCAGCAACTATGAAAGGGGCCTCAATAAAGGTGGCATTTTTTCGTGACCAAGTGATGGGAAATATTCGAGTATCAGTAACCTACTTAACTGATCCTTGTCTTGCCTGCAATTTAGGTTGAGGCAGAGAATGGTCCTTAGAGGTTCTTTTCTCGATGTAGGAAATTGCCAAGACTGGTATAGAAGAAAAACACTGTCTGACATCAGAACTAGCTTCCAGTCCAGTGTCTGCCACTATCTGCTCTGATTCCCTGGGGAAGTCATTTATCTCTCTAGGTCTCAGTTTCCCCATCTGTTAAATGGAGTTTAAATGAAGTGACTCCCAGGATCCCCTCTGGCTGGAAACTGATTGGTGGCAGAAGCAGGTAGGTTACCATTTCACAAGAAAGCATTCTTCAGGAGCCTTATGCTGTCTAGAAGTACTTTTCCATTTCTTTAGGATTATAGGTCTTATTTGTCAAGATAAGGAGCCCCAGTATAACAGTGGTTAAACGCTTGGCTGCTAATCGAAAGGTTGGCAGTTTGAACCCGCCAGCCCTTTCTGTGGGAGAAGGATGTGGCAGTCTGCTTCTGTAAAGATTTACAGCCTTGGAAACCCTATGGCGGCAGTTCTACTCTGTCCTGTAGGGTCAATCTGGTTTTTGGGTTTTGTCAAGATAAGACTGATAGATGAGAAACAGCCAGGCCACCCAGAGGCTAGATGGGACACAACCAGGACGTGGATCATCTGGGTTAAGGTGGCCATAACAAACTCACTGGCTTACTTTCTTTCAAACAACCCTCCTTCGCTGCACATTGTTGTAGTTGTTGCTAAGCAACGTTATTTCTTCTTTTTTTCCTTTTGGCAAGGCGCTGAAGAAATGAGCCGGTATCTATTTAGTTTTAAATACCCACATGCAAAGGGGAGGGCCTAACTTAAATTTTGTTTATTCTTTTGATTCTAATCCATAACGGGTCTTTAACAGTGGGGGTGCAAGGCTTAGTTTCTGCCTGTCTTGTTAAATAAGGCAGAAAAATCAGTCTATTTGAGGTACTTGTCAAGTATAAGCCTTGAGGCGTATTGAAGGTTTGTGTGTGTGTGTGTGCATGTTTGCTTACGAGCACACTCACAGCCTTTTTGTAGGGGAGTCTCCTGCAACTTGTTTTGTATTCAAGGAAATCATTTCAAATTTAATAAAAAGATTAGTGGGTTTTTTTATAATCTTCATTTCAGATTTACAGGTTTATCTCAATCTTGCATCAACAGACTCCATTTAAAAGGAAGAAAACTGTAATTTAAATCAATTCCTGGGCAACATAGAAAATGCACAGCATGTCACACAATTGCTGGGGACGGTGCCTGCTGCTTCATTATGCTGGAGTCCCACAGGCTGTGGTGGAGCCCCTACCAGAACCCCGCCTGCTTGCTCAGAGCTTTGAGATTCATGTCTGAGGGCAGCCTGAGCATGGGCACCAGAGCTTATGCTTACCTTGATGCCCTGGGTAGCTTCCTTTTTGCATACTTGAGCCACCCATGGAAAATAGACCCGAGACCTTTGTTTCATATTCATTTATCTCCAGCAATTCAAATGTTAATGGAGATCAATTTTTTCTCTATATGTGTGGAATTCGTCCAATGCAACAAATAATTGTACTTTGTCATCAAATCGAATCCCAGTAATGCTGTTGTACGTAGGGTCGCTGTGAGTTGGAACGGACTTGACGGCACCGAACAGCAGCAACAACAATTGCTATTGTTGGAGCCCTGGTGGTGCAGTGGTTAAGAACGTGGCTGCTGACCAAAGGTTGGCAGTTCAAGTCTGCCAGCTGTTCCTTGGAAACCCTATGGGGCAGTTCTACTCTGTCCTAAAGGTTTGCTATGAGTTGAAATCAACTCAGCGGCAACAGATTTGGTTTTTTGGGTACTGCTATTGTGGTTTCTCCCACTGTGGACTAAACTGATTTGGAAATCAATACAGTTCTCCTGAAAACAGTCAACACTGAATGATTAAGGACCTTGTGTTGAAGAGTTTTATAATCCTGTGTTTAGAGTGTTGATGAAGATACGTGCTGAATCGCTTGAGCTTAAGGTAACTCTTCCCTTTCCTTGACAAGTGAGGAAATTAGAGAGATGTAGGAAACCTTCGGTGAAAATGAGGTAAACCCTCCATGAGACGGACTGACACGATAGCCACAACCATAGACTCAGAAGTACCAAGATCATGAAGGTGGTGCAGGACCTGACAAGGTTTCGTTCTGTTATGCAAAGGTCTTCATGAGGCGGAGTGACTCGAAGGCAACTAACAACAACAGGAAGCCTCTGGGATGGAAGAGCAATTCTGTGTCAAAATTGGGATTAGGACGCACCCTGAGTTTCCACCTGCACAGCTTTTTAGTCTGCTGTGTTTGGGCCAAGGATTAAATTTTTTTTTGTCCCATCAACCTGTGTAATAATGATAATTTGTCTTCTGTAAATAAAAATAGTAGTGAATACCTTGGATAGTGCTCACATACAATAATTAATTTTATTTATTTCTTCAATCGCTATAGCTCTCTTACACATGTTAATTTATTTAATCCACACAACAACCCCATCAGGCAGGTACAGTAACCCCTTCTATGGATGAGGAAACTGAGGCCCAAGATGTTGAGTATTTGGTCCAAGATCTTACAGCTAGAATTGGCAGAGCTAGGATTTGAACCCAGTCAGACTCCAGAAACCCTTCTCCTGACACCTACTCTGCACTACCTTTAGAAGGGAACTGGCCTTGAAATTAATGGATTCCTTACTCAGTTTCCTTTTCTACTACCCCAAAATATTTCATTCCGAGATATGTTGCCACAAGAAACAAATGCCTATATAGTAGAGGTACTTGCTAGCACCTACTTAACGAACTCAAGTGGTTAAAAGCTTGGCTGCTAACCAAAAGGTCCACAGTTCAAATCTACCAGCTGCTCACTGGAAACCCCATGAGACAGTTCTACTTTGTCCTGCAGGGTTGCTGTAAGTCGGACTCAACTTGATGGCAGTGGGTTTGATTTGGGTTGGTTATTGTAGCATTTATCACAGTTATCTTCTACTCGCCTGTCTCCATAGCTAGATTTTGGAGCGCCTGGAGGGACTCGACAGCAATGGATTTGGCTTTTTGGTTTACAGGGACCAATGGAACCCTGATGGCATAGTGATTAAAAGCTTGGCTGCTAACCAAAAAGTCAGCAGTTTGAATTCACCAGCCATTCCTTGGAAACCTTTTGGGGCAGTTCTACTCTGTCCCATAGGGTTACTATGAGTTGAAATGGACTTGATGGCAACGGGTATTTTTTTGTTCTTGTTTGTTTAGAGGGACCAAATCTTGCCCTGCATTCCTGGCCCAGTGTCTGCCATAATATGGGTACTTAGTTAAAAGCAAGCCGGTTGGAAAGAAATAAGCATTCCTTCTAATATGGTTTTCATTGTTCCCGATTCTAGAAGTGTTCTTGCTGATGGCATTATAGGTTAACTGATTGCTGATCATTTTACAGTGATGTCTTACACTGTCCTATAATCTCTTTTTTAAACTGCCAGAATCTGGTACTTCTGGAAAGATCTCTCATAGTTGACTTGCTTTCTTCCTGGGAAGTGGACTTCTACTGGCCTCATCCTCTGAGAGTATCTTATCCTCGACCCCTGAATGTTTTATCTTTTTTTTTGGTTCTTCATGCCATTAGTTTGAAGATTCCTTAATTTCATTCAATACATGATGAAGAAATAATTAATTGCTTGCATCTTGTGTGCCTGGCATTCTGGTAGGGTCTTTTGCTCTTAACCATTGGGATACCCATGTGATTTGGGTGGTGTTGTTATCCCCATTTTACAGTTGGGCATGATTGTTGTTGATAAGTGTGGTTGAGTCACTTCCGACTCATAGCGACCCTATGTACTACAGAATGAAACACCACCTGGTACTGTGCCATGCTCATAACGCTGTTATGTTTGATCCCATTGTTGCAGCCACTGTGTCAGTCCATCTCGTTGATGGTCTTCCTCTGTTTCCCTGACTCTGTACTTTTCCAAGCATGATGTCTTTCTCCCGGGACTGATCCCTCCCGATAACATGTCCAAAGTATGTAAGATGTAGTCTCGCCATCTTTGCTTCTAAGGACCGTTCTGGTTCCTCTTCTAAGACAGATCTGTTCATTCTTTTGGCAGTCTGTGATATATTCAATATTCTTCACCAACACCACGACTCAAAGGCATCAATTCTTCAGTCTTTCTTATTCATTGTCCGGCTTTCGCATGCATATTGTGCGATTGAAAAGACCATGGCTTGGTATCATTAGGCCCAGGGAAGTTCAGCAACCAAGCTGAAGCTGAGATTTGAACCCAAGTAAATAAATAGCATTGTGCTGCACAGAAAACATCTAGGACCTCTTACCTTGTCCTGAGTTCCATATTTAAGAGGCACCTTGCTCAGTGGGAATAAAGCTAAGGAGGGGAGACAAAGAGGATAGGTCTTAAAACCATACCGCCTGATGAATAACTGAGAGATCTTGAGACATTTTAGACTAGCTCGAGCAACAGCATTTCTTACGAAAGTTGCTACAACAGGCTTTGCCCCGTTTCTGCATTTCTACCTGAGCCTCCTTCATGCCTGAGTATAGTCACCCCTCCAACCCATCATTCACTGCATTCGCTGTGATGATGTCACTTGGCTGCTTGGAGCCCTTTCTCAAGGTCGCAGGACCCTGCATGAGTGGGCCTGCTTACCACTCAACCTCATCTGCAGCCCCCACTCCACATTCTGTGCTCCCAGCAGACTGATTTTTTTCCTCTTGGCAGTCAGCATGCTTTCTCTTCTCTCTGGCCCTGTACGTATGCTTTTTCTTTTGTCTGCAGTCATCTCCCCACCCCCATTCTTTCATGCCCACTGTCTTCACTGACCCTTTATGTCCAAATAAGCTGCCATGTCTGTGCACAGACTCTGAAGCCATACTGCTTGGGTTTGACTCTCAGCTCTGCTGTTTACTGGTCATGTCACCTTGGACATGTTACTTAACCTCCCAGTGCCTCTATCTTCTGATCTTTTACATGGGGGAATAGTTAGATATGTTCACAGGATTAAATGAGTTAATTAGGTAAAGCACTTAAAGGAGTACCAGACTCAGATGTAGGAGTCCCGGGGTGGTGCAAACAGCTAATGCATTTGACTGCTAACTGACAGGCTGGCAGCTTGTTCTGCCCAGAGGCGCCTGGGAAGAAAGACCTGGTGATTTGCTTCTGGAAAATCAGCCATTGAAAACCCTATGGATGATGGTACCTGGCTACCACTACCAACTGCTCTGACTGAGATTTTACAATAGAGGGTCTCGGACAGAGCAAGAGAAAAATGTAGAACAAAAGATCAAATTTACAAAAAAGACCAGACTTACTGGTCTGACAGAGACCTGAGGAACTTCCAGGACTGTGGCCCCCAGACACCCTTCTAAATCAGACTTGAAGCCACTCTCGAAATACACTTTTCAGCCAAAGATTAGGCAGGCCTATGAGACAAACAATAAGACACGTGAGGAATGTGCTTCTTAGATCGTTCAAGTATATGCATCAAATGGGCAACACCTGCCCAAAAACAAAGATGAGAAGGCAGAAGGGACAGGAAAACTGGATGAATGGAACCGGGGAGCCCAGGGTGTAAAGGGAAAATAATAATAATAAATAAAAAACCCTAGGGAGCATAGTTCTCCCTTGATACTCTGACACACATGGGGTCACCGTTAGTTGGAATTAACTCAATAGCAACTTTTTTGCTGGGGACGGGGAGGGGGGGCTCATATTAAATGCCTTGAATCTGGTACTCACACTGGATTTTGACTTAACACTTACCCTACTCCATTGTCCATGAGGTTAGAAACTGTATCTGCTTGTTTATCTGTGTCTCCCTAAGGCTTTCTACAGACCCTGGCCCATAGGAGACACTTAAATATGTGTAGAGTGGATGACAAGAGACCTCTAGGGTATTGCTTCTGAAACGTGAATTTGCATAGGTATCACCTGGGATCCTGTTAACAGTGCAGATTTGTGAGTGAGAGTCTGCATTTCCAACAACCTTCCAGGTCATCCTAATAGTGCAGGGCTCTGAGGGATGACTAGCAGCTGATATTCTCATACTTTAGGGCTATCGTATGGAAGATAGGTTGAGCCTGGAACAATAGGGAATTAGGGCCTGTGGATAAAAGTGACCAGAGATAGAGTTTTGAGTATAAGCACCTGGCTTCTAACTGTAGCTGCTGAAGAATTGCTCGGTGAGTGGCCTGCTTCAAATTACTGAGTTTCCCCTGGTTAGAACGGGACTGGCCATCTGTCAGGGATTTTGGAGAGGGAATTTCTGCTCTGGGACAGAGGTTAGGTAGATGATTCCATTTGACTTGAAGTGTCTGTTTTCCCACTGAAGAGCCCAGCTGTTCCTTGTGTTTTTGCTTCCTGTGGAAGCCGGGTGGTTGGGAGCATGGGTCAACCAACAGCTGGGGAGAATACAGATACACTCTCCAGAGGAGAAGCTCTCAGGAAGCCAAATGTGTTCGGTCCAACTGGTAGAGAACATTGCAAATTAGTGGCAAGATAGAATTATTGAGTATATAAAAAAGTGAACTAATTAAAAAAAAAAAAAAAACTTTCCAAGGAGAGGTCCTGCAAAATCTGAGTTTAGTGAGTAGGTAAGATGTATTGGCAACCCCATGTATGTCAGAGGACAGCTGTGCTCTGGAGGGTTTTCAATGACTGATTTTTCGGGAAATAGATCACCAGGGCTTTCTTTTGAGTTGTCTCTGGTTGGAATTGAACCCCCAACCTTTCAAGTCAAATGTATCAGCCATTTGTCGTTTGTACTACCAGGTTGCCATGAGTTGGAGTCGACTCAAAAGCAACTAGTAAGAGGTAGTTGGGAGGCAATAGAGCATAGTGGTTATGCTGGCTCTGGAGTCGGCGTGGAGTCAAATCCTTGGCCCACCACTTCCTGGCTGTGTGACCACGGGCAGATCACTTCCCCTCTCCAAACCTTAGTTGTTAACCCATCTGCAAACTGTGATTAATAATTGTATTAAACCAATAGGATTGTTTTAGGGTACTTTAGGATGTTTTAAAGGTCCTTGGGTGGCACAAACTGTTGGCTCTTGGCTACTCACCAAAAATCAGTGGTTCAAACCCACTCAGTGGTGCCGCAGAAGAAAGGCCCGACAGTCTGCTTTTGTAAAGATTATGGCCGAGAACGCCCTGATGGACCACAGTTCTGTTCCATGACATGGGGCCGCCGTGAGTCGGCATCGACTCAACGGCAGTGGGTTTGGTTTTTGGTTTAAGCTCTTTTAGGACGACATGATGCATATGTAGTATACTTAGCAATATGCCTAGCACAACCTAAGCACACAATAAGTAGTAGCTATTGTGACTAAATTTGCAACCAGCAGCTTTTAAGACATCTTTCAGGAAGATCAGCCATGGTTCTTGCTGCCTTCTAAAACATGGATATGTCTGTTTTAAAATTTCGGTACAGATCTGAGTATACACAGATGTCCATAACCTGGACAGACTTTAACTTTGCTGAATTTCTTAGCTGTTACTGCGTGTGCCTTATAATTGAGAGGAAGCTCTGGAGCTTGTGGCCTCTTGAATAGAAGCCATCAGGTCTTTCTCCTTTTGCACATGTCTTGATCAGAGCCTCAGTTACTGGTGGCTCATGTGCTCAAGATGGTAATCCTGCCTACTTTATAGAATTACAAGCCTAGCCAAGAGAGGAAGTTGTGTTTATCTTAACCCGAACAGCAGGCATTCCAGCGGCTCTTGACAGACAGGAGGAAGATCTTGCCAATTTGCCACTTTCCTGAAAGCCCCTGTGGGTTTTTTGTAAGTTTTGGGGGGCTCCTGCCGGTGGGTATGTGGAGTAACCTTCTGTACCTGGCTTTCAAGGGCAGGTGAGGTCCCAGGCGAAGGGCTATGCCCAGGGGCTACTTCCTGTGTCGTATTGGCCAAGGTGGGGGAATCTCCCCACAAGGTGCGAGGTCGGCATTACCCTTCTAAGAGGCAAGAACTGTGCTGTGTCCATTGGAGCTGGTTTGGGGGATATAAATGGAGAATGGCAACAGGTGTAATGGGAAAAATAAATCTCTTCAAAGAGCCGATCTTTTTTCTTCCTTCACAAAGCAATCGCTGCAGGCCAGTGGAGAAATGAATCTAATTTGAGCAGTTGCAGTAATGGAGAAAATAAATTGGGCAATTATTCCCTCTTACTGAGATTTAAAAGTTCCCTTTTCATCTAGTATTTTTCCGGGTACATTTGAGTTCCAATTTGGGTGCTTCTGAAATGTCTGGATGTTTTGTGCTGCCAAAATTATATGTGTCTAAAAATGTTATCAGTGATGAAACTCATATATAAGTTCATTTGGACTTATGCTAGCAAATGTCTATGACTGAACTTCCCTTCCTCCCACTGCCCCAACCATTCCCAGAAATGGGGTGTTTCAGTAAAGGTGGGAAATTGGATCATCTGGCCCGGGTTTAGCCATGAAGTGGGAAACCATCACTTGAGAACTTTGCTTCTGTCACGTTGACAAAGAGTACTGGGGTTTTGTTGCCATAGTTTCAGTGAAAAATCTGACCTTAGCTACAATAACATACAGTTAGAAAGAACTAGCTAATCGGTTTTCTAAAATTAGTGTTCTCTAGTACATAAACCACTAGGAACAGGGTATTTAATTAAATATTATACAAGGATATGAAAGCCCAAGGGAATGTAGTCCCCTGATCAGGCAGGGGGAGGGAGGAAACCCATAATTCTCTTTTCTTGGTCTCTTGCAAGCTAGGACTTTTCTAACAGTAGTGTTGATATTATTTTCATATCTGTCAGGAATGAAGATGTAAAACTTGCTGAGAGCAAGACAGCATTCAGCATTATTTCCAGTTGTCCCCTACAGGATATATACTGTTGTTGGGCCGGGACTCTGACAAGGAAGGACCCTTGTGGTGATCTTGTAGTCAGCTTGGTGTAATGGAAAGGCATTTGAAATCTGGGCATTTTTGAGCAACTAACTTCTAGACTCTTGTTTCTTTGAATGTCTAATGTGTGATGAGGTGGGGCCAAAACCTCCTTGTCGGAAGCCGAACCTGCATTCTGAGGCCAACTGTGTGTTACTTTCTTCAACCCCAGTGTCCACTGGTCACTGAGCACTGCTTTAGCCCACCACCGTTCCCAAGCAATGGTCTTTATGTAGCGTAAGCCACTGGGTGACAGAGCTCATAGTATCTTCTTTTAGTAGGAGGACAGCAAGCCTAGCTTCCTCACTAGACTTCTGATGGCATTTTTTTTTTTTCTCTTTTGCCCGTATGCTTGACTTCTTTTTATTGTGAAGTGCTTGAAAAATAGCTGAACGGCCATGAATATTATAGCTTTACTTTTCCTTCCCAGGATTGAAATCACGTATAATGTGTTTCCATGTGTATCTTCAGGAAATCTTCATTTCATAACATGTGATTAGCTCAGAATTTCTTGATCATTTCTGGGCCCTCTTTGAAAGAACCTAGAAGTTATGGAGTCTCTGTTCAAAAAAATGCACGTTTAATAGTTTTTTTCCTGCCATTTCATGGAGTTTGCCATCTCTTGTCACTTACCTAGTAAGATATCTTGCAAGAGCTCATCCTTTTGGTGCTGGCTGAATGTCTCAGTAACATGTCAACCCAGAAAGCTGGAGTACCATTTTTGGAGCAAACTGGATTTTAGGTTTTGTGATCTCAGGACATATAATCTTGATTTCTAGTTGGCATCTTGCCTAATTTTTCATCAGTGGTGTGGATGCATTTGAATTCAATTGTTTGCGAAGTTTATCACTAATTGGAAACATTGCTCAGGGTTTTCTGAAATTTCCGTTGTTGCTTCCCCGAGTCATCTTTTTTTAAAAAAATAATATTTTATTGTGTTTTTGGTGATAGTTTACATAGCAAAACAGGTTCCCATTTGGAAGTTTCTACACAAATTGTTCAGTGATATTAGTTACATTTTTCACAGCATTCTCTTTAATTGCCTTCTGGTTGTTCTGTTTCCAGTACTCTAGTTTCCCTGTCCCCTTATCTTCTCATCTTTGCTTTAGAGTAGTTGTTGACCTTTTGATCTCATATAGATTCTTTTTAATTAAAATGAAATAAAAAAAAATTGTACTTTAGATGAAGCTTTACAGAGCAAACTAGTTTCTCATTAAACAGTACACATATTGTTTTATGACATTGGTTAACAACCCCACGACATGTCAACACTCTCCCTTCTCAACCTTGGGTTCCCTATTACCAGCTTTCCTGTTCCCTCCTGCCTTCTCATCCTTGCCATTGGGCTGGTGTGCTGCTTTAGTCTTGTCTTGTCTTATGAACCTGTCCAATCGTTGGCTGAAGGGTGAACTTCAGGGGTGACTTCATTACTGAGCTGAAAGGGTGTCCGGGGGCCATACTCTCAGGGTTTCTCCAGTCTCTGTCAGGCCAGCAAGCCTGGTCTTTCTTTCTGAGCTAGAATTTTGTCCTGCATTTTTCTCAGCTCCGTCCGGGACCCTTATAGATGGTTTTTTAATGGAGCACTGTACTCACAGGTAATATCCTTTGTGTGCCAATCTGTTATTTCACTAAAAGGTGACCTCAGGATAGTTTCAGTTCAAGGTTTAAAGAATACCTCAGGGCAATCATCTCAAGGAGTCCTCTAGTCTCAACTGGTCCAGTAAGTCACAATTTTTTAAGAATTTGAGTTCTGTTCTACATTTTTCTTCCATTTTATCAGGGTCCATCTACTGTGGCCCTGATAAGAATGGTCAGTAGTGGTAGCCAGTCACCATCTAGTTCTTCTGGGATCGTGTCATTGCATCTAGATACGTTTTCTCTCAGTTTCATCTTTATGATTTCAGCTTTGCTGCAGGGAACTTTCTATTTTATCTTTTTTGAGTCAATTATTTCATAGAATTTGCAGTGTGAGATATATTTAAGGAAATATAAGCATTTTTCATATGACTTTTTCACCATCTTGTATGTTTCTGTAGTAGCATCTTAATTATTGCACTGGAAAATATGTCCTGGGCAAGACTCTTGGAAACATAGTCCCAAAGATCATTGGATTGTGCAAGCTTCTTGTCTATTCACAATGTCATCTACCTGGATGAATAGAAATGGCCCCTGCTCTTAAGGAATTTGCAATCTTATGAGGAGAGATGAGTGAGAACTACTTTGTGGATTATTATGGAGAATATTGAATCCCAGACATGTTTTTACTTCCCTAATGTTCATCAAGGAAACCCTGGTGGCGTAGTGGTTAAGTGCTACAGCTGCTAACCAAAAGGTCAGCAGTTCAGATCCACCAGGTTCTCTTTAGGAACTCCATGGAGCAATTCTACTCTGTCCTGTTGGAATCAACTCAACAGCAATGGGTATAGGAATGTTTATCAAAAGGTCACTGGGTGGTGCAAAGGATTTATGCTCAGGTGGTAACTGAAAGGTTGGCGGTTCAAATCCACCCAGCAGCACTGTGTAAGCAAAGGCACGGCAATTTGCTTCTGTAAGGATTACAGCCAAGAAAACCCTGTGGAGCAGTTCTACTCTATAACGGAGTTCCTCAGTAATCAACAGTATGTGACAACAGCTGCAACCATGTTCATATTAGTCCATCTATTTAATCAGGTCACTGTGTTCAGAGAGTTTGAATTCATTTGAGTAATAGTTTAAGAAAGATTCAGTTAGGATGCTTGCTGGAAGAGTGACAGCCTGAATTTAAAACTTTCTCTGGATAACCTTACTTTCGTTGCCAACATGTCCTCAGGCCTTTCCATTAAAAAAGAAAAATCGAGTTGATACGAATATCATTGAAGAGGTTAGGTGCGATGTTCTTCAGTGGAATGGTGAACTAGTCAGGACTCTTGATTATGTGTGATAATCACTTTGGAGCAGCTTAAACAGAAAGGGAATTTTATTGGCTCAAAGAATCCCAGCTCAACAACCGAATTGCTTTAAGGGCAGAGATGGGGCAGGGACTCAGGAACAGACAGAGTGAGGCACCTGGGTACCTTCAGCAGTTCTAGTCCTGTCTCTCCTATGTTCCTCCCTGCACATTTGCTACTTTATGCTCTTGTCCTGTCTTCCAAGGTTATACCATACCCTTAAACGGAATCGTGGCGTTTTCCCCATTTCTCCGTTCTCTACAAAAGTTTGTGTAACATTGGAATGATCTGTTCCTTGATAGTTTGGTAGAACCTGCAAGGAAAGCAGTCTCAGCCATTTGTTTTTTTTTAATGGAAAGATTTACTGCTGATTTTATTTCCTTATGTCTTTAAAGGGCTATTTCTTCTTAGGTCAGTCTTCTAGACATTTACCCATGTCATCTAAGTTTTCAAACCTATAATATCCTCTTATTATCTTCTCTCTGAAGTGTCTAGTTTGGTCCCTGTGGTAGGCCGAATAACGGTCCCCCAATGATGTCCATGTTCTAATCCGCAGAACCTGTGAATACGTTGCCTTCCTTACCTGGTATAAGAGACTTCACAAGTGTGATTAAGTTAAAGTTCTTGAGATGAGGAGATTATCCTGGATTATCTAGATGGCCTGAAGCAATAACCACAATCCTTATAAGAGGGAGACAGTAGGATTTGAGTTAGTAGTAGGAGATGTGACCATGGAAGCAAGAGGTTGGAGTGATGTAAAAAAGGGGCCACGAGCCAAGGAATGCAGACAGCCTCTAGAAGCTGAAAGCCTGAAGCCTACAGAAGGAATGCCCTGCTGATACTCTGATTTAAGACTTCTTTCTTTTATGACTTCAAGAGAATAAATTTGTGTTGCTTTAAGCCACTGAATTTTTTGTAATTTGGTATTTAAAGCAGCAGTGCTGTTGTTAATAGTTGCCATGAGTCAGCTCCAACTCATGGCAACCTTTTGTATAACAACGAAACGTTGCCCTGTCCTGAGGCGTCCTCACAGTTGTTAGTGTGTTTGAGTCCGTTGCTGTTGCAGTTGTGTCAGTCCACCTCATTGAGGGTTTCCCTCATTTTCATTGACACTCTACTTTACCAAACATGATGTCCTTTCCAGTGATTGGTCTTTCTTGATGATGTGTCTAAAGTAAGTGAACAATCCAAACCTGTTGCCATCGAGTCAATTCTGACTCAGAGTGACCCTATAGGACAGAGGAGAACTGCCCCGTAGGGTTTCCAAGGAGCACCTGGTGGACTCGAACTGCCAACCTTCTCTTAACCGCTACGCCACCAGGGTTTCCAAGTGAGCAGTAGGAATGCTATAGTAATATGCCAAATATTATTTATTTGTGCATTCCTTTTTTTTTTCCTGAATAAGGATTGACACAGATTTGTTTGTCTTACTGGTCTTTTTAAAACAAATTTTGGCTTTGTGTATTCTTTCTGTAGTAGATTGGTTTTCAAATGTATTAATTTCTGCCCTTATTCTTCCTTCTACCTTCTCTGGATTTATTCTGCCCTTCCTTTATTACTTTTTTTTTTTCTCTCCTTTATTACTCTCTTAAATTACTACTCAGCTTACAAATTCTGAACCCTTTTCAAGTTGTAATATAAGCATCTAAAATTATTAATTCCCTTTAAATATTGCTTTAGTTACGAGTGGTTGGTGGTTTGAACACACCTAGCAGGGCCATGGAAGAAAGGCCTGGTGATCTGCTTCTGTAAAGATTACAGCCAAGAGAAACCTGTGGAGCGGTCCTACACTGTAACACGTGGGGTCACCTTGAGTTGGAATCAACTCTCCGGCAATGGTTTTTTTTTTTCTTTAATATTTAAGTTCTAAATATTTTCTTATTTCTGTTTTTACTTCTTAGACTCATAAGTTATTTAGAAATGTTTTTATTTCCAATTGTATGGGGGCGTGGATTTCTAGTTCTCTCTTTTTAAGAAGAAGTGTTTTATAACTTAGTTTTATGTTGGTCTGGTAAAATGGTCTGTATTATATCAGTCCTTTAAAATTTGAGACACTTGCTTTATGGCCTAGCATGTGATCATTTTTATACATGTCCCACTGTACTTAAAAAGACAAACAAGCAAACAAACAAGAAGCCAGTTGCCATCAAGTCTATTTCCATGTGTTACAGAGTAGAGCTGTGCCCAATAGGGTTTTCGATGACTGTGATCTTTCAGAAGTAGGTCACCAGACCTTTCTTCCAAGGTGCCTCAAAGTTGATTTGAACTGCTAACCTGTCAATAGCTAGGTGCTTAACAGTTTGCTCCCTCCATTGTGCTTGAAAGAATATGCATTTTTCAGTCTGTGGTTCAATGTGTTATACATATTTATTAGATTTTTTTTCTGCTTTGACCTATCAGTTGTTGAAAGACATTTGTTAACATTTCCTACCATGAAATTTTTTGGGCTGTGGAACTGTTCTACATCTTGATTCTGGTTGTTGTTACAAGAATTTATGTATGTGTGAAAACTCATAGAGCTGTATACCAAAGAAAAAAGTGAATTTTACTGTAAGCAAATTAAATAAAAAAAATTTTTTTCCTACTGTGACAGTGGCTTTGCAATTTCATTTCGTTGTTTTTAAGTTTAAAAAAAAATTTTTTTTAATGTAAACTAAGGTTATCTTAGTAAAGGCTTCCAAAACCAAACCAAACCCATTGCCGTCAAGTCGATTCCAACTCATAGTGGCCCTGTAGGACAGAGTAGAACTGCCCCATAGGATTTCCCAGGAGCAGATGGTAGATTTGACCTTTTGGTTAGCAGCCAAGCTGTTAACCACTTGGCAACCAGGGCTCCAGTAAAAGCTTACACGTGTAAAATTGTTATAATTTCTTGGTAAACTAAATGTTTTATTATTATGTAACGAAACGTTTAATCTCAAGCAGTGTTTTTTTCTTGAAATCTGTTTTGTCTGATATTAATATACCACACCAGAATTTTTAGTTAGTATTTACTTGATATAACTTTTAATTTACTTTGAATTTAAAATATCTGTACCTTTTTTGGTGTTTTTTTGGTCATTACATTTTAGAGAGATCTTTCATAAACTGCACATAGCTAGGTTTTTAATCCATATTAACCATTTTTGTCTATTAATTGAAGTGTTTTTAGTCCATTTATATTTGTTGTAATTATTGATATATTTGGGTTTATTTTTACAATCTTAGTGTGCATTTTTTTTAACCTCATTGTGTGTATATTTTTCTTCCCTTCCTTAAATTTCATTTGAAGTTGTTTTGTTGTTCTCCATTCCAATTTCTCCCTCTACTAGCTTGGGTATTATGCTTTGTATTTTTATTATAGCAGTTACCCCAGATATTTTAATGTGCACACTTAATTTAAGCCTAAAATTAATCACTGTCATTATTCCCGTCTATAATATGAGGACCTTAGAACATTTTAACTCCTGTCATCCCTGCTTCAGTATTTGCTCTTGTTATTCACTATATTAGTTTTTTAAAATTTTTATTTGAACTCACACATTATATCTAACTTTGTTTTATACTATCAATTTCTTTTTTTTTTTTTTAATTGACTTATATGTTAGTATTTACCAGGCCTTCTATCTGGGTTAATTTTTCTTTTAGCTTCAAGAACATCCTTTAGAGTTCACAGAGTCTTTTAGTGGCAGAAAGATATGGAAATCTGCTGCTTCAAAGATTGTCATCTTGGAAACCCTGCGAGGCAGTTCTGCTCTGCCCTGTAGGGTCACTATGAGTTGGAATGAGTTCGACAGCAACAGGTTTGGTTAACAGGTTCTTAGTGGTAAATTCTCTTATTTTGTTTGTCTGGAAATATTTTTTATCTCACTTTTATTCTTGAGTGATAATTTTGCTTGGCATGGAATAGTAGGCTAATGATAGTTCAGCATTGCTATGTTTTTGGCTTCCAATATTGCTGTTAAAGCAATTTACAGAGTTTTTGCTCTGTATTTTCCTTGCTGATAATTGTAGGATCTTCTATCTGTCTTTAATTTTCTGCAGTTTTACTAGTATGAATCCAGGTGTTGGTTTCTTTTCATTTATCCTGGGTGGTATTTATTGGACTCTTGGAATTGAGGTTGTTTTTTGTTAAAAATTGTGGAATCATTCTTATTCCTCCATGTTTTTAAGCTTCTAATTTTTTTCTTGATACATACTAAGCATATTTATTTTATAGTCTATATTTATAAATCCCAGTAGGTGAAATCTCTGTAGGTCTTTTTCTACTTTCTGTATTTGCTGATTCTAAAAATGTGTTTTATGATTTTTACTATCTGCTTTTACTACTTGGAATTTCATCTGTGGGAACTCTTTGAGGTCTGGGGTAAAGTTACATTCTTCCAGAGAAAATTGTTTACTTCTGCCAGTTATCTGAGTTTCCAACACAGTACTACTTTAAACCAAATTCTCTGCCTGAAGTTTCTTTATTTGTTCGTTTTGTGCTTCAAGTTTTGGGGACTTCCCACTTATTATGAATCTTGGTGACAAGCCAGTATGAGGGCCCACTTGTGGTTATGAATTATTAGGATAGCTGGATAGTTTTCTCTCCTATACCCAGTGCCTATGTAAAGAAAGACAAGTTACTTTATCCCCTTCCATTTTTCAGGGTGGGTTTGTCTGTTATTTATCATTGCATTGAAGGTATAGCTCCTTGCTTTATGTAAGGGTCTCCTACATAATGTCTGGTTTTGAGTAGTCTGCAAAGTTTTAACTCCTATGTCCAGCACAGGTATCAAAATGGAAGTTTAAGGTTACCAGGTCTACAGATACCCTCATGGGAATACCAGCTTTAAGATTGACTAACCTCCTGGGGGTCCTGTTTTCACTTCATTTTTGGCTTCTCTGGATATTCTTGGTAACTTAGTAGATGTTTTAAAAAATATGTTTTAGTATTTTATCTATTTCTATTTTAATTGAGAGGCTTATCAGTGTATCTAGCCTGCCCTACTGTAGAAAGGGGAAGTGCACACCTGCTACTTTTTGTCTCGCTGCAAATAGCTGTTTTCTGTATCATAGAAAATGTGGCCACCTATGCGTTCTGATTTGTTTTGCTATTGTGGCACGCCCCCAAGTAGATTTCAACTCACAGCCACCCAATGTGACAGAGTAGAACTGCCCCATAGGGTTTCCTAGGCTGTAAGCTTTATGGGACTAGGTCGCCAGGTCTTTTCCTTCATGGAATGGCTGGTGGGTTCGAACCGCCAACCTTTTACTTAACGGCTGAGTGCTCACCATTGTACCTTAAGGGCTCCTTGATTTGTTTTATTGGCTTGCATATGAGAAGTGTGCCCCAAGATGATTACTTTCTGCTTTTTGTTTTATTTGTTTTGATTCTTTAGTTTGTCTAGATAAATGGGGCTAGGTGAAGAAATGCATTTTGTGCACGACTGGGTTTCCATTGACCAAGTCTGGGAGCCATCCATCTTGATAGTCTTGGAACAGCACTGCCAGTTTGCAAAGAGAAACAGATAATTCTAGATTTTATCTGTATTGGTTATCTCTTTCATGTGATGGCAGCGTCAGGGGTCATTCTATTAGCTTGCCCTTCCGTTTGCTTTCATTGGAACAGCTTCTTAAGAACCAAAAGCTCACTTGCAGTATCCAAAATAGTTTGGTTAATAATTTCTCATCCAAAATGGTTAAGCTTGAGAGAGATACCCAAAATAAATTAGATGATCTATTTTTAATTCAAGATTTTTTTTTTCTCTCTTTTCATCCTAAGGGGGAAATAGCTTTTCCTGGAAAGTAATAGGGAAGCTTTTCCTTTCTTGTTTCTAATGTGTGTGTGTATGGAGGCTGCATATGGTATAATAGTTAAGAATTTGAACCTTGGAAGCATCGTTTTCTGAGTTCAGATCCTGGCTAGTGTGTGATCTTGGGTAAAGTATTTAGCTTTTCTATATTTTGATTTTCTTATGAGTGAGATGGGAATAACAGTAAAAACTTTGGGGACTGAAGAATATTTGGAATGTTCTTAGAATTTCCAAGTACATGGAAAGTGTGCACTCAGTGCCCAACAGTATCATTATTATGAAGATGATGTAAAGTTTTTCTTTCCAACTTTACGAATTCTGCCTCTGAGTTGGAAGAAGGAATCCCCATTTCGTTTTAAAGATAGAACTGTAGAGCAAGAAGTGTCTTAAGTCACCTTAAGAAGACATTAGGATGGCTGGTACATTAGAGAATGTTAAGCTATTCATTTACCTTTGTATCATTTGATCCTCCGCTTTGTGAAGTTGGTGAGTTCTAGCCATTTTATGGCTGTGGGAAAATGGCTTCACGAATTATGAAACTTGCCCAGGTTTGCCCAAGCTGCTCAGAATTCTAGCAAATGGTAGAACCAAGGCTTGAAGCTAAGAGGTAACTCCTGAATCTTTCCTCTTCTCCAGAAGATCTCGCCTCAGAGCTCGTGAGTTGACTTAAGCTCAATATCTGGTGATCTTGTGACCACTCTGTAGCAAGTGTGTGCTCTGCCTACAGTCCATGGGAATAGGAAGGCAGTATTATATTTTTTGTTTTTTCCTCTTAAACTTAACCTACTTGAAAGGGTTGTACATCTGTGTTAAGAGTGAGCAAATAATTTAGTGGCAGAGGTGTAGGGTGGTGCTTAAAACTCAATGAAATAAACCAAGCAGTAGGAGAACTATGGCTTTTTTTCCTCTTTTGAATTACTGCATGCTGCATTCTGTAGTGAATCTTGGCAGACCACCCTGGAGTAAGTGCCATATGAGGAAGTGTGGGCATATAGGATAGGACAAGGGGGACAGGGGGCAGACTTGGAGTGGTCAGCAAACAGCCCGGGTTAGGAGCTTGGGGACCTGAATCTGACCTTTGCTTTGTCCTGCGCTAGCAACGTGACCTCTTTGGGGCTGTGCTTCTTCATCTGTGATGGGAGCATGCTGAACTAGATAATGAAACACAAGAAAACTTTTACTGAGTGTCTATTCCATGTGAGGCCCGGGGTAAGCCCAGTTTGTCACCCTCCGTTGCTCACGATATTTTACCATCTTTTAAATCACTCAGGTTTCTTCTAGCTCTATGAATCTGGGAAATTTTAATCTCCATTTTAGGAGAGATTAGGCCTAACATTTTGTTATTGCATCTCAGTCTGAAGAAGCACATAATAATCCCACAAATTTCTCACCTACACTTACTTATATGAATAAACAACATGTATGCATTTATTAAAACCATTTGGCCCAGAAGATATAATGTTTTCTAAACTTGCCCACAGTGGAAAGCTACAATAAAAGCAATAGTAAAGCTGACCTTCACCCACTGCTTGCGTTATTGCTCCTTGATTCCCTACCTTCATTTCCCTCTCAAGGACATGGATTTGTACCTTTCTTAATTCTACTGTGATCCAATATGGCTTCAAAGGACTTTGGCATGTTGGGAGACAGGGTGGTGTGATGGTGATATCAAGGACTTTATTGTCAGACTTGGGTTCAAATACTAGCTTTGCCACTTACTAGGTGCTAATATGTTTAAACAGAGCCCCGGTGGTGCAGTGGTTAAGCACTCGGCTGCTAACAGAAAGGTTGGCAGTTCGAACTCACCAGCTGCTTTGTGGGAGAAGATGTGTCAGTCCGCTTCTGTAAAGATTACAGCCTTGGAAACCCTATGGGGTAGTTCTACCCTGTCCTACAGGGCTGCTATGAGTTGGAATTGACTCGATGGCAGTGGTAATAATATGTTTGAATCTTGGTTACTTAAACAGTAAAATAATATTCCTATTTAAAAAAAAGTCTGTTAAATGCATTTCATAGGCACACAGTAAATGCTAATTCTCAACCTTCTTTCTATACACTTGAGGTATATCACTTATCCAAATTCAAGGGGCTGAGCCTCAAATGTACCCAAAGTAGTCCACCTCTCCAAAATTTATGATGATGGTGTGGTAGGTGGATATGAAATAGGATACCAGCTTATATCTTTGCATTTAGATTATTTTATTTAATTCTGTTAAATTCAGATTTTTCTTCTGTACCCACATAAGAAGCACAGCTAGCTACCAGGTTGGCTCAGTGTGAGTTCATGCCTATGACCAAGCCCTCCCACTTCCATATTTCTCATGTTGAATTAATAACCAGACCCTCTTTTAACTCCAAGCACTGGCCAAGGTTACGTAGGGTGATTAGGTAAGCACTGGCCAAGATTACGTAGGGTGATTGGGTAAGCACTGGCTTAAAAAAAAAAGAGGTAATTATAAAACACCATCTCTTTATTCCTCTAAACGAAGCCCTTCAGACCCAGCTGTGTTCGGGTTTGTTTTTAGTAGTGGAGAAAGTGAATAAGACTTTAATCTGACTGTTACTTTAATGCGAAGACAACTGCCAAGATTAAATTGCAGTTAAATTAAAACCAGTGGAATTGAATTTGGTTAATTAATTGAGAATTATATCTCAGTGAGTATTCATCTTCAATTTTTACCTTTGTGCTACAATCATTACCAGGATTGGGTTAGCTACACAATTTGCATTTTCTTTTCCACAATATTTTATAGCCACATTATTCAAGTACTTGTAGGAAAAAAAAAAAAAAAAGAAAAGGTGTTTTCTTGGGGACACCCCCAAGATGTGTAAAACTAGGATATTGTTTTCTTTCTAATCAACTCGGCCCTTCATTTCTCAGATGGCATTTAACTTGAATTTAGTTCATCAAGTTTACCAGCTATTTCATTTCCCTGATGCAGAAAATACATTTCAGCACCTTTTCCTCAAGCCCCTATCCCTCCTCAGGAAATGTACAGGTAGTGATGAATGAAGTCTTTGTCCTGTCTTTGGAGTTGTGCCAGTGACTCTTTTCAATGGTCATTTCACGTCTCAAGGTGACATGAAAGGCATTTTATTGGAGGGAAGAGGAGAAGGGAGTGCCTCCCTCAAGCCATGAGTTTCAGAACCTGAATTTTGGGCTAAATGACCTTTTAATTGAAAAGAACTTCTTAGAACCCCGCATTTCTGTAAATCAGAGGAACAAGTTAAGTGTTTGCATTTAACACTTAGAGTATAACTGTTCTAATTCTCACCTAATCTGTAAACCTTATTAAGAAAATATGGATTGTTAACTTCCCCTTCTCAGCAAAAAATGACTTCTTGAAATGGAAAGGTGAAGTATGTTCTCGTGTTACTAAGGAGTCACTTTTCAAGAGAGGTTGACTTGTTTTTCTTCTTGGTCATCAAGTGCAGATAACACTAAAACCCTCGGTTTTCAAGTTAGCAGGAAAAAGAAATCTTAGACCCTCTCGAGTTTTTAAAAAGTTTTATTTTTAGAAATTAGTGGTTAATGAAAAAAAAAATTTTTTTTTTAGTGGTCAATGAGAGAGTTGAAATGTTTGAATATTCAAAAACTTCCAAATACTAGTTAACTCTACAATAAGTAATTTAAATTAATATGATACTTGTCTTTTTTATAGCAGACAAGTGCACTAACAGGGGTATTTAATAATTAGCCTTTCCATTTTATCACAAGACTACTTAAGCTTGAAGTCACAGGTAACTTAAAGACTCAGCAGGGCTGTTTAAAGCAGAGGGACTTGAAATTATTTTTCTTTTTTTGGGGGGGGGGAAGGACTTCTAGGCTTCTAAAATTCTGTCCCTTCATCATGAATGAAGCCATTAGGTGTTTTGTTCATATCTCACAAAGACCTGTCTTGATGTTTGAGGGTTTGCTTTTTTACAGAACCTGGAATATTTTGGTGGCCCTGAACAGATGATTTCACCCCTGGGTATATTACTAGGTTTTGTCTTCCACCTAAAGAGTGAGGTTGCTGTACTGTCTGTAGTGGGTGGTGGGGTAGTCTTCCAAGAGATAGGCCGGGAACTGAAATCTTTGTCCAATGCCCGATATTATGTTTTTGTCAGCCTCTGACTCTGTTTTTTTCCTTAAAATTTTAACTTGGATTGATGAGAAGTAGCAAATTGCCAGTGTTAAGTATCATGTTCTTTTTATGGTCATTTCTGTGCATTTGTTCCCAAGGGGGTGAGTCCAGTCTACAAAGTACCTCCCATCACGTGAGCACTCCATGGAAGGAAACGGGAGAAAAGGAAGAGGTGTGGGGATTTCTACTCACTGAAAAGTGAAGGGTGGCAGTTTTCTCCCTGTCCCTAAGAAAACAAAGCAAGATTGTCCTCTTGAGAAAACCCTTCAGTGCCCGTTTTCTTTGGAAGATTGTCTTCGCTGATAAAATCAGTATCTGTAGCATTTCCTGTGCTTTTCCATCTTTTTCTTTAAAAAGTTATAAAAAATTCACCTGTCATTGAATCTGCTAATAATTGAGAATATGCCAGAAAGACAGCTGTACTTGGGGTGTAGATTTCTTACTACAACAAGTTCCCTGAGACCCCATAACTCTCTGAGCAGAGCCCCATTGGAGATTTTCAGCACATGGGCTATTTGGACCCTGCTCTAAGGGGCCACAGCAACCCCCCTGCACATAGTAGGCACACTGTATGTGTGGGTGTTCCAGTGCACAAGTGACAGCAAACGGGCACCTACAGGCCTCCCACCAAAGTGCGCTATGACCATCTGTTATAGATTGTATTGTGTCCCCAAAAGATACACTGAAGCCTTAACCTCTAGTATCGTGAGCATGACCTTGTTTCAAAATAGGATCTTTGAACGTGTTATCAGTTAACATGAGGTCATATTGGAGGAGTGTGGGCCCTAATCCAATTATGAATGATGTCCTTATAAAAGAGAAGAGACACAGAGGGACAATGGCCTTGTGATGACAGACTGTGGCAGTTGAAGCCAGGGAGTGCCTGGGGCCACTGGAAGCTGGGAAGGACAAGGAAGGATGTTCTCTTAGAGCCTTCAGAGAAAGCATGGCCCTGCTGACATTCTCATTTCAGACTCATAGCTTCCAGACCTGTGAGACAATAAATTTCTTTGTTCTTATAAGCCACCCAATTTGTGGTATTTTGTTATCGCCGCCCTTGGAAACTAAGACACTGTTAACCCACAGATTTGCCGATGTTACCTGACAGGGTTGTGGTGACGATTTTATTGGGTGCATCATGGAGATCATTGATGTAGTGCCTGGTACTTAATAAATGATTACAAACTATTGTTATCCTTGTGCCTGGCACATAATACATGTTCATAAACAGTTAAAGCAAGTTCCCTGTGAGCATAACTAGACCAGTTATCTTTAAGTTAGTTTTCATCCATAATATTAAGTATGCTTTGCCAGCGTGGCTCTGAAAAGTAAATCTCCTAGCTTTGCCAGTTTCTGTGGAATCAATTTCAACTCGTGGCGACCCCAAGTGTGTCAAAGTAGAGCTGCGCTCCACAGGGTTTTTAATGGCTGATTTTTCAGAAGTAGATCTCTAGGCCTTTCTTCTGAGGCACCTCTGGGTGGACTTTGAACCTCCAATCTTTTGCTTAGCAGCAGAGCATGTTAACCATTTGCACCACCCAGGGACTCCAAGAAGTAAATACAAAACACCGATTTGTTTAAGATTAAGTGACTCCACTAGAAACCAGAGCAGCTGGAGAAAAAGAGGAGCATTGAGAATAGAACAGTGCTGCCTGGCCTTACGTTTACATTACGTGGAGCTTTTTCCTCTCTGAGTAGAGAGAGGCCCCGCTGAAGTGCTTGTGTATATGTCTGTGAAGGGGTGACTTGGAAGAGAAGATGCCAGCTGTGGCTTCTCACTGTGGGGGTTTGAAGGCTGAAGGACACGGCTGCAGGGAACACCATTTCTACAACCTGTGTTCTGTTGGTAGTGTTCTGGTCTTGGACTGCATATAACAAAAAAACAAAACAAACCATCTGGAGTCTAGAAGAGAGAAATAATGGGAATGGGGAGAATATATTAGAATCAATGGGCTGAGCACTTTTACTTGCCCACTCGCTTTTGGAACTGAGATTGAGAGATGTGAAATCAGGGTGTGATTCAGAAACGTTTCCTTAAAAAATGTTATCTTCCGGTAGCATCAGCATACAGGTCTTCTTACGAATACAGATCTTTGTAATCTCCCTCTATTGCTAGGAAATGCCTGTGCTCCTTTATCTGGAGTGTTTATTTCATGTCTTAATTATTAAGGGTTGAGTGTGCATTTCAGGTTTGACGTTGGTCCATGCTCATTAAGCAAGGTTGTAACTGAGCCTAGCCCCTGACCTTGGCCAACTTTTTAGTACTCACTCAAATTCTTGCTCTTTACAGAATGTGCTATTTGTAGTGGGGTGGATACAGAGATGGTATCTCATGAACAGTGCTTTTAACAATTTTCAGAGGCTTATTGTCTTACACTAATGAGGAATCTGAAAGTCAGAGAGGTCAGGTTAAGGTTATATAGCTGGTAAGTCAAAGAGCTATACAGCTTCAACTAACCTCATCTTGTTCTTTTTACTGCATCTCTGCTAAGGCATGGTTAGATTCTCAAACAATCTAACTTTTACTACAAAAGATAATTTGGTTGACTCCAATGAACAATTATTAGGTATACTCTGGGGATACCATGTTGAAACAAATTTGCCTTTTAATCTGGATTTTAAGACAACAGAAGTAATCATACTTATTTTTATCTGTTTTGTTTAGGGTGCTTATCACAAGTTTAATGAATAAATTATTTGGGTAATGATTTTATTTTATATCTGATACTTCCCTTCTACACTGTGTGCAGGGACTGAATCTTTCTTGTTGACCCTAGCTTCCCCAGCAAAAAATGAAGTGCCTGTCACAAAGCAAGTCCTCAGTAAAAGCTTGTTGAAGTGAGTGCAATATAATAAAATAGGTTAGGTGCTATTTTACCAATGTGTAAAGTGCCATAGAACATAGATGAAGGGTGATGAAGTCTCTTGAGGGGAGACAGGAAATTTATAGAGGAGGAATATTAAACTGGACCGTGAAGGACGAGTGGGCATTAGAGATGAATAGAGTGAGAGAGATTAGGGTAGGTTGAAGGAAGGGGCATTCCTATTGCAGTGAATTACAGGACCACAGCCATAGATGGGTGAAGTCCAGGGGAATTTTTTTTTTTAATTAACTTTTATTGAGCTTCAAGTGAACGTTTAGGAATCAAGTCAGACTGTCACATATAAGTTTATAAACACCTTACTCCGTTCTGCCACTTGCTCTCCCCATAATGAGTCAGCCCTTCCAGTCTCTCCTTTCGTGACCATTTTGCCAGCTTCCAACTCTCTCTATCCTCCCATCCCCCCTCCAGACAGGAGATGCCAACACAGTCTCAAGTGTCCACCTGATATCATTAGCTCACTCTTCATCAGCATCTCTCTCCTACCCACTCTCCAGTCCCTTTCATGTCTGATGAGTTGTCTTCGGGAATGGTTCCTGTCCTGGGCCAACAGAAGGTTTGGGGACCATGACCGCAGGGATTCCTCTAGTCTCAGTCAGACCATTAAGTCTGGTCTTTTTGTGAGAATTTGGGGTCTGCATCCCACTGATCTCCTGCTCCCTCAGGGGTTCTCTGATGTGCTCCCTGCCAGGGCAGTCATCGGTTGTAGCCGGGCACCATCTAGTTCTTCTGGTCTCAGGATGATGTAAGTCTCTAGTTCATGTGGCCCTTTCTGTCTCTTGGGCTCTTAGTTATCGTGTGACCTTGGTGTTCTTCATTCTCCTTTGATCCTGGTGGGTTGAGACCAACTGATGCATCTTAGATGGCCGCTTGTTAGCATTTAGGACCCCAGACATCACATTTCAAAGTGGGATGCAGAATGTTTTCATAACAGAATTATTTTGCCAATTGACTTAGAAGTCCAGGGGAATCTTTTTTGACAAGTAGCCAGAGGATGTAAAGTTGAAACTGAAGCAGTTGATTGGTGCCAGTATTTGAAGCCCTCAATTGATTAGATAAGTTATGTGGATTTCATTCTTATGACTGTTATTAATATTTTAATAAAAAGAGTACATTTATTGATCTCTTGCTATGCTGAATGCATTATATACATTACCTCACTTAGCACTTTGCCCAGTCTCATGAGGTATAGTGGTGATATCCTCTTCTTATATATGGGAAAATGGAGATTCAGAGAGTTTAAATAACTTGCCTAAGAACACACAGTTAGTGAACAACACAGATAATGATGAATTCTAGTCCCTTTGATAGAAACAGAGACCCCCTGAAATCTGTGAGCCCCCCTCATTTCACTGTGAGATGGGAACCATGTGTCATTCTGTATATCATCCAAAATGATTGAATGAATTAATTGAATTAATATTTTTGATGCTTGCTGTGTGCCATACACTGTTGTAGGTGCTGGGAACCTGCAGTGGTGAGCTCAATACTTGGTTGGGCTCGAGAAAGAGAGGTTGTATGGAGGCAGGAATGCTAGGTGGGAAGGAGTGAGGGTGAGTTAACAGGTGGCATCAGTGAAAGAAGAGAGAGATCTCAGGCAAAGGTCTGGGCAGAGGATGGACAACAAAAGAGGTTGAGAATTGAGGTTTTGGTGGAGTTGCTGGGTGGCACAGATGGTCAATGTGCTTGGTTGGTAACTGAGAAACTGGAGGTTCAAGGCTACCCGGTAGACCTGATGATCTACTTCTGGAAAATCAGCCATCGAAAACCCTATGGAACACAGTTCTACTCTGACACGCGTGGAGTCACCATGAGGCAGAGTTGACACGATAGAACCTGGTTTTAGCTGTCACCCAGAGCCATGATGGGTGCCAGTGACAGAAAGTCTCTCTCTCATTGGTCATTGGGTAGATGATAGGAACATGGTCTGCTTTTAAAACAGCAATTTCTTGTCTTCTTGCTTGTGGGTAGATTAATTGCGTCACAAATATCTATGAGTGATAGTGTAAATGTATTTCTGATGACAATTCAGAGAAAAGGCAAAAATGGCAATAAAGGAACTGTTGCTCATATTATCAATTGATAAAGTAGCCTCTTCTGTAATAACACATGGCACCAGTGTGGGGGCTGGGAGTGAAGAATGATTTTGTTACTAAGAGCATGATCCAGGGATGGAACTGTACCCACACGGAGTATGTATCCACCTGGCACAGGCTGTGCTTTTGAAACAATGCACTCTGTTCCATAGGATTTCTAATAAATACTCACCAGGATAGAGTGTTGAAGAATTCAGTGTTTTTATTTATAGAAAGCACCAGAATCCAATAATCAAAGTCAGGGTATTTGGGGGATTGGGAGCCCTGGTGGTGCAGTAGTTAAGAACTCAGGCTGCTAAGCAAAAGGTTGGCAGATCAAATCCACCAGCTGCTCCTTGGAAACCCTATGAGGTAGTTCTACTGTTTCCTATAGGGTCGCTGTATGTCTGAATTCACTCGATGGCAGCGTTTTTTTTTTTAATGGATTGGAAAGATTACTGAATCTAGTCATCCCTACCGTCCACCCCCTTTTCAGATGGGAATATTACCGTTAGGTGTTTCCCTAGTTAGATGACTTAACCACGGTTATACAGCTAGTAGTTATAGAGATAGGGCTAGAACCAAGGTCTCCAAAGGCAACCAACTGATTTTAGCAGTTTGGTATGTATCTTTCCTGCTGCGTAGTACTCCATAGCTGCTTAATTATCCTCTGAATAATATACATTTAAGTTGTTTACTTGTTTTTTTGCTATCATGAATAATACTGCAATTTAGTTAACAAAATTTTATACACCACTTGCTGTGTGCCAGATGCTGTTCTAAATTCTGTACAGATATTAACTAATTTAATCTTTGTAATTATGTAATGAAATGCTCCTAAAGTAGAGGATCAGCGAAAAGAGGAAGACCCTCAATGAGATGGATTAACGCAGTGGCTGCAACAATGAGCTCAAGCATAGCAATTGTGAGGATGGCGCAGGATTGAGCAGTGCTTTGTTCTGTTGTACATAGGGTCGCTATGAGTCAGACCCGACTCGACAGCACCTAACAGCAACAACAAAGTATATAATAGGAGTCTCTGGTGGTGTAAGTGGTTAACAAGATTGCCTGTTAACTGAAAGGTTGGAAGTTCAAGTCCACCCAGAGACACCTGGAAAGAAAGGCTTGGTGATCTACTTCCAAAAAATCAGCCTTTGAGAATCCTATGGAGTACAGTTCAACTCTGACACATGGGGTCACCATAGTCGGAGTCACCTTAATGGCAGCTGGTTTAATTGTATAACGAGGCTTGTCTGTCTTACAGATGAGGCAAGAAAAAAGTTAAATAATTTGCTGCAGTTTCACTTGACTTGATGCCAGAGCATGAATGCGGGCAGTCCAGCTCCAGGGTCTGTGTTTTTAACTACTGCATTGGTCTGCTTTTCAGCAGTGCACATCTCTTACGTATCTCTTTGTTCACATGTGCAAATATTTCCGTAGGATGGATAGTATGGAAATAGAGTATTCGAAGAGTTTTGTATGGAGAAATGGCCAAACATTATGACATAAGATGGCCTCTGTGTGTTAATATCAATGACTGACCTTTATTTGACACTGTGCTAAATGCTTTACAGGCATTTTCTCATTTAGTCTGCACAACAGCCTGGTCAGATAGAAACTCGTACTATGACAAAACTACAGTATGGAAAGGTTTTTCTTGCCCGGATCACCCATTTAGTGAGTGACGGTTGGTGATTTGAATCCAACTTTCTCTGACTGCACAGCCCAAACTCTCAAGCACCGTTAAATCTCTACTCCATTAAGTTTGGTTGTACCTCCTTTTGTTGAAATATTTTGATTGAAGCTTTGATTGGACTTCTAAATGGTGATGTGTGGGTTCTATCTTAAAAAGTTTATATTTCTTTAGCGTTTGGAATTAAGCTTGCAAAGTGGAGTAATTCTGTTTGAGGTTTCTTTTTTCCTTCACATTATCTTTGCAGATTTCATACTCTTTTCCTCTATCAGGGTTATGTTGTTGTTCTTAGGTGCCATCGAGTTGGTTCCGCCTCACAGAACAAAACATTGGACAACAGAACAAAACGTTGCGCGGTCCTGCGCCATCCTCACAATAGTTGCTATGCTTGAGCTCATCATTGCAGCCACTGTATCAGTTCATCTCATTGAAGGTTTTCCTCTCTTTGACTGACCCTCCTGGTGCCCTTCTCCAGGGACTGGTCCCTCCTGATAACATGTCCAGAGTATATGAGACAAAGTCTTGCCCTCCTCACTTCTAAGGAGCATTCTGGCTGTACATCTTCCAGGATAGATTGGTTGGTTCTTCTGGCAATCCATGGTGTATTTAATTGTTTTCTGCCAACACCGTAATTCAAAGGCATCAATTCTTTGGTCTTCCTTATTCATTGTCCAGCTTACGCACACATATGAGGCGGTTGAAACACCATGGCTTGGGTCGGTCAGGCCACGTGTCCTCCAAGTGACATCTTTGCTTTTCAACACTTTAAAAAGGTCTTTTGCAGGAGATTTGCCCAATGCAATACGTTGTTTGATTTCTTGACTGCTGTTTCCATGGGTGTTGATTGTGGATCCAAGTAAAATGAAATCCATGACAACTTCAATGTTTTCTTTGTTTATCATGATGTCGTTTATTGGTCTGGTTGTGAGGATTTTTTTTTTTTTTTTTTAAATATTGTGGTATAATCCATACTGAAGACTGTTGTCTTTGATCTTCATCAGCAGGTGATCTTCACTTTCCACAAGCACGGTTGTGCGATTTGTATGTCTCAGGTTGTTGATGAGCCTTCCTCCAATCCTGATGCTGCCCTTTTCATGTAGTCCATCTTCTTGGATAATTTACTCAACATACAGATTAAAAAAGTATGGTGAAAGGATACAATCATGATGCACATCTTTCTTGATTTTAAACCATACAGCACCCCCTTGTTCTGTTTGAACGACTGTCTGTTGGTCTATGTACAGGTTCCTCATGAGCACAATTAAGTGTTGTGGAATTCCTATTCTTCACAATGTTACCCATGATTTGTTATGATCCACACAGTTGAATGCCTTTGCGTAGTCAATAAAACACAGGTAAACAACTTTCTGGTATTCTCTGCTTTCAGCCAAGATCCATCTGACATCAGCAATGACATCCCTCATTCCTTGTCCTCTTCTGAATCTAGCTTGAATTTCTGATAGTTTTCTGATGATGTACTGCTACAACCGCTTTTGAATGATCTTCAGCAATACATTATAGTGCTATCAAAATTATAGAGTAGGAATTTAACACTCCAAAGTGCAGGTGAGGGTAACGGTGTTCCCAATTATCCTAAATGTGAATTGGGTTTCATATGAATGTACCCTCACTTCTGTATACATGAGGTGGCATTTCAGCACTCAGTGTAAATTTACTGATGTTGATAATTTCATGATATGACTTATATCTCATTTTAATGTAAACTGTATTGTAATTACATAAGCATAAGCTGCTTTTTTCCTCCCATCTTTTTTCTACAAGAGCATTCCCTACCCACTCTGAATGAGTTTATAAAAGTGCTTGGACAGCCTTCAAACTGGTCAACTTCTCAATTCAGTTTAAAAACTGGAAAAATAGAGTATCTTCTGTCATTTGACAGAGTTAGTATGTATAAAACGTGGGGGTGGGGACACAGCGATGGTTCAGTGATAGAGTTCTCGCCTTCCATGCAGGAGACTTGGGTTTTATTCCTGGCTAGTGTACCTCATGTGTAGCTACCACCCATCTGTCAGCGGAGGCTTGTGTGTTTCTATGATGTGGAGCTTCTGAACTAAGATGGACTAGGAAGAAGGCCTGGTGACTTACTTTGAAAATCAGCCGTTGAAAGCCCTATGGATCTCAATGGTCTGATTTGCAACCAATCCTGGGAATGGTGCAGGACCAGGCAGTGTCATGTATGGCATCTCCATGAGTCAGGGGGCCAACTTGACGGCAGATAACAACAACAGGACGTAAAGGGAAACATTTAATTAGAAATAAAGCAACTCAATAATGCTTGATATGATGAAGAGTCTGAAGAAAGTTGAGGCTATACTAGAGTCAAGTAGTGCAAGAAAAAAAGAAAAGCAATTAGAAACTCCAGAAAAACTCAAAATTAAACTAAAAAGAAAATGCATTCAAAGTGCATTATTTGATATGCATTGAACAGTATTTACACGGCCATAATAATGTATGAACAGAATCCATGTATAGAAGAAGCAGGAAGCCCATGGTTAGAAAACAAGAAATGCTAACCAATGTTGATGATGTAGAAGTAAAATATGGATGGTAAATGGCAAGAGATGGAAAGAGGTAGGGAGGTTAGGGGCACTAACTCAAAGTTGGGCAGTTAAGAGCTACTGTAGGTGATGTGATGGGAGTTAAAGGGATTATCCTTTTGAAAATGAAAAAGTTAAATATACATAGGCCAAAAAAAAAAAAAGTAATCGTATTTAAAGGGGAAAGTAACTACTAAGAAATGACAAAGGAAAGAGGTAAGAGTGCTCCCTCTCTGGGGAGGCAGTTGGGGCTTCTGGTGCCCAATAGGGACTGTTGCTTTTCATTTTGAGCTAATTTGATTTTAAAAACTTTTATCCAAAGAGTATTTGCAAATCAAAAAAAAAAAAAAGAGAGAGAGAGGTAGCATGAACCCTTATAGACCTACTTGTCTACTAGCTTCAACAATGTTTCATATTTTACCATTTTTATTTCATATCTCTTCTTCGATGCTATACTTAAAAACCCCAGCTATCATGCCATTTCACTCCTAAATACTTGAGAATGCATCTCAAAATAAAAAGGACATCTTAGATAACTATGATATCATTATGATAACAAAATTAACAATTTCTTATCATTTCCATGTTGAATTTTCTCTGATCGTCTAAAAAAATGTTTTTGTTTTAATAGTTAATATGTTCCAATCAAATTCCAAACATGGTCCACTCCTGTATATGGATGTTATATCTCTTAAGTTTAAGTCCTTTTTAATCTAGAACAGTCCTCTTTTCCTTTTATGATGCCATTGACTTACTCAAAAATATTTGATTTTAAAAATGCATGCATACATTGTTTAAAAATTTTAATTAATTTGATTAAAAAGTTTGAAGGGTTAAAAAGTACAAATTTATATATTTTTAAAACCTTATTATGTTCTCTCAACTTGCAGTATATTTTTATACAAATCCATTTTTAATGCCTGAATTTAAGCATCTCTAATTTAGGAGCATTTGTTTAGCAACTATTTTGGGCAGGATTCTTTTCATATAAAGGTGAATAAAAATAATTGTTGTCCTCAAGAATTTTTCAGTCTTGTTGTAGAGGGCAGTTTATAGACATCCATACTGAAGCTTTGTGGTGTATGAAGTTGTAATCTTTTTTTAAAACATTAATGGATTTCTTATTAGGTGCTAGCTGCAGTACTAAAACCAAACGCATTGCCGTGGAGTCAGTTCTGGCTCATAGTGACTCTATAGGACAAAGTAGAACTGCCCTATAGGGTTTCCAAGGAGCACTTGGTGGATTCGAACTACTGACCTTCTGGTTAGTAGCTGTTGCACTTAACCACTGCACCACTAGGGTTTCCAGCTGCTGTACTAAGTGCTTTAAACGCATTATTTAATCCTCACCACACCCTATGGGAGAATCTCCATTATATAGCCAAGTGACTTGAAGCCCAGAGAGATTAAGTAATTTTATATAGGGTCACACAGCTAGCAAGTGACTCAACTTGTATATGAATAAGGTTTTTCTGGTGCTAGAACCTGAGCTCTTAATCACTGAACTATATATGTAGTGCCTCCCAGTTTTGATGTGCCTGTCTTTCCTCCTAACAGGAGGTGTGGTGCACTGGTTTGGTGCATGGGCTCTGGAGCCTGGTTTTGATCCTGGCTCTGACAACAGCTGGGTGACCTTGGGCCAGTTAGTTAACATTTCTGTATCTGTTTCCTCATCTCTGAAATAGAGATAATTGTCCTACCTCAGAGTTGTTATGAGAAGTAAATGACTTACTATTTGTGGAAGTCATACTGTATTTATGGAGTAGTTACTGCAATGTACATAAACAAAAAATGTTTGAATAGATGCATTCTAGAAACACTGTGTCTGGCATATATATGGATGGATGGATGGACGGATGGGCAGATGAATGGACAAATTTTAAAAAGTAGGAGCAAATTATAGGTTACTTTTCCTTATATTTCACCAGTAAATGGGACACTTTTATGTAATAAGAGTCTCCATCAAGTTTCAGAATATTTTCTGTCTGTAGATTTCTTTATACTCACATTGACTTTCTGACCACTTCTTTTCCATTTATTTATTTTTTTCTTTCTTCAAGCCATACAGATAATCAGGAAGCATAAAAGACAGCTGTCATGTTAAACATGGAGCCCAGGTGGCATAATGGTAAAGCTCTCAGCAGACAGTTCAAATCCACCAGCAGGTCCGTGAGAGGAAGACCTGGCGATCTGCTCCCATGAAGATTACAGTGTAGGAAACCCTGTGGGGCAGTTCTACTCTGTCCTTTAGGATTGATATGAGTTGAAATTGACTCAGTGGCAAACAACATGTTAAACTTTCTGTGAAGGGAGAGAGAACTGGATTTGGGCTTTCCTCTCAAGGAGAAAGAAAAAAATGTTAGTCACATCCAAGGCTTTGAACCACTTCATTGCGGTTCGAACACCTGCTGAGAATTTGCATATCTAACAAGTTCCCAGCTGACCATTTGCCTTTCTACCCTAGATGTACTGAATCAGAACCTACATTTTAGCAAGATCCCCAGGTGATTCTTATCTATAACTTCCTGGGAACTTGTTGGAAATGCAAATTATCATCAGGGAACTTGTTAGAAGTGCAATTCTCAGCAAATGCTGGGACAGGAACGAACTGGTTCTAAGCTCTGGTCTATTCCAAACCAATCCACTGCTATCAAGTCGATTCTGACTCATAGCAACCCTATAGGACAGAGTAGAACTGCCCCGTAGAGTTTCCAAGGAGCGCCTGGTGGATTCGAACTGCTGACCTTTTGGTTAGCAGCCATAGCTCTTAGCCACTGCGCCACCAGGGTTTCCACTGAAAAATCTCAAAAGGCTCTGGAGGCACAGATTAACGTTAGTGTGGGTAGTAGATGCAGCAGCTTGGCTTCTGCCACTTGAACTATCTCTGAGGTCCCCTGAAGAGAAAAAGCAGAGGGGATAGAGGACTATGATAATGTGACTGAGTGGTTAATGATGGCTCCAGAACTCCTTGCTTCTTTGGCTTTTTTTTTTTTTTTAAACCTTTTGAACTTTGTTAATACTTAGAATCCGGAGACTAGAGCAATCTAGAGAACAGTGAATTGCTTCCAAGATGGCACTTTGCTGCTTTAAGGATGCAGGCTGATATGACCCTAAAAAAAAAAGTTGCCATCAAGTCAACTCTGACTTATGGTGACCGCATGTTTGTCAGAGTACAGTTGTGCTCCATAGGGTTTTTAATGGCTGATTTTTCTGAAATATGTCACCTGGCCTTTCTTCCAAGGTGCCTCTGGGTGGACTTGAACCTCCAGCCTTTTGAGCAGCCAACGTGTTAACTGTTTACACCAGCCAGGGACTCCTGATATGACCCTAGGTCCTATGTTACTTGATTCTACTTAAGATATACATAGCATGATGTTGAGAATCTTGTATTTAATGCCTCTTTTTGCATTTTCAGCAGCAGACCTGGATGGCTGTGATTTGCTGATTGTTGTTGTTGTTGTGTGCCTTTGAGTCAATTCTGACTCATAACAGCCTTATAATATAGGACAGGGTAGAATTGCCTCATAGGGTTTCCAAGGCCGTAAGCTTTAAGGGAGCAGATCGCCAGTTCTTTTCTCCGCGGAGCTGCCGGGCGGGGGGGTGGTGGTGGTGGGGGTGGTGGGGTAGTGGGGGTGGTGGGGGTGGGGGGGGTCGAACTGTTGACCTTTCAGTTAACAACTCAGCATGTAACCACTGTGCCATCAGGGCTTCTTGATTTGCCAATTAGTGTTGTGTAATAAGCAAAAAAAAACCAACAACAACAACAAAAACACCCGTTGCCTGTCAAGTAAGTTTAGACTCGTAGCAACCATAGGGTTTCCAAGCCTGAAATCTTTATGAAAATAGACTGCCACTTCTTTCTCTCTGGGAGTAGCTGGTGGGTTCAAACCTCTGACTTTTCAGTTTGAAGCCAAGTGCTTAACCACTGCGCTGCCAGGGCCCCTTATCTTGTGTAATAGGCATTTGTAAATGCCAAGTCATGACTGATAAGTAGTCTCAGGTGAAAGGAAACAATTTGATGGGCCCCGTAGCTGACTCTTCCTGTAATCGATAATGATGTGAGTGATATTCAATGTTAACAGCTGCCCCACTTAAGAAGGATGGTTTTTTCCATTGTCTGTCTTTACTTTGTTAATAGCATTTGACCAATTCTAGCAACAGATAATAATAATATGACTCAGTGGTTAATGATGGCTCTGCTAGCTTGGTTTGACTGGCTTTTATTTTTTTAAACTTTGAACTTTGCTAATATATAGTTGTTTAGAATTTATGTACTAAGAGCTAACACTCATTAAAGTACATTTCTAGGTTCAAACTTACTGTCTTTGTTGGGTCCAATGTGATATACTGGCAAAAAGAAAAAAAAGAGGGAATAAAAGCAGTGTGTGTTAGTTGATTTTAACTCTGATTTTTGAATCTGAAATGCATGTTTGGACAGTGTTAGATTTGCCTAGGGACTTTTTTCTGTCCTAGTGTTGGCTTACAAGATGCATTGTTTAGCCTGAATGATTTAAAAGGTTTTTTGGTTTTGTATTTATTTTTGTTTTGTTTTGTTTTAAGTGGAATAAAAGAACATGAGCGTTAGACCTGGCAATAACTATTTTTAAAATATAAACAGATAACTGTTTGTTTTGCCATGAAGGTCAGGTCCAAGACTCAGAGCTCATGACTCTTAGGATGACTATTTTTCTTAGAGGAGTGATTTAGAGAAGTTGAACTGAATAGCTCCTAGGTCACTGACATTTGTTCAACTTTGTCTTTAATCCGTGTTTACTTTCTGAACCTATAAAAGATTCAAATTTAGATACACCTCATCAGAATATCTTGATATTCTAAAAAATTTGTCATTCCTATTTTTTATGAGGGAAATTGTTCGACTGCAATGTTAAGTTGCAACAAGTATGTTTGCATTTTGGATTTATAATATTTCCCATTTTTATTAAAAGTTTGTCTTGTATCCATAGATTTTTTAAAAAACTGATGTGTGAAAAAAAATAGAGTGAATGAAGCAGTTGTACTAATTGTTTAAGCTGAGATCACTTAGGAAAGGGTATCTGGCATGTTTATATTACATTGAGCAAACTGTTTATAGTAGCGATCATTTAAATATGCATTACCAATATCTCAGGTTTTAGCTTTACCAACCATGTATGTTGAGACTTTCCAGAATCTTATAATTGCGCTGGCTAGTAGTTCTCCCTTAAATAAATTGCAGAACTTTGCACTTAGCTTAAAATAGCTCACTTTTGAAGGTAGCGTTCATTTATTCATTCAGAAAAAGTATTAAGTGCCTACAATGCATTACGTAGTGTAGTAAGCACTGGAGAGAGAGTGCTGAATGAGACAAATGGAGTCTCTGTCCTCATAGTACTTATATTCCAGTGGGCAGAGATACCAAACAAGTAACCCATACATAAACGAGGTCCCATCAGAGAGTGATAAATGCTGTGAAGAATATAAAACAGGAGGATGTGATGCAGTGTGGTGGGGGTGGGGGGGCAGCCTTAGATTTAGTCGTGAGGGAAATCTTATGGAAGAGGTAATGTATAGTCTGATACTCAAAAGTCTATAAGGAACCAGACATGAACTTTCATACTATATAGAGAAATGGAATGCTAGGCATCGGGGACCCTAAGGGGAAAAGCCTTGAGATGGGGGTGGTGGGTGAATGGAGTGTGGAGAAACAGGAAGAAAGCTGGACAGCAGGGATCAAGGTAGAGAGTGGTAGGAGATGAGGTTGAAGAAACAGGCATTTGTTAGATCTTGAGGGGCATCCCTTGGTGGTGCAGACAGTTAATGTGCTTGGCTGCTAACTGAAAGGTTGGAGGTTCAGGTCCACCCAGAGGACCCTTGGAAGAAGGCCTGGTGATCTGTTTCTAAAAATCCTATGGAGCACAGTTCTACTCTGACATGCACGGGGTCTCCACGAGTCAGTCTACCCAACAGCAACTGATACTGGTATTGGTAGCTCTTTAGAGCCAATCAGTATGTCCTAACCCTTTCATACTATATAGAGAAGTCAAGACCATACAAAAAATAATCTGTCCTCTCTATAAAGATAGTAAGAATTACTGTGTAAGTTGGGTTTTTATAAGCCACATAAAGTTGAGATGATAAATGTTTAGTTTCCTAATTGTACTTGTCCCCAGCACCCCTAGCTGCATTGCTTTCCAGTGCTGTCATTCTTGCTTTGTACACACCTTCTTTAGCATAGAGAGCATTTGTTTACTAGCGTGTTTTGAGTGTCTCTGAATTCACAGACCAGTGTACTTGCATTTGGGATATGGTGGGTTCATGGTTGCTTATTAAACAAAATGGATTTTATTTAGAGGTGTATGGAATTTGGCTAAAGTCATTGTCTCTCACAGTGGGAAAATGCACAATGCCTGCAAATTCCCTGCATATTTCAGCTCGAGCACCTGGAAGCCATGGCCCCCTTGCCAGTTAAAGACAGCAAGTGTTTATTGAGCATTTACTAGGTCCCTGGGTGGCACAAATAGTTTGCACTCGACTGCTAACCTAAAGACTGACAGCTCAACCTCACCCAGCAGTGCCACAGAATAAAGACCTGACAACCTGCTCCTGAAAGGTTACAGCCAAGAAAACACCATGGAATAGTTCTACTCTGTAACACATGGGGTCACCATGAGTTGGAATTGACTCGACAGCAACGGGTTATTTTACTAGGCACTAGAATCCTCTGTGATAAAATCTGGGCATATGTCACCTTGTGGAATCCTTATAACCACCCTTTGGGGATAGTTCAGTAATCAACCTCACTCTACCGTTGAGGGAACTGAGACTTAATTCTATAAGGAACCTTTAGCTTTGTCACCATATCAGCTCAACGCTAATTATTTTTCATATTGATCTTTAGACTAGCTAGACTGGTGGAGTACTAGTAGACCATAACCACTAACAGCACCTCGTGGTAAAAGGAGTTTCTTATTGTTGAGGTAGTTCCTTATCTTCCTCATTCTACCCCCTGGCCCATCCAATTCCTCCCTTGTTTTTTACCTCTGAAACATGTCATCTGTGCAGCAGTGCTGTGAAGATTAATTAGGTAATATTTGTGAAGCACTTTGAAGATGAAAAGCTTGTGAATAGTAAGTTAAATTCAAATTTATCTCCTGGTGCCAAGAAATAAACAGTCTTTCCCTTTCCTGCTTGGGGTCAGATGCTCCCCTTAGCAGCGGACTGCAGTAGAGAGTGTTCCCACAGTGAACAGGCCCTACTGATTATCTACCCGAGGGCAAGGGCTGGATGGTTACCAGTTCTCTTTCGATCTAGATTGGATTCTGCAAACTCTTGAAGAGTTGACTCTCTGGTAAATAGAAAGATGATTGATATTGATACAGGCTTTAAATTTTAACTTCTAGGGAATTAAATTGAGTGGAGCTCCAGAAATTTGGAGATGACTAATAAAGTAATTTGAAAAGTGATTCTCCTGTTTGATTGAGTAGATCAACACCAGAAGTCATATTGATGTTTCACAGCATGAGGCTGCAGTTGTTTCTTTTTCCTTTTCGTTGTTTACCGTTTTGGCCTAAGGTTTGTGCCAAGAAGTTCAGATGTCTCACTCTTAATGAATCGAGTGGCGTAAATGTTGGCTTTGTCTTGTCTGTTGCTCTTCCTGGTGGCCAAATCCCTGTATGATGAGGTTTAACATATCCTCAAGTGAACAGCATAAAAGTGTGTTGGAGTTGGAAGGAGGGGATCCATAAACTCACAGGAAAAATAAATCAGAAAGTCATGACTTGGAAGAATTACTAAGCCAAATTGGGAACCAAATTGGAAACCGAGTCCTGGTTATTTCAAAGATGGTATTCTTTCTTTCTCTTGTTGGTACATTTTCTAAGTGCTGCCATCATATCATGATTCTAAAAATTGCTTTGCAAATGGGTACTTTAATGAGTCCTTATCGTATATATGAGAAATATTTTGTTGCATAGGTGTTGTTTTCCCAGAATATATTGACCTTTATTGCAATTTCCTCTATGAGCAAGCCTCTGTCTGTTTAATTCAGCTCCTAGAACCTCAGGTCTGAATAAATAGAAGCTTAAAAAGGTAAGAAGTGGCTCAGTTGAGCCAAGAGTGAGGCCAGCTAAGCTCAGAGGTGAGAGCCAGATCAGAGTTAGGAGTGGACAGAAATAGCCTGGGTGTTTGACGCAGGATGGGTGCTTGAATGTGTGTGTGCACAAACGCAGGCTCGTGTGTGCACATACACACACATTTAAACACACTGCAAAAGTAGAGATGCTTCCCAAGTTCTTAATTTCCTGAATGCACTACAGACCCTCCCCCTTCTTTCCCGCGTTTTTCCACCTGTCTAATCTGTATAACTCTGGACGATAACCAACCCACCCTGGGCTTTGACCACTACTAGATAAACTCTTGGCGCCATGAGCAGTCAAGACAAATTTCCCCTCTATTGATTGCTTCTCAGGAGAGTTGAATGTACATTAGGTTCCCTTCCCCTGTCCATTCCCAGTTTAGGTAATCCTTTCAGCAGTCTTCCTTTAGATGTATGTCTTGGGATGTAATATAGTGTAGTGGTTAAGACTGCCTGGGTTTGAATTCCGGGACTGCCACTTAAAACTTGTATCACATTGGGGAAATTATTTAACTTCTTGTTGCCTATGTTTCCTCATCTGTAAAACGAGGGTAGTAATAATACTTACTTGATTAGACTGTTGTGAGGATTAAATCAGTTACTATGTGCTAAGCTCTTAGGGTTTAGCCAGTTATAAGTGTTCAGTAAGTGTTAGCAGAAGAGGAAGTGAGGTCTCCTTTTTCTTGCCTTCAGGTCTTACCTGGGTAACAGTGTACCAAGTCTTATTACTGTCTCCATTTTTCTTTATCTCTTCCCCTTCTTCCTCTTTCTTACACATTCACGTGGTGCTAGTGGTAAGGAGAAAAGACGTGATTGCTGATAGGTCAATTTGTTGTTGAGTTCCTGCAATGCTCCAGGTTGAAGGTGGAAAGATAAAGCATAAGAAGATAGATTCTTTTTCACATGGAGAGGAGACATGCTAACAAGGAATTACAGTACATCCACTCCTCACTGACATGCTTAGGTTCCAAAGACCAGGTTGTTTTGTGAAAATCAGCATTATGCAAAAATGAGGATTTTTTTTTTCTGTTTTCAGATCATCCATTTCTTCGTTTTTTTTTTTTTTTTTTTAATTTAGAAAATATGGTCATAGGAATAATAACAGCTAAGACTTACTGATGTGCTCATTACTGTGATGAGTCCAGTTATGGATTATTCCTCTGCAGAGAAGGAGGCTTGGAGGAGACAAAGCTGGTAAAGCTGAGCTGTGTGACTGGAGGGAGGCCCAGAGCATAACCACTCACCTTCCTTCTGTGCTGGGTCAGAGCTTCCCTCACAGAGCTGCTTCCTGGTCTGCACTCCCACCCCCGTAAGCCCCCAGGTCATGATCCTGGAGCCTGCTTTGCCCTCCAGGCGAGGCTCGGGGCTTCCTGTGAGGGCACTGGGGAGCCTGGCCTCACACTCAGCCCCAGCAAGGCGGAGGCTTTAGGCCCAGTTCAGCTCACTTTGGAATGTCATTAAACTCGCACACATTTCTTCCAAACACTCTCTCTGATGCCCCTTTCTTTTCTCCCTTCTCATTCCACAGCAGTTTTGCGCTACAGGGCTTTGAGGTGCATTGGAGCTGGGAACCAGAACGGGTGCCCACTGGCTTGATGCTACCTGTGCGTCTGCCTGGAGGCTGTGGCCATGGAGGAGGGTGGCACAGCGTGGCAGCTGGACGTGGCACCCCACCAGCAGTAGGGAGCAAAGAGCCCGCTGCTTCATTAATGTGCAAAATACTTTGATAGTAGATATTATTGTCATCAATGCAGAATGTCAGATAATGAGATAGTCTATAAATGAGGAGTAGGTGTGTAGTATGGAAGGTACTAGACCCTAAGATTAATCAAGATTAAAGGTAGGACAAAAACAGAGAACAGTCAACTGCAGGTAGTCCCTGAATTACAACATATTCAAGTTATGACAAACGGCGCTGATGACTGTCTTTTTTTTTTTTTTTTTGTACATCTTATCATTAGTAATATGTTCTACATACATACGGCGTTGCAGCGTATAATTTACTGATGTGATCATCCTCAGATGTTCACTTGCAGATGTTGGAAGGTAAATAAAGATCAGATTTATAAAGGTACTGATAATAAAAGGCAATAATAATGAAAACTAAAAAAAATAAATAAATAAGGTATTTGACTATATCAGAACTGATTTGCAGTGGAGTCGTTGGAACAGAACCCTGTTGTAAGTTGGGGACTACCTATATATAGAGTGGACTTTGGTGGCTGGGGTTAGTCATGGAGGCCTTCACAGAGGAGGTGATGGTTGAGCTAGTTCTTAAAGGATGAAGAGGCGTTTTCCAGGCACGTGAGATAGGAAGAAGAATTCCAGGAAGAAACAACTCCACATGCAAAAGAGTAGAGATACAAACACCATCAGAAGACAGTGTAGGAGGAGCACCATAGCTGGAGTGGAGTTGAGGGGTGAAGCAGCAGGGCATGTGAGACTAGATGAGCGGGGGCCAAGATCATGGAGAGTCTTGTGGGCATGTGACATGGCTTGGATTTTGGCCTTTAGGCTATAGGTGCACAGAAGGGTTTTAAGCAGAGAAATAAATCTGGCACATTTCCACTGTAGGAAGACAACTCTGCAAGCATTGTGGAGATGTGGTTTGTGTGGAGAGGTGATGATTTAGAAAGCCGGCTGTTCTCAGGTGTAAATGAGAGATCGGGAAGAGCCGGAGGCAGTGGTGATGGAGAGGAAGGAACTCCGAGGAGTAATTTGACAGGACTTAGTATCTGATTGGATAGGACTGTTGGGGGAGAAGGCGGCTCTGAGAACAATTCCCAAGTTTCTGCCCTGGCGTTTGGTGGAATGCTGGTGCGGCTAACCATGATACAGAATACAGGAGGAGATGGTGAACTAGTGCTGAGTTCAGTTTGGAATATATTCTGCATCCAGTAGGTAGCTGAAGATAAGTGTCTCAGGAGTGAGATGTGACTAAACTTAGATACCTGTTTAAAACTCATCAGAAGGTAGATACAGGTAAAAACTGTGGGAATGGATGAGATGGCATGGGCAAAAGAAGGGTAAGAAATGAACTCAAAAACCAAACTCAGTGCTGTCAAGTCGATTCCGGCTCTTAGTGACCCTGTAGGGCAGAGTAGAACTGCCCCGTGGGGTTTTCAAGGCTGTAATCTTTTTTTTTTTTTTAATTAATTTTTATTGTGCTTTAAGTGAAAGTTTACAAATCAGATCAGTCTCTCACACAAAAATTTGCATATATCTTGCCATATACTCCTATCTGCCTCTAATGAGATAGCATAGTACTTCCCTCCACTCTCTCTCCTTATGTCCATTTGGGTAGCTTCTGGCCCCCTCTGCCCTCTCATCTCCCCTCCAGACAGGAGATGCCAACATAGTCTCATGTGTCAACTTGATCCAAGAAGCTCATTCTTCACCCGTATCATTTTCCATCCCCTGTCCTAGTCCAATCCCTGTGTGAAGAGTTAGCTTTGGGAATGGTTCCTGTCTTGGGCTAACAGAACATCTGGGGACCATGGCCTCCGGGGTCCCTCCAGTCCCAGCCTGACCATTAAGTCTGGTCTTTTTACGAGAATTTGGGATCTGCATTCCACTGCTCTCCTGCTCCCTCAGGGGTTCTCTGCTGAGTTCCCTGTCAGGACAGTCATCGGTTGTGGCTGGGCTCCATGTAGCTCTTCTGGTCTCAGGCTGATGTAGTCTCTGGTTTACGTTGTCCTTTCTGTCTCTTAGGCTCATAATTACCTTGTGTCTTTGGTGTTCTTCATTCTTCCTTGCTCCAGGGGGGTTGAGACCAATTGATGGATCTTAGATGGCCGCTTGCTAGCATTTAAGACCCCAGACAAGCCTGTAATCTTTATGGACGTGGACTGCCACATTTTTCTCCTGCAGAGTGGCTGGTAGGTTCGAACCACCGACCTTTTTTAGCAGCTGAGTGCTTAACCACTGCGCCACCAGGGCTCCTTTCAAGAATTCTGGGAATACCAGTGTCATTGATTGAATTGTATCCCCCCAAAACATCTGTCAACTTGGCAAGGTCATGATTCCCAGTTTTGTATGTTTGTCTGCCGTTTTATCATCTTATGTGAGTTCCCTATGTGTTGTAAATTCTGTCACTGTGATGTAATAAGATGGATTATCTGCAGTTATATTGATGAGATCTACAAGATTAAATAGTGTCTGATTTAGTCATCTAGTGCTGCTATAACAGAAATACCATGAGTGGATGGCTTTAACAAAGAGAAGTTTATTCTCTCACAATCCAGTAAGCTAGAAGTCTGAATTCAGAGCACTGACTCCAGGGGAAGCCTTCCTCTCTCTGTTGGCTATGGAGGAAGGTCCTTGTCATCAGTCTTACCTTGGTCTGGGAGCATCTCAGCACAGGAACCTCAGGTGGAAAGATGTGCTGTACTCCTGGCGCTGCTTTCTTAGTGGTATGAGGTCCATCTGTCTCTCTGCCCACATCTCTCTTTTATATCCCAAAAAAGATACTGGCTTAAGACAGTATCTAATCTTGTAGACCTCATCAATGTAACTGCCGCTAATCCATCTTATTACATCATAGTGATGGGATTTACAACACAGAGGGAAATCACATCAGATGATAAAATGGTAGACAGTCATACAAGGGAATCATGACCTAATCAAGTTGACACATATTTTTGTGGGACACAATTCAATCCATGAGTGTCTTAAGCCAATCTCTTTTGAGGTATAAAAGAAAGAAGCAAGCAGAGACATAGGAACCTCATACCACCGAGAAAGCAGTGCTGGGAGCAAAGCGTGTCTTTGGACCTGAGGTTCCTGTGCTGAGAAGCTCCCCGACCAAGGGGAGACTGATGACAAGAACCTACCACCAGAGCTGACAAAGAGAGAAAGCCTTCCTCTGGAGCTGGCACCCTGCATTTGGACTTGTAGCCTACTAGACTGTGAGAGAATAAATTTCTCTTTGTTAAAACCATCTATTTGTGATATTTCTGTTAGAGCAGGATTAGAAGACCAAGACAAACAATATTCTGTGGCGGGGGGGTGGGGGGCGGGGTGGGCAAGTAAAGAGAGAGGAGACAACAAAGAAGCAGGTGCAATGAGGGAAATGAGGATGCCATCCAGGGAACCAGGCAGGGCGAGAGGTTCAACAAGGGAACAGTCAACACCCGTAGGTAATCAGATATGTAAGACCTCTGTTGGATTTGGCAGATGCCAGTCCCTGAGAATCTACACCAAAGTCATTGCAGTGGGGTGAGTTTGGGGAGCCAGAATTCAGGGATTCAAGGAGAGAGAGAAATAAAAAAAAGTCTGTTCTTTTGACAAAGTTGGGCCATGAAAATCATGGTTGTTATTGTCGAGTTTTTTGATAAGAGTTTTTGCTGCTAGCGATGTTTTAGAGAAAAATAGAAGACAAAAACAATGAACAAAAACAAAAAAGCTCTGATGTGAAATGAGACATAGTAAAAATTAGTTGCACTCTGTAGCAGAAATCCTTGGAACTGTAATCAGAGTTCTGCACAAGTGTTCTGCACAAACATCTTTTTGTTTTACTTTCTTTTCTATTCTACTCCTCTTCCATTTGACAGACCGTTGCTGAACATCTACTATGTGCCAGGCCCTAGGGAATGCCATCCTGGGTTAAGACATTATCCTGGCCCTTGATGTGATCACAAGACTTGAGGGGGAAGGTAGTTGTGTGAAGAGCTACTGACAGTTTTGTGTGTCTGGTGATAGAGTTGTTGTTGGGTGCTGTCAAGTCAATTCTGACTCATAGAGACCCCATGTCACAGAGTAGAATTGCCCCATAGGCTCTTCTAGGCTGTAATCTTTGTGGTAGCAGATTGCCAGGCCTTTCTTCTGTGGAGCTGTTGGGAGCTGAGTGTTTTTGGTTAGCAGCTGAGTGCTTACCCACTGTGCCACCAGGGCTTCTTGGTGATAGAATAGCAGTACATATAGAGAGCTGTGTGTGCCCAGGAGGAAGTGTGTCTTGGGTCAAGAAGGGTGGAGATGGCTTCAAGTTGAGGTAGGTCTTGCAATGAGGATAGATATTGATCAGATGGGATAGGCACTCCAGCAAAGGGAGCAGAGTATACAAAATCAAAGACTAATGAAAGGCCATAGCTTGCTGGAGAAATGGGTGGAGTTGTGGGGCTGTGGAGGAGGGTGCCTGGTGCCAAGCAGCAGTGGTTCCAGATGAGGCTGGAAACGTTGGTGCGGGCTAGGCAGAGCCAGTTTCTTTCATGTTCTCTTCAAGACATATATAAGTTTGTCCAGTAGAAATCTAGGGATTCCACAAAGTTTTTAAGCAAGAAAGTGACATTATTAATTTTGGCATTTTTTTTTTAAGGGAGCTAATTTTGGTGATAGTGTAAAAGATAGTTTTTCTTACGATTTAGTCTTTCATATAAAATTTCAGAATTGATTTGAAGCATTTTATTTTTAACGTCTAACGTTATAACAGCGTATATATAGCTCTGAGAGCAGTGGTAGCTCAGAGGACGGACGTAGGAAGAAAGTCCTGCTGATCTACTTCTGAAAATCAGCCAGTGAAAACGCCACGGACCACAGCCGTCCGATCTGCGTGAAAACGCCACGGAGCACAGCCCTCCGATCTGCGTGAAACCGCTACAGAGCACAGCCGTCCGATCCGCGACTGTTAGGGATTGAATTGAGCTCCCCCCCTCCCCCAAAATACGTGTTGTAAATCCCAACCCCTATACCTGCGATTATAATTCCATTTGGGAATGGGTTTTCTTTGTTATGCTAACGAGACAGTATTAGCATAGGGTGTGTCTTGAGTCAATCTCTTTTGAGATATAATAGGAGCAGATTAACAAAGCAGAGAGATGGAGGAAGATAGATGCCGTGCCACATGAAGATCACCAAGGAGCCAAAGAATAGTAGCTGCAGAGACAAGGACCTCCCCAGAGCTGAAAGCCAGAGAAAGCCTTTCCCTAGAGCCAGCACCCTAATTTTGGACTTCTAGCCTCCTAACTGTGAGAAAATACATTTCTGCTTGTTAAAACCAGCCACTTGTGGTATTTCTGTTAAGGCAGCACTAGATTCATGGGGATGGCACAGGACCAGGCAGTGTTTCATTCTCTCGTCCATGAAGGTCACCATGAGTCAGGCCAAATCGACAGTGGCTAACAACAACAGCATGTATGCTTCTAACAGTGTAGCAATAAAACATAACTGTACTCTTATATATTTGTAAACAAATGCCAGTTTAGGTTCTTGGAGGTGAAATAGTTTTTAGGGCCATACTTTCAATGGAAAATGAATGTCAGAGAATCAAACTTGGTGCAGGAGATGGTTCTATACTGGTGAACTACTGTGTTGGCCCCACCCATCAGCTAAAGGATTTTAAACACACATCTTTGGTGTCTTTCGAAAAAATGCTGTGTTCTCTTTTTGTGTATTAAGATGAATCATGGAAAGGAATTCCAAAACCTTGGAACCAATTATGTGTTTGTCTGCATAGGTAACACAGCTGTTTCATAGATGTCTTCAAAAGGGTACGTGGATATTTTGATATTTGAGGAATAGGTCCTCCAGCTTATCATAGGAGTCACGTAGTTTTGGAAATCAGTTTTCATCCTTAAACTTTGTTCGGTTTGAACTCTAGAATACCTGTGGTTTTCAGAGACCAGCTGTTGAATGCGTTCATTCATATTTAATTGACTTTTTGCAGTTATTAAAGGGCCGAAGATAATTATATTCAGGTCAAGGGAAGAACTTGCTGTGGGAATTTAACTTTTTAAACTGTGTTGGCTAACCAAGGACTGATATTTACTGGTATTCTTGAGTTGATGAATCCCAAGTACATAACAGCCAAGGGTTATTTAGCTATTCACTTCCTCTCTTTTCCTACCTCTCCAATTAAGCTACCCTTCAATTTGGAGCATTGTATATTTTCACATTGAAACTTGGAGACCTAGTATTTCAATGTGTAATACAAATATGGTTTTGAGAGAAAATGATAGGATTTCAAACTTTATCAGAGGCAAAATGTGAGTCTTACTTTAGGCTTATTTTCAAACTTCTTTAGCTCCCGAACCTCATGATATTATCAAATTAAAAATATAGGCTATTGAGATATTAATTTCAGCTTATTGAGAACTTTGATACCTCTCATAAAATGCCCAGTTCTAATTCATCATTTTTTTAAAATAACCTATGAAAGCCTTTATGAAGGCTGTGCTAAACTGAACTCATTTAAAATCGTTCTCTTAAGTAAATGCCTTTTTGAAGCTAGTGTGCAGTTTGACCTAACAGTACAAGTAGACCATGTAACTGCTCATTGAAGAATAATAATGCTTTTAGGCTTAAAAAATAACAGACTCCTTGTCTAAAAGAAAAAAGAGACTGCCTCTTGAATTTTTAACCACCTGTATAGCAAGAATTTGGGGGGTTTTTATAGCAAATCATGAATAGGAGAGTTTGAATGCTTGATGATCTTCTGTACTTAACTAACAACTAACTAATTGCTTATTTTGCATTAAACTTCAAATTTACAGCCAATTCTACAGGAGTTGGGGATAGATCAGCTAGATCCTGCATCATATAGATCTTTTTGAATCTCCCTTTTTGGCTCTATTATCTACTTTTGGTCCATATTTGGCCATATTGGGGGACCATGAGTTATGGATTGAATTGTGTCCCTCCCAAAAATAATGTGTTGTAAATCCTACTATACCTGTGATTATAATCCCATTTGGGAATAGTGTTTTTGTTATGTTAATAGGCAGTATTATTAGTATAGGGTGTGTTTGAAGTCATTCTCTTTTGAGATATAAAAAAGCAGGTTAAGCAAGCAGCAAAAAAGCACAGATGAGGGGTGATATATGCCATGCTACATGAGATCTCCAGGGAACCAAGAAACAGAAGCTGAAAAGATCCAAGGACCTTCCCCCAGAGCCAACAGGTAGAGAACATTTCCATAGAGCCAGCACCCTGAATTTGGACTTTTGCCCTCCTAAACTGTATGTTAAGGCCACCTACTTGTGGTATTTCTGTTATAGCAGTACTAGATATCCAAGACACCATGTTTGTCCTTACTTACCAGTGGCAATAACTATAAAAAAAAAAAAACTAGTGCCATCATAGATAGGAAAAAAAAAGATGACCAAATCCAACTAGTGTTTTTATATATGATGTATCAGTTATCTTTGCTACATAGCACTAACAAAACTTCAGGGATGCATAACAATAAATGCTTATTGCCCACATTTCTGGGTTCAGTTGAGGTCACCTCAGCTAGGGAACTGATGTTTATCCTGTGTGAGTGCCCCCCTCCTCCTACATGTCTTGGGCTGGCTGGCTCTTGAATGGGGTGAGGTGACTAGGTGACTCAGCTCTGCACCACATGTCCCTCATTCTCCACAGTCTCAGGACAATGGCAGTGGCTATAGACTATAAGCCCCAATGCAGAAGCCAATGAAGCTTCTGCTTGCATCATACCTGCTGACCAAAGCAAGTTACTCTGGGCTCACAGCCAAGGGACAGGGCAGGTCACCCATGCATGGTGGCTTGGCACTACAAAGTTGTATGACAGAGGGCATGGATAAAGGGATGAGTGAAGAACTGGGGCCAAATGATGCTATCTATTATGTAAGATTTAGAATTTTTAATGAGAAGAGTTGATTTCAATTCTCTACTTGCCACATATGTTGTTTCCTCTCTTTAGGGTTTCATCAGGGATTATTTGGTGGTAAAGAACAAAAACTCAGGTTGGCATGAGGGTTACTGTAAACCTAACAGACAGCCTCACAGGCATATTAGACTAGGAAACTAAGCATAGACATAAACAAACAGAAAAACCCAAACATGTTGCTGTTGAGTCAATTCCAATTCATAGCAACCATGTAGGACAGAGTAGAACTGCCCCTTAGGGTTTCCAAGAAGCAGCTGGTGGATTCGAACTGCCAGCCTTTTGGTTAACAGCTAAACTCTTAACCACTGAGCCCCTAGGGCTCCAAGCATAGACATACCACTCTGGAACTGAAACTGCTAGATGTTAGATCCTGAGGCTGTTTGTCCATTGGTCTCTGTCTTCTCTGCTCCTGTCTGTTTCTTCTCTCTCCGTCAGTCTTTTCTCTTGCTTATGACCCACCATGGCCATCTCTATCCCAATTCTACATGGCCTTCTAGCTCAAGCACCCACCATCACTCACTATCTGAGTCTGTCAGTACTTAAGCTCTTCCTTTACCCTGTCACTGATTGATCTTGTTAGGGCTTCCAATGCTATCTAGATGCCGATGATGCATATGTTTTTATTTCCAGCCTACACTTCTTCCTTGAACTCCTGGTTCACATAGCGTATAGCGAATTCTCTATCTCCACTGGGATATATCTCATATGCATCCCAAACTTACACCCAAAATGGACCTTGTTCTCCCTCATAACCCTCCACATCCTCCGTCTTGTCTTTTCTCAATAAATGGTAATTCCAAAGTTTCCGTGGTTTAAGCCAAAAGCCTTGAGTCATTTTTTACTTCTCCCATTCTCTTATACCCTAATATAATCCATCTGTAAATCCCCTTAGCTTATGTTCAAAATATACCACATGTGACTGGTTCTCATTTTGTCCATCCCTCTCACCCTTTTACTGGCCACTGTTTGCTCTCGTTTGGACCACTGCACTAGTCTTCGGACTGATCTCTGTGTTTCTGCCCTTGCCCTCTGTAGCCTGTTCTCCACAGAGAAACCAGAGGCATATTTTAGAACATAAGCTGGATCTTGTCATTTCTCTGCCCAAAACCTTCTAATGATTCCCATTACACTGAAGATAAAAAATTCAAAGTCCTCCCCTTGGTTTATAAGGCAGTACAGGTTCTCATCCTTTTGCTCACTCTGCTGTAGGCACCCTTAAGCACATTAAGATTGTTCCTGCCTCAGGCCCTTTGCACTTGATGTTCCCTCAACCTGGATGGCTTCATTCACAGACATTTGCTTGATTCACTCCTTGCCTGAATTCAGGTGTCTGCTGTATTGTGACCTCTTCAGAGAGACCTTCCCAGGCCACCTTATCTAAAATAGCACTCGTTATCAGCTCTCTCTATCCCTTTACTCTGCTTTCCTTTTCTTTGAGCGCTTACCACCACCTGGCATGAAATTGTATTTATTTTTTTCCCCTAAGAGAAAGTAAACACCATGAGTATAGAGATTCTACCTCAGCTTCTGGAAGAGCTTCCGATACTTAGAAGGTGGTCAGTAAGCATTGTTGAAAGAATGAATTAAAGAATACTCTGTACCCTTGTATCTAAACAGCTTTGACCATGATGGCAGAGATACCTGGGTACACATGGTATCCTAGATGGGGGTGACTCCCAAGGAAAGCACCAATAATATGTCCACCACCCCCAGCTGATTTGCCAACTCTTAATTCACTTGTAGTGTTGCTCATGAAGTCTGAGTGGGAATGTACAGATGTCTCATCCAACCTATTACTGGGGAAAAAGGAAATTCAGGGATTGATGGGAATTGTGTGCCTGTGTCCTGTTGGACTTAGATCACCCGTCGTAACTGAGTCTTGGCAGCTCCTTATTACCTGCAGTCACATTTCCTATTGTAATGTGAGGGCAATGCCTCATTTGCACAATGAATGCTGGAAACAGGCTTTAAAGCATCTTAAAGCAAAGCCAGAAATTCCTGCTCCAGGGGAGATGGTAGGTTGACAAGTCTGTGAATTACGTAATGGAATCCCCTCTTACCCTCCTTGTAAAATGTACCAAAATACAAAAACAATGGGCTTTTCTTCCCAGTATTGTTTAGGGCATTCCTGGCATCTTTCTACCTGCCGTCCTGTGCTTTGCTTTGGGGGCTCTGGGATTAGAATCATGTATAATAGCTTTGTTTTCCCCCAGCTGAGTTTGTAATGAAGTTATACTGATGGCAGCATTCAGTTAGTTTTAAAGGATCTGCACACACTTGCTGAGCAGGGCACTTCTCCCTTAAATGGTCTTTCTTGCTGTGGAAGAGAGCTTCTGATGCATTCGTCACCACAATCATGTCACAAAATTGGAACATCATCTCGGCCTGTTTACACCTCCTCGTGGCCTTGAGGAGTCTATTTTGGTCTGAAGTTAGTCTGTGCTCCATAGGGTTCTACTCTGACACACATGGGGCTGCTATGAGTCGGAATCGACTAGATGGCAACTGGTTGGTAGGTAGTCTGGTAAAATAATGATGTTTAAAACAGTGGTCTGCAGACTCCTGGGGTCTTTGCATTGGTAACCAGGGATCTATTAATTGCAAGAGATTCAATGATAATTATAAATACAGTCTCGGGGGACTCCCAGAGTGCTAGTGATATTCAGTTTCTCCATCTAGATGCTGCATACAAGAGTGTGTTTGCTTTGTGAAAATCCACGTTCTGGATTTATTTATGGTTGGTATAATTTTATGTATGTATGTCATACTTCAGTAAAAAGGATTTCTTAAGAAAACAAACCAACCATAGTTCTGAACTGCAAGAGGATCTCTTTCTGGTGGGGATATTCAAATAGAAGATTACATACTCATGAGATTAGTGCTAAGATTAAGGAAAATATATCAGGAGACCAAATAAGGGGACCAAACCCATTTTTGGGGGGAGGATGAAGGAAAATCAGAGAGGTTTAAATGGGATTCATCACCTTTTCCTGGCTTCCTCCATAAACAGTTGTTGTTGTTCTTACCTTTTGTGGAGTCAGCTCCTGACTCATGTGATCCCAAATGCAATGGAATGAAACATTGCCTGGTCATGCGCCATCCCCACAATCTATTGCGGATCAGACCATTGTGATCCATAAGGTGTTCATTGGTTGATTTTCAGAAATAGATTGCCGGGCCTTTCTTCTTAGTCCATCTTGGTCTGGAAGCTCTGCTGAAACCTGTTCAGCATAGTAACCCTCAAGCCTCTACTGAGAGATGGGTGGTGGCTGCACATGAGGTGTATTGGTTGGGAATCGAACCCAGGTCTCCTGTATGGAAGGTGAGAATTCTACCACTGACCACCACTGCCTTCATGTGGAAACAATAAGAAATTATGTAGAGGAAGCCAGAGTAAGTAGGTTAGATTCTGGTTCTGTGGTAGCATGCTTGGAAGTTAATTGCTTAAAAAAACCTAAAAAATAGACATATTAAAAAATCATTGCCCTCAGGAAGCTTGTCAGTGGTTGTCTCCCCAGGCCCAGCTGACTGTTGGCATGGACAGCTAGATGGATGAATGCATAAAAGTTGAAACACTGACTTTGTGTTGTTCATTGATGTATTCTGCTATTGTGAAGTATGTAGTAGTGTTAAGAGCTGGCAGTGATCCTATGTTGGAGAGTGGTGGTGGTGGTAATGGTGTGTGTGTGTGGTGAGGGTAGTAGTGGCTTAAAAAAATGACACCTTTTTTTTTTTAATTGCTGGTAGTAAAAGAATTTTATAGTCTAATGAGACACAAGACAGTTTTGTTACTTCTTTTCATCATAATGAATGAGTAAGATTGTTAATAGTGATGATCGGCAAACGTCGCAAGGTAGAATAAAAGTAATTTCTCTACTGTAAATACACTGAGTTTGTACAAGGAGCTGATAGGGATTGGAGTTGTTGGGCAGTTGAAGTTATTAGAATAGATAGCACCCAAATTGGTTTGAACAGTGGGCCCAGACTCGGTACATAGAAATACCTTGGTAACAAGTTAAAAATGTAGATCCTTAGGGCTTGCTTCCAGGTACTGTAGGTCTGTGCATCTTCACAAGCCACCCCAGTGGTTCAGATGTAGGTGTTTCACAGACCATACTATGTTGGTCTGACAGGAAATAGTCCATGCTATAAGTGAGGCCTGGAAATTTGGGTAGGGAGAGATGGGAGCATTGGTGGACGGCGAATGCTTGGAAGTAAAGCATAATAGCGTTCAGTGTGGAGGCAGGCTAATTCTCAGAAGAGAAAAGGAAAATGTAACTAGAAGGGGCAAATGGGATGGAAGAACTAATGGCGGAACAGATAATGGCCATCAGGCCTGTTAACCGTATGGCCTGTAGCTAATGTATTTATTTGAAGATGGCTTAAGAATGAGGTAAATATTTAAATGAAAATATCACTCTGGAGGAATTTACGTCTTACGTCAGAATTGGAACTAACCTTAAAGAATATCTTCTAGTCCTACTCTGTCATTTAATGGAGGAGAGGAATGGGAGGCCCAGAACCTGGGAAGTAACTTGTGAGGTGCCAGCAGAACTTCAGCTAAAATTCAGAGCTCTCGTAAATGAGTAATTGTTCTCATTCATCAGACACTCATTAAACGCCTACTTTATACTCAGTCCCGGCTAGGCCCCAGATTCTTTTTTTTTTTTTTTGGTTCAAAAAGCCCTTTTATTGATCAGTGGTAAATTTTTAGAACATAAACATGTAATTTTAAATTGGTTAAGAATAATTCTGTAAAAATCTGAATTGTCTGTAGGCCCTAGATTTCTTGCTGTAATAATAATTGATGCAGTCCTTGCCCTCATGAAGCTTATAACCTAGTGAAGGTGCCTGTCTTAGAACAAGTACACAAGTTTTCCCTACTGTGAGTGCGCCCCCCTCCATAATGCCAGGGTTGTTTTATTAGGAAACAAGCTTTGCAGTACCCAGATTCCTACTGATTGCAGTGTTCTTGAAATGGAGACCTGAGTACTCTATGCATAAAAAAAAAAAAAAATGTCATTTTACTGAAATGACTATGTGCCAGACAAATTGCTAAGCTATTTTGTTGATTTTCTTAATCATTACAAAACTCCTGTGCTCTATTTATACCGATTTTCACACATGAGGAATCCAGGGTTTTAGAGAAGTAAAGTGACTTGAACATATTAAGTTGGTGGGGCCAGGACTCAGACCATGCATGACTGGCCATGCAGCTCTCTGCACAGCTGTGTTGTTTGAGTGACACATTACCAGCGATCCTGAGTAGTTTTTATATTGAATACGAACTGCTGTGATTTATCTGGATAGTGTACAGCAGTGCTTCTCACACTTTAATGTGCAAGCCTGTTATTACCCAGAGATCTTCTTAAAAATGCAGATTCTGTAGGTTTAGTGTGACAGCTGAGGCCCTGTGGTTCTAACAAGCTCCCAGGAGACGATGATGTTGCCTGTGAGTGGACCACACTGCTTAGTAAGAGCCTAGAAACCTGGAGGTAGTAGAGGGTCTTCTTCATCACTGAAGATCTCAGTGATATCAGTTCTGTTTTCATTGGTTTTAATCAACTGATTTGTGTTTGTTTTTCTTAGGTTTTAATAACAAGGTACACTAAACCAAAAACGAAACCTGTTGCCATTGAGTCTATTCCCACTGATAGTGACCCTGTAGGACAGAGTAGAACTGCCTGTAGGGTTTCCAAGGAGCAGCTGGTGGATTTGAACTGCCAGCCTTTAGGTTAGCAGCCCAGTTCTTAAACACTGTGCCACCAGGGCTCCACAAGTTACACTATAACTACAAAAATACCTTTGCTGTTGAAATTACTCCAGAAAAGCAATATCATAAATCTTCACCCCTCTAACCTCGAATTCCCTTTTATCTTACTGAAAGAATTACCGTATTTTTATGCAAATAACATGCACATTGTTATAGGTTTTATGTTGTTTTTTTTTTTTTTTGCCAGCCACCCCCCCCCCCCCGTATTTTACTGTAAAAAATTAGGATAGTGTGTTTATGAAAATACCAAATACCTGGGGGAGCAGGGGAGGACACAGTTGACCAAAAAAAAAGTATAATGTGTTATTTGCATTAAAGTCCAGGTATAACATTGTTTAGATAAGGCAAGATTTCTGAAGCTCACCAGCTATCACATTATAGCAGAACAGACTAATTACAAGTGTGACAAATGTAATAAAAGAAATGAGAAGGGTGCTAGGGGTGTCTATATTGGGTATTCAACTGCAGTACATTTAGATTGGGACCATGTTGGTTTCTTGTCCACCCTTGAAAGGTAAAAGCGTAATTATCTGAAGCACATCCAGCAACCAATTCCAGTAAAACTGCCAATTCTATATAAAAAAAAAAAAATTCTATACACACTCTGAAATATTTGGTGGTGCAGTGGTTAAGAGCTGGGCTGCTAACCAAAAGATTGGCAGTTCAAATCTACCAGCTGCTCCTTGGAAACCCTATGGGGCAGTTCTGCTCTGTCCTATAGGGTCTCTATGAGTCAGAATTAACTTGATGGCAATGGGTTATTGGGTTTACTTCTGGCTCATATTTTGTTTATAGCAAGCAGAAGGAGAAAAATTATTACTTTCAGATTGCTATGATGCTTGACAGTATTGGTCTTTTTAAAGGTTGTAAGTGAATAAATTGAGCTTTTGTGTGGGCATATTTCTTTTTTAAGTTGTTTGATGAGGGGTTAAAAACTTAATGGCATAAGATTCTATACAAAACTGATTTTCTCTGCCACTTTTGCTTTTCTAGAGTGAATTTTTCATCTTTTGAGTGACAGTCTTAGAGAATGCAAACATCATAGGAGGGAGCCGTTCAGTTTGACCTCCTTGATTAATTTCCTCCCATTGTGTTCTGGCCTCCATGTTCAAATGAGAAGTTCAATGTCTGACAACAAAGCTATTAATCAAGTTTTTGTTCTAGGCTCCCTTGCCACTAAGAATTGTGGAACTTGTGACATCCCTAGAGCTAGAAGGGGGCCTTAGTGCTTATCCAGGCAATGGTTCTGTGTTCTGTGGTGGGATTCCTCAATGTTTGAGTTATCATTGTTCATATCACCTCCCCCCCACCCACAATCCCTTTCACAGGAGCATATGTTCAGTCATCTTCCAACCTATATTTGACATAAGATTTAAAATTTGAGCACTCTCATAATCATAATACAATTTGTAGAATTTTCAAGAAACCACCAAAAAATTATAAATGACCAAACATCAAAAGGTTTTTCTTATCGTAAATTTTTTATGTGCTTTTAGGTTTTATCTGTTTGAGAATATAGCACTTACACAGGTCTTAGTAGTTGTTGTTATTGTTAGTTGCGGTCCAGTTGGCTCTGACTCATAGTGACCCCATGCACGATAGAATGAAACATTGCCCAGTCTTGTGTGCGCCATCTTCATAATTGTTGGTGTGCTCAAATCCATCGTTGCAGCCACTGTGTATTTTAAATGCCTTCCAACCTAGGGGGCTCATCTTCCAGCACTATATTGGACAATATTCTGTTGTGATCCATAGGCTTGTCATTGGCTGATTTTTGGGAGTAGATCATCAGGCCCTTCTTCCTTGTCTTAGTCTGGAAGTTCCACTGAAATTCATCTACTGTGGGTGACCCTGCTTGGTATTTGAAGTACCAGTGACATAGCTTCTGTGTAGAGGTGTACCCAAATAAGTAGGTAACAATGAACTTTCCAGTATAATTAAGAGGAGTTGGACTAAAGGAGTCAAGCCATCTTTTGTTTTTTATCTTGTAATTTCGAGGTTTCTACAATTCTTACTAGAACAATCGACCCGTGGGATGCTGCCAGTTTCGACCTATTAAAATGTGCCATTTGGTTCCACCTTCAGCTGACTAACTGTATGAATAACTAACTCCATTGGTGATCTTGACCTGAGCCTTCTGATACAAAGAACCACGGTTTGTTCAGCTTGGAGTCAGAGTGCCCGGGTTTGATATCCAGCTTATCAGCTGTGTGCCCTTGGGAATATTATATTACCTCTCCTAGCCTCCTTGTCTTCCTTTTGAAGATGAGTTGTTCTGATGAAACAAGATGATATTGTAAAATACTAACATAATTCATAGAATTTTGTTGGACATGTTATCAGGAGGGATCAGTCCCTGGAGAAGGACATCATGCTTGGTAAAGTAGAGGGTCAGCGAAAAAGAGGAAGACTCTTGACATAAGGAACTGACACAGTGGCTGCAACAGTGGACTCAAGCATAACAACGAGTGTGAACATGGTGCTGGACTGGGCAGTGTTTCCTTCTGTTGTACATAGATTTGCTATGAGTCAGAGCCGAGCTGACAGCATCTAACGACGACAATAATAGTATACAATTGAACATCTGTTGAACTCTGTAAATATTAGTTATTATGTAATGATTATCATAATGCTTTATTAATATTAACAAATATTTCAAAAATATTTGTGATATGTATAGTATTTTTTTTATAGTATGTGTGTTAGTGGGTTATAGCATGTGTGTATTATACAGCTTAAAAGTTTAGAATGATAGATTAAAGGAAACATCATGTAGATCCTGTTTGACCAAGAGCTGTCTTCATGGAAATCTGTTTTCTTTGTTCAGGATAAATGGTTGTGCTTAGAGAAGGTCATTGGTCAGTGATTCCATCTTTGGTGGTTTCCCTTGAATAGAAAGTGTGTTACTGATCTAGGTTCCTTTCTGTAGGAAAGCTGACATCAATAGTGGTATTGAACAACAATTTCATTGTTATTTCTGTTTTTAATGATAGAGAATTGAAACTTGACATTCTTAGATGGCATGGAGGGTTCTTTTTGGTACTGTATGAAATGAGGTAGGACATAGACTTTCTGTGGAATTGTTTTTTTCCTTCATTGCTTTTTCTTTAAAACACACTCCACACCCTGCATATTACAGATATATTTTGTCTGTATTGGACAATTAGAGATAATTGCATTTTGAGTGTTAAATCAAGCCCTTTTTACAAGATAAAATGTTGCTGGTCCCTTTGATGCAGAATCTTAACTGTTATTAAGCATTCAGTTGTGAGGAGGAGGAAGGTTAAGCTTCAGGTTAGTTAAGTAAGGAATTGTTCGATTGATAGTTCAGATGAGTAGTTTTCAGACTTATTCATGTACCTATTACTTATGACCCATATTGCCTTTCCAAAAGGGAGACAGAAAACGAAAGAACCTCACAAATCCCAGACATTTTGTTTTATAAGAACTACCAAGCCAATTGTTCAAATGAACATAGTCATCTAATTTTCTTCTAATATCCCAGGCAGTGAGAACAAGTGTTACAAGGGGGTTGTAGATGAACAAAACGGAGAGCTTGCTGTGCCTGGGTTCTACAGCTCCCTGATAAGGCCGTGTGAAGGATGTGGCTTTAGCCTGCTGTCACACGAGCTTGTTAACATTGTCTTAAAACTGTTCTTATTCCCCCCAAACTGGCCTTCTTCTTGCACGGAGAAAGTCTCCGTCTCTGAGCTGTTCAGAACAGACCTTCTAGTGGGCAAACCTCAGGGGCTGAACTGAGCATGCCCAGTCCTTCCCCGAAACTGGCCACTCATCGCATGGAACCTCCTCCCATGGGAAGGGAGGGATTGAGGCAAGCTAGCTGGTAAGAGGTCAAGGAGCCCTGGTGGTGTAGTGGTTAAGTACTCAGTTGGTAACTGAAAGGTGGGCAGTTCGAACCCACCAGCTCCTCCGTGGATATTCTTGAAGATTTACAGCCTTGGAAACCATATGGGGCAGTTCTACTCTGTCCTATAGGGTCGCCATGAGGCGGAATCGACTTGACGGCAATGGGTTTGGTTTTTCTTTTGAGTAAGAGGCTAAGAACCCCTGATTGGTGCATAGGGTGAAGGATTGGTGGTTGAAAGCCACCCAGAGGCACCTTGGAAGAAAGTCCTGGTGACCTACTTCTGAAGGATACGTGGTTAAAAACCTTATGGGGTGCAGTTCTGCTCTGAAACACGAGGTCTCCGTGAGTCGGAACTGACTCAAAGGCAACTGATTTTTTTTTTTTTAAAGGCTAGAAGTGTCACTCTTGGGTAGGTTCCCCACCAAAGGAAACATTAGGCAAGAGAATAAAGGTTCCCACCTCATCCCAGCAAATATTTATGAAAACAAACAAAAAAAAAACCCCAAACCCGGTGCCGTCGAGTCGATTCCGACTCATAGCGACCCTATAGGACAGAGTAGAACTGCCCCATAGAGTTTCCAAGGAGCGCCTGGCGGATTCGAACTGCTGACCCTTTGGTTAGCAGCCGTAGCCCTTAACCACTACGCTAGCAGGGTTTCCAAATATTATGTTTCTGTAATTGTTGTTGTGTGCCATAGAGTTGATCCTGACTCATAGCGATGCTACAGGACAGAATAGAACTGTCCCATAGGGTTTCCTGGGCTGTAATCTTTATGGGAGCAGATTGCCAGGTCTTTCTCCATGGTGCCACTAGTGGGTTCAAACCTTGGCCTTTCAGTTAGCAGCCAAGCACTTAACCATTGCACCACCAGGGCTCAGTTTCTATAATTACAAAGCGCTATGTCGATGCTAGAGCAGGTAAGTAAACTCTGGCTGTGGTGTCCATAACCCAGAGGAATGAACTGCATTGACCCAGGGATACTAACCAGTCAGTCCCCAGCCCCGCACACACCAAACTCAAAAACTTCAGAAACTTAAAATACCACTTGTTTCAGATACAGATAAAATTTAAAAATTTACTAGGAGCCATTCGGAAGCGACCCAAAGAGCCTAGTAATCTCGGAGTGTGTTTTTGACGAGGCAGCATTGACAGGGAAGAGCAGGAATGTCAAGAGGTATAGTACCTCTTGTGTTTCAGAGAGGCCCTGAGATTCTTCTCCAAGAGGCTGTCTGCGAGGATAAAACGTCCCCTGTGATCCTAGGGAGTTCGTAGTTGCCTGTCTTGCACTTGGCCCCCTATTGTAGGGTTCAAAGCTCCCAGGAAAGGCTGACTGTTCTTTGTTGTTCCCAGGCCAGTTTTATATATATCAGTCGCGTTTACATAATTTTAGGGTGCTTGCCGTATCTATACAAGCCTCTTTTAGGAAAATTTGGGATGGTAGTGGTAATCTATATTGGGAATCTTCCCTTCTAAACATTAAATGAGTCTGGGACAACAAGCAACGCCCACCCCATTACAAGTCTTATATGAAGCAAACATCTATTTTTGATTTGTGCAGATTCCACTGTATGAAGAGCTAAAAATAACCAACTGCTCAGAAACCATTTGTGATGCAAAAATGACTGTGGGGGGGAACTGTGTTGTTTTCTGCCCTGGTTATGACTAAATAGTATAGGCCAGAAATGTTGCCCTAAAACCATTTTGCTAGGTCATTTTGAGACTTTTTTGGTGTTGGAAGAATCTGTAGTTGTCCCCGTGGGCTTGAAATGTCATCTTGCCCACACAAACTCTTAAGGAAAGTTAAAATAATTTAGGCAAGGTTTTTATTTTTTTCTCTTTATGCCTGCCTGAAAGAAATGATCTATTTGGGCGTTGACGATTTTGTGAACTTTTTAGGACTTAAAAAAAAAAGGAAATGGAAATAAACAGACTACAGGCTAGAATAACCAAAAGACAGGGTTGCTGTGCCTTTTAAAATCTTCACCACATTTCCTAACGCTGACTTTGTTTCCTAAGCTATGCTACGTATGAGACTCGAGTACTCCATTCCTCCCATACTGGCCTGAGTTGTATTACCAAGAAGTGTATTGCCAGTATTCTCAAAGCCACACCAGAAATCAGGCTCTGAACTCTGAGGTTAGACACCTCTTATTTTTTTTCACAAGTAGACAGTTTAACAAGTAGACAGTGTCCCCCTAGCAAATAAACAAGCTTTCTGATCCAGAAACATTGGAACATGCCAAAGGAACAGCTGGTTAATTTAATGCCTAAAGACTGTCTTCCTGCTGCACCCATAGGAAAATGCTCTTCCCCCAGTCTGAGTATGTCCAGGGTGAGCCAGCTGACCCAGTTCTCAGTGTGTAGTGAAGATGTGGATAGTGGTCTCTGTCCTCTCCCCATCCATAAGCATCTGTGTATTCAGTTTGTGCTCCGTGTGGAAATGGATTTACAATCCTGTGTCTCTCTGTACTGTTGAGATTTGCGTTATCTGCTCCAAACTTCAAGGAAAAAAAAAAAAAGATCTAACATGATATGTGGCAGGCCATGTGAATAGACAGAACTAACACTAACACTGTAGATTTAAAGAGACTAGCAATTGATTGGACATTGTATTTTCTCTGGAATCTCTTAATCCTTTGAATGCATCGCTTTATGGCTGCGAATGTTTCTTACCATCTGTTAGATTTTTCTGTGAGATGATTCACTTTCGGAAACCTATATGACTCAGGGAAAGTGAAAGCAATACTAGTCTTTCTGGAAAAATGTATGGAATGTGTTCTTTTCCCAGCTATATGTGTGCTTGAGAGAAGCCGTGTCCTCTGCTGTAAGATGTTCATTCTCTTTGGGCCAGTGGCACGTCTCCTTCACAGAGGACAGAGGCGAAATCTGTATCAGAAGCCCAGAGAGTTTTTGTTTTTTTAAACTGCAGCCTGCATTTTATTTAGCAAGGCTAAGATTGTCCTTCTCTTCTGTATTTATTTAAATTCATCTTGGCGTATTAAAGACTTATGGTATGAAAGACTCAAAGAAGAAACTAGTCCACAGAACTAATAGTTGACACAAACCATGGCCTCCTCTACCCTGAGACCAGAAGAACTAGATGGTGCCTGGCTACCACTACTGACCATTCTGATGAGGAACACAATAGATAGATCCTGACAGAATGGGAGCGAAATGTGGAACAGAACTAAAATTCTTACGAAGTCCAGATTTACTGGACTGGTTGAGGCTGGCGGACTCCCTGAGGCTATGGCCCTAGGATACTCTTTAAACCCTGAACCAAAAGTATTCCATGAGATCATCTTTTAGCTAAATAACAGATTGGCTCATAAAATAAACAATATCATCTGTGAGTACTGTGCTCCCTTAAAAAATCATCTGTGTGAGACCAAACGGTCAACATTTTCTCAAAAGCAAAGATGAGAAGGCAAGGAAACTAGATTACTGAAAACAAAACAACCAGAACGGAAATAATGAGAAAGTTCACGCACTGTGATAATTGCAACTAGTGTCACTGAACAAATTGTGTAGAAATTGTTGAACAGGAACCTAATTTGCTGTGTAAACTTTCACCAAAAACACAGTGAAATAGTTATATTAAAAAAAAGAAACTCATAGTATGTGGGAGGGAGGAAAAAAATATTTTAAATTAACCCATTTCTCCTGTAAAGGGGATTTGCTAAAATAGGAAATTGGATTTGGAACTTCTTTGGAAGGAAAAAAATACAGATAAAATAAACGAATGTTTAAATGCAAGTCATCTCATAAATACTTTCATTCTGCAAATGCTCCTTTCCATTGTGTAATCCCATCAATAACAATTTCTAACTATGTTGTGTCTGAACTTGATGCTGTAAAGCTACACCAAATGTGGGATTGAAAAAAAGTTAGCGCTGGAATCATAGCACAGATTCGTTCCAGTTGAGTTGTGTGTTTCACAAGAGAACTTTGAGCAGCTCAGTGGGTTTGAAACTTCCTGAAGCCTGCAGGGGTGGGCTAAGTGCATTACGGGCCTCTCCTTGGCAGAATATTCTTCCATTTGTAATGTCTTAGCATTCTCTCTTCCCACTGGCAATCCAGGCCAGTAAAGTTGGAATATTCACATTTCTATCCTCCAGCTGGCTAGTTTTAGGAAAGATACAGCTTGAGCCTGTTCCTCCTTGGCTTTTAGCTTTCACTTGCCTTATTTGGTAAAGCTGTGTGGTTCCTGGAAAGGACTGTTTCCCCAGTTTCAAGGACTATTTCCCACTTTCGGCTAGTTCTGAGCTGGGAACTAGAGCTTGCTTGCAGCTCTGTGGTATCTGTTTTGAACTGGGGCAATTGCAGGGCTGGATTACCCTTAAGGATTCTGAATATATACATCAGGGCTGATGGTGATGTACCCCTCACTAATGTGATGTTTACCTATAATATATTAATATACATATATAGATAGATGTGTGTGTGTGTATATATACACATATATTTCAAAGTAAACTTCCTTTTGAAACTAGGGACTCATGAAAGAGTGTGGACTCTGGCTTTTTTTCTTTGTCCATGGCCTGGAATGGGCATGCCCTTCTAGCTTCTCTAGCATCTTGCTATCTGGATTGCCTAATTATTATCTAGTTTCCCAAGTATTATTTCCAGTTCTGCGTTCTTCTGTCTCTTTTGTGGCTTTTTCCTATCGTTTTTAAGCTATAGGTAAGTTTGCTTATATGAAAGCCCCCTTCCTAAGTTTTAATAGTGCTCAAGGTTTTGTTATTCTCTAAGCACCTCTATTGATGCTATTGGCAGAACATATTCTTAGCCTGTTCATTGTATATAAAATCATATCTTAGACTCGCCTGTTAGCCACATACATACCCTCCTTAACAAAGTGGAGTCTAGAATCATTTTTTTTTCTTTTAAATTAGCATAATATTTTAGAGAGATGAGAAGGTGTGGCTTATTTCTTAGAGCTTATATTTGTTTTGTGTTTTAGCCTAAAAAGGAAGTTTGTAGACCCTCAGTCCTCAGAAAGAAAGTTATCTTCTTTCTGATGAAAGGTAGGGGTGGAGAAAGAGGGAGAGGAAGCGGGCTTGGTGTAAACTAATCCTTCATTCTTTGCCGAGAGAGCAGTCGTTTTTAAGTGGAAGGAAGTTGAATTTATGAAGGGTTTGGAGGGAGGGGGCCGAAGGAAGTGTTTTCATCTCCCAGAATGCAGAGGCTGCCCCTCAGTGGGGGAATCGGTGAAGCTCTCAAAGTCACTTTCATTTTCAAGGACCTGTTGGTGGAGTAGTTTACCGTCTTTTGTTGCATTTCTCTCCTCCAGCTCTGCCTGTCACAGAGACTCACTGTTCTTCCTTGCCTTGCGGTTTGTTTTTGGTGTGCGTGTGAATTAAGGGATGCAAGCACCAGAGGGCATCCCTAAAAGGCCAATGACTAGGCACATATGGAACATTGAGAAATTTTCTGAGGTAAAGGGAGAGAGGCAGATTGGAAGGGCAACTTCTGAACATCAAACACCAGAATTACAACTGACCTTAACATTGTCAGAATGTATTATTTGCCTGCCCAACACAGCTAGAGGTACTTTGGTGTGACCCGCCCTCATAGGGTGCTTATTTGTGTGTCATTCTTTGCCCAGGCAGTTCTGTTGGGGCATCTAGCTGTTCAGTTCAGTCCAGTCAGATTTGGGTATTTCTGTTTCCTCTTTAGAAAATGGGAAACTCTCGTAGCATAGTGGTTAAGAGCAACTGTTGCTGACCAAAAGGTCGGCAGTTGGAATCCACCAGGTGCTCCTATGGGGCAGCTCTACTCTGCCGTGTATGGTCGCAATAAGTCAGAATTGACTCGATGGCACACAATAACACAAAAATAACATTAACCCCGTCATTTAGGTTGCTATGAGTTGGAATTGACTTGACGGCAACAGGTTAATGGGTCTTTAGAAAATAACAAATTTGAGAAGATTCAAAGCAATATACTAGGGATGTTATTGACAAGTTTGTCCAATGAATGCATGAAAGCATGTAAACCTAACTAATTATCTGTCTTATATAGGAATGTTTTAACCATCTGTGGTCTTTCTGCACCAGAGATTAGTGTCTCTTGGCTGGAGTTAGATCCTCAGTCCTGCTTCTTATTCATTCTTATCTGTCCTGATGCACATACCTCTTTGACTTAATAATGATGACTAGTACCGTTAACATAGGGAGCCCTGGTGGCACAGTGGTTAAGAGGTTAGGCTGCTAACCAAAAGGCTGGCAGTTCAAATCTACCGGCCGCTCCTTGGAAACCCTGTGGGGCAGCTCTGCTCTGTCCCGTATGGTTGCAGTGAGTTGGAATGGACTCGATGGCACACAATAACACAACAACAACATTAATGCAGGGCGGTGGTGGTACAATGTTAGAATTCTCGCTTTCTTTTTAGGGATAAAAGTGAGCTAGGTTTAATTCCTAGCCAATGTACCTCATGCGTAGCCACTGTCCGTCTGCCAGTGGAGGTTTTTGGTACCTGTCAGGTAGGTCTCAGACCAAGCTTGACTGTGCCTCAGAATCACCTGGAGATTCAAAACTTAGATTTGCAGGCTTGGTCCCTGCAGGTCGCATCTTGTTGTTAGTTGCTATGGAGCTGAGTACAACTCATGATGACCCCATGTATGCAGAGTAGAACTGTGCTCCATAAGGTTTTCAAGGCTGTGGGCTTTTGGAAGCAGATCACCAGGCCTAGCTTCTGAGATTTCCTCTGGGTAGGTTTGAACCTCCAACCTTTTGGCTAGTAGTCGAGCACTTAATAGTTTGCACTTTCCAGGGACTCTGGTTGGTATAAGATTTAAGAATAAATATTTTTTATATTTCCCTGGTGATTCTGATGATCTGGTAGCTTGGCTTTAATGCAGTATTTCCCAAACTTTGCTGTACAGGTGAACCACCTGGTGATCTCGTTAAAGTGCACAGTCTAATTCAGTCATTCTGTGATGGGGCCCAAGATCCTGCATTTCTAACAAGCTCCCCAGGTGATGATGATGTTGTCTGTTCACAGTCCTTATTTTGAACAGTGAGGGCCTAGGCCATGTGTCTTGACTGTATTCCTTTACCTTTTCCAAATCAATTTAGTGAACTGTTATCTAATAAACCATTGCCATCAAGTCAATTTTGACTCAAAGCGACCTTATAGGACAGAGTAGAACTCCCCCATATGGTTTCCAATGCTGTAATCTTTGTAGAAACAGACTACAACATTTTTTCTTTGGCAGAGCGCCTGTTGGGTTCAAACCGTGGACCTTTTGGTTAAGCAGCCAAGTGCTTAACCACTGCACCACTAGGGCTCCTCTTGTATCTAATAGCAACTGGAATTTGTGGCTTCTGACAACCCAATTAGAGGTAATTGCCTCTGGGGTAAAGGGAAAAAGGAGCAAAATAGGAGGGGATTGAAAGAGAAACTCTCCATTTGGGAAGGACTTGTCAAAAGGGCAAGCATTCTTAATTAGTAGCTTAGTATCTAATTTTTGTCACTGAAGGCTGCAAATCAAGCTGCCTGGAGTCTTCCTGAAGACAGCTTCTGACTACAGAGGTTTTTAACACCTCTCTTCTGACTCTGTTAAATAGCATGCTGGAATCCAAAATAGAAGCTGTGTAGGGAGATTCTCCCTGAGCATATTTTGGTGCCAGGCATGTTCTGCTAAGGTTGCATTGTTTTCCTTTTTCTTGGTGTAGAACCAGACGTATAAAATCTCAAAACTCTCAAAGGCATTTGCTTTAATCTGGTATTTGATGCTTGAGTATCTCCATCTGGTGATCTCAGGTCTGGCTGCCTGTCAGAATCACTTACAAGCTTTAAAAAGTATTTTTTTTTTTGTGCCCATTATATAAGAAATAGATAAATACAGTCTCCTTCTAAAATGTTTAGGTTTTGTTGCAAAGTCTTCAGTCTCCTTTTGGTTCCCTTCCTGACCCTAGAGTTAGCCACTCTTTATCAGATTGCTGTGTAACCTTCCAGGCTTTTTTTCTTTACGTTTACTTGTATATACCTGTAAAAAAAAGAAAAAAAGGTCTATTCCATTTACTTATATATGTATATACCTGTAAAAAGAGAAAAAAAAGAAGTTGATTCCAACCCATGGAGACTGCATGTGTGTCACAGTGGAGCTCTGGTCTATAGGGTTTTCAGTGACTGATTTTTAGCAAGTAGATCAGGTCTTTCTACCGAGGCACCTCTGGGTGGATTCGAACCTCCAACTTTTGTGTTAGTAGCTGAATGTGTTAACCGTTTGCGCATTACCCAGGGACTCTTTCACATCACACTGGGTTTTTAAGCCTGTATGAAAAGCAGCGATGAAGTTGTTTTACCCCTTGGCTTTGTAGACACCCACTTGCCTGGTTCTCCAGAACCTCACTGGCTGTCTCTTCCCCTGTCCCACTCTGAATGTTGGTCTGGTCCAGGGCTTCGCCCTTGGCCCTCATCTCTTCTCTATCTGCATTTGCTCTCTGAGCGCTCTCATCCAGTCCCATGAGGCTGAATGTGGTGGTAATTAACAGATGTGCTTCTCCAGCCCCAGTCCGTCTCCCAAGAGCTCAGCATGTATATCTAGCTTTCTAAGTGACATCTCAAATGGTTTGCCGAGGCATCTTAAACTGGTTATAAGTCTCAAACTGACAGGTTCTTCTGCCCTAAATCTGTTCCATCCCTGGTCATCCGGATCTCAGTGGATGGAGACTGTTTTTCATCAGGCTAAAATACTGTGATGCTGAATAGGTTTCAACAGAGCTTCCAGACTTAGATGAACTGGGAAAAAAGGCCTGTCAATCTACTTCTGAAAATAAGCCAATGAAAACCTTATGGATCACGATGGTCTAATCAGCAACTGGCATTTCATTCCATTGTGCGTGGGGTCCCCATGAGTCGGGGACCAACTTGGCAGCCGATAACAACAACCAAAAACTCGTTGCTGTCAAGTCGATTCCTATTCATAGCAACCCTATGAGAACTGCCCCACAGGGTTTCCAAGACTAATCCTTACGGAAGCAGACTACCTCAGAATGGCTGACGGGTTTGAACTGCTGACCTTTTGGTTAGCAGGCAAGAGCTTAACCACTGCACCACCAGGGCTCCTTACAACAACAATAGAAATCTTAGAGTGTCTGACCCTTCTCCATCCCTCACACATTATATCTTAACCATTTTAGGCCCGCCTGTTCTGCCTTCAGTTATATTCCAAATCTGACTACTACTTACCATCTAGCCTATGGCCTCCACACTGTTCTAAGCCACTATCTTTTCTTACCCAGGCTAATATTTCTCGAGCTTCTGTGAGTGGAACTCAGTAAGAAGTATATTTTATATTGCTACCCAGGAGACATATTCACAAAGGCATATAACGTCCTGAAGCAAACGATTTACAAAACAGTATTTCCTTTTCTGTTTATGTATAAAATGTGATTTAATTCTCTTTTATTTAAAGGATTTGGTTGAGATCCATTAAATTGATTTCATTTTGCTGGATCCTTGCTCTTTAAGGTGATCCATGGAATCAGAGGTGTTGGCTTTAAGGGAGCTCTTTAGAAATACAAATCTCACCCTCTCTACAGGCCAGTGAACCACATCTCCATTTTTAAGGAGCACCCCTGGTGATTGGCAAACACTTTAAGTTTGAGTAGCACTATTCTAGAAGGACTACAGTGGTGTTGCAGTAGATTGCCCTGCTTGCAGCCTTGCTCCCCTGCAGTCTTCTCCACAGGGTGTGGAGCTGGAATGGTCCTCATAACACCGCTACTCTGTTGCTTAAATGGCTTCCTGCTTAACTTGAAAAAAATCCTAGAGGACCCTGTATCAAGCCAGGTTCTCAAAACTGACTGGCTGTAAATTAAGGCTACCCAGAAGAATGATTAAAACAGACAACCCCAAAAACCAGCACCTGGGATGCTCACAGAAGAACGAGATCCAAATTTCTGGATTACAGTTAGGATTGAGAAGAGCTGTTTGCCACGATCTGGCCCCTGCTTGCCTCTAGCAAGTTCACCTACTGTGGCTCTCTTAGCTCACTCAGCTGTAACCATATTGGCCACTTTGCTGTTCCCATATACAGTGAGCTCATTCCTACCACAGGGCCTTTTGCACTTGCTGTTTACTCTTGCCTAGAACTCTCTTCCTCAGTATATTTGCAGGTCTCTTACCCTCACTTCCTCATTCTCTGCTTAGATGTCACCACCTCAGAGAGACCTGCCCTATCCTTCCTGTCTCATCACCTTTTCCCTTCCGCCCTTAGGTTTTCAATGTGGATTTACTTTTTTTACTTATAAAATTTCATCTATTACTTTAGATGCAAATACATATTTAAATGATGTACAATATGAGCTAAGATGTAGGTATTAAAAAATACAGTGTGTTCAGTGAAAGTTTACATAGCAAATTAGGTTCCCATCTGACGATTTCTATACAAATTGTTCAGTGACATTAGTTACATTTTTCACGGTATGTCAACATTCTCTTTAATTGCGTTCTGGTTGTTCTATTTCTAGTACCCTAGTTTCCCTGCCCCTTATCTTCTTATCTTTACTTTAGAGTAATTACTGACCCTTCGGTCTCATACAGATGTTTTTTAAATGGAGCACCATACTCACAGGTAATATCCTTTATTTTGTGTGCCAACCTGTTATCTTGCTGAAAGGTGCTCTCAGGGGATAATTTTCTTCAAGATTTAAAGACTTAGGATGATAGTCTCAAGGAGTCCTCTAGTCTAGTCTCAACTGGTCCATTTAGGTCTGGACGTTTTAAGAATTTGAGTTCTGTTCCATGTTTTTCTTTCGTTCTATCAGATTCCATCTTTTGTGGCTCTGATAAAAATGGTCAGTAGTCCTAGCCGGCACTATCTAGTTCTGATCTTAGGGTAGTATGAGGCCATGGCTCGTGTAGGCTATTAGACCTGTTGACTAGTTTCTTCTCTGAGACTTTGGTTTCCTTCTTTCTTTTTTGTCCTTCTGGGTAGAGACCAATTGTTGTATCTTAGATGGTTGTTTGCAAGCTTTAAGACCCCAGACACTACTCACTTCACTAAGGATGTAAAACATGAACTTTGTGAACTCTAATGAGTTGTCCCATGAGACTAAGATCCTAAACCTTCAAATCCAGAAAATCAGTCTTGCAAGGTAGTTGGTTATGTCTGCAAAGTATCTGTAATTGTGTCCTCTATGAATATATATGCATGCACACGCATATCTCTATGTATACATACATATAGATATGTCTCTCGGTACACACATATGTATATACCTGTACCTACCTGTACCCTGTCTCATCACTTTATATCCCTTTAGCTGCTTCACCCTTTTGTCTTTCTACCTGGCTTTATTTATTTATAACATTCATCACTCCTAACACTATATTTTGTATTATTTTTTACTTTCTATCTCTTTATCACTCCTTCTAAAATTTAAGTTGTGTAAAGGCAGAGACCTTGTCTGTCTCTCTGACCACTGTATCCCTAGTACCTGGAACCATGTCTGGCCCAAAGGAGTTGCTGAATTAGCATTTGTGAATGAATGAGAATCAGTGGAGTAAGCCATTGATTGTATTTTGTGATTATTCTGGCTTCACAGCATGCCACTGTATCTGCCCTAGTGGACTCTGTTTCAAGACCAGGGGCAGGAAGAATGCTTTATCCCTAGGAAAGTGTCACTCTGCTCCTTTTTCTATATTTTGATTCAGGGCAGTGGTTCCTTGTTTCTTCCTAGGGGAAGAATGTAAAGAGGAAAAAGAATGGCAGGACCTTATTTTCCTGAGGCAACTTGACTATCTTCATATCTCCAGACCTTTGAGATCTTTGCCTTGAACTGGTTTTGCTTTTTTCGTAGGGTTGGGAAGACTTTTTCATTTTCCATGGGCATTTTTTGTTTGTTTGTTTGTTTTTTAGAGAGGCTTGTGATTCAGTAACAGAAACCAACAGCAGTTAAGATTTCTATCAGAGTGTTAAATGTCAGAGGTTATTCTGGCTTTCATTTGGAGGTGATGTATTTAACCTGATGGCTTCTTTCAACTTGATTGATTTTTTTTTTAAGCCTTCATTTGGAGCTGTGTCAGTTTAACAGTCACATCTGACATAACTATATTACATAATCAGACTCTTTAAGGATGCACATTGAAAAGACATTGTGGTAAGGTTTGAGAACTACTTTTATTTTGTAACTTCTTTGAGGATTGGTGTTCCTGCTTTTGATCTTTTTACCCTTGATCCCTTCTTCTTCAATATGTTAATTTAAGGACCAGGGTTCTAAGGAATTCTTCAACTGAAAAAAGAACACAGGGAGAAGGATGTCTGTGTGTGACAACAGTGAGGGCAGGGTACTGCTTCAATTTTATTTAAGAAGTGTTCCTAGTGTATATCTGCCATCCTTGGGAATGCCAGGAAGTTGTTGAGCAATTGTGGTGACAGTGCAAGCTTCAGGCTCTGTACAAATGCTGACTAAGGTATTTTATGTTATATGTTTGATAACAGTCCACCTGTTTACACTCCTTGTCTTTTTGTTTCCCCACACTGTTAATATTATTCATTGTACATTAGACAGTTGCATCAAATTTTGGTCACTACTTGTAGAAACTACTGTAGTCTTCTTTGAGATCATTTTTGACTGTTTTCTTTAAGTGTCCCTTTGTGGCCTTAATATTAATCATGACTCTTTAGGATGCAAACAACTGAAAGCCCAGCTCATATGGGAATGTGTTGGCTCATATAACTGCTGGAGCTGGTGGCTGGGTCAATGTTGTTGTGTCTTCAGGGGCTGGACTTTTCTACTCTTTTCACATTTCATCTCTGCTTTCCTCTGGGTTGGTTGGCCCAATTCTCAGGCCAACCCTTCCTTGGTAGTGTCAAAACAGTTGTCTGCAGCTCTGGATTTGCACCCTCTCTGAGCCCCTGGGAGGCGCCAGTGGTTAAGTGCTTGGCTAGTTAACTCCTTCTGACTCATGATGGGCTTTCATGACAACTCTCATTGGGCTTATGATGGGCTCTTAGTATTGTACATCCCCTCTTTGACCAGGGCTGGAGCAGGGAGCTTGAGTTCAGCTCTATACAAGCCACTTGGACTCAGGGTGGAGGGGAAAACATGAATAGTGATATTTGAAGATTGGGACATTCGTCTTAACTGGGTATGCGAAAACAGTTGGCTTCTCTAACGTAATCACTGGACAAGTGATCCATGCTCTGATAACTCAGGACATGCTTGAGTGCTGGGAAAAGAGCTCAGCTCTTCTGATCCTGGCTTTGGCCCTTGGTACTGTGTCTCATGATATCTACTGTCTATGCTTGCATGGCGATATTTAATTACATGTTTCGTGAACTTAGATGTATCAATTCACTTCTCTGGTAGCTGTCATTATTTGTAAACATGAGGCTCAACCAGGATCATTTTTAGCTCTAAAAATGTCTGATGTCATTTAGGCCACTCCCTCCATTTTCAAAGAAGGACTTAAGACTGAGATAGTGAGTGACTAGAGTCAGTGGCAAAGTCTAGGTTGCATTTTATATTTTATCTAAAAGCTGAGATTAGAACAGTGTGAACACAATAGCAGGTAGGCTGGTGACAATTCGTGTTTTCTTACAGCCTTGAATTCAATTCAGCAACATAAATTGAGTAATTATGTTTAAAGTTCTGATGCTAGTTACTTGGGAGAATACAAGTGTGAATAAGACAGGGCCATCTGCCCTTTGGGCATATGAATACAATAGAAGAGATAGGGTAAATACTAGTTCTATTATAAGAGAGAATATAATAACTACTATAAGAGGCTCATGTAATATATCATGAGAGTCCAGAGCAAAAGGAAGTATAAAACATCTTGTTTTTTTTTTTGAAGACATGCTGGATAAGGTGGGAGATAAAGCTGAAAATATAGACTGAGGCCTGTTTTACTTTCTTAGTGCTGCTAACAGAAATACTGCAAGTAGGTTACTTTAGTGAACAGAAATTGATTTACTCCCAGTTTAGGAGACTGTAAGTCTGAATTCAGGACACCATATCTAGAGGAAGGCTTTTCTCTCTCTCTGGCTCCGGAGGAAGGTCCTTGTCTCTTTTCAGCCTCTGTTCCTCAGCTCCTTGGGATCTTCATGTGGCATGGCATCTGTCTTTTTCCATTTGTGCTTCCTTGTCTCTGTGTCTAATCTGCTCTTTTTATATCTTAAAAGTGGTTGGTTTAAGACACACCCTACACTGATATGGTCTCATTAAGGTAACAAAGAAAACCCTGTTCCCAAATGGGATTACATCTGTAAGTACAGGGGTTAGGATTAACAACACGAATTTCGGGGGGACACAATTCAGTTCATAACAAGCCCCCATCACCTTGAATGCTGATGTAAGGAGCTCAAGCCTTTGTTCTTGGGCATCAAGAGCCTCTGAAGATTTCTGGTTAGTAAAGGTTATGGCTGGACATGTTTCAGAAAGGCAACCCTATTAGAGAAGTGGCTGATGGAAGCCAGGGAGGCTACCGTGAGTCCCAGTGGGAGACAATGGGACTTGAAATCTGGGCAGAAGCAGCAAGGAACGTGGGGTGGACATAGGAAACTGTCAGAAGGTAGATTCATTAGGCCCTGTTCCCTGGCTCTGGAGGATGTGAAAGAGAGAGAAAAATTGATAGTTTAAGGTTTTGTTTTTTTTTAATTTACTAGGAAGGTAGTGGTGCCATTAATCAAGGCAGATGGTTGGGAGAAGGAATGGACTTAGGGTGGGGACAAGGGAGAGAATGACTTGTCATTGGTTCATGTTGCCAGGACTATGGGGCAGATGTCAGTTGCCCAGATCCTTGAAGGAGCCTGATGAGGTATGAGCAAATATGGAGATTTATACCGGGTTCTTAAATTCTGGTCTGGAGTTTAAAAGGGGTTAGAGCTAGGAAAAAAAAAAAAAAACCAAGAAGTTGCATAACTCTGGGTTAGGTCTGGCTGCCTATAGGAAAGAGGAAGGACAAAAAATACACCTCCCCACTGAGTGAGCCTCCTTCAAAAAGTTTGGCCAAACGCCCCTCCCCATGGTTATCTCCTGGCCACTGATATCTGCAAGGGAGACTTGAAAATGTTTGTTTGTTTGCTTGTCTTAAATATGGGCCCACTGCTACTCCAGTGATAAAGTGTTCTGTTAGTAGTAAAAATGAGGGGAATGGCTTTGAGCAAGCAGGAAATAGTCTCTGCCATAAAAGTTAAAACTGAAACTGAGAGTGTAAATGGTGCCATTCATGATCCAAGAACTGAGAAAGAAGTCCCTTAGAGTTTGCTGTAAAGGGTCTACCGATATGAGTGAAAGCCCAGTTCATTGACAGAGAAGAATAAGGAGGGGAAAGTATAGCAAAAGCAGTTAGGGATATGGGCTCTGTATTTAGACCTGTTTTTAAAACTCCTCCCCACTTTGCTGTTTACCCAGTGAATAACAATAGGACCTACCTCAAAAAGTAGCTATGAGAATTTGTTTGGATATTGTATATGAAACTCTTCGTGTGCACCTGGTATATATTAAAGTTAATCTTGGCCGTTTCATGAGGAGTACCCATCTGTCACTGGAGGCTTGTGTGTTGCTATGATGCTGAACAGGTTTCAGCAGAGCTTCCAGACTAAGATGGACTAGAAGGAAAGACACAATGATCTATTTCTAAAAATGAGCCAGTGAAAACCCTGTGGACCCCAGTGGTCTGATTTCCAGCTGATCCTAGGCTGGCACAGGACTGGGCAGTTTCTGTCCATGGTGCACCGGCTTATCATGAATTGGGACCAACTCTACGGCAGCCAGCAGCAATATGTGAGGAACAAGGGCATCTGCTTAGGGACTGTCTTTTTAAGAGGTGAGCGGAGAAAGAGTAGACAGTGAAGAGGCCTGAAAAGGAAGAATGAACAGAGTAATCCATTGCCGTTGACTCGATTCCGACTCATAGGGACCCTATAGGATGGGGTAGAACTGCCCCATAGAGTTGCCAAGGAGCTTGGTGGATTTGAACTGCTGACCTTTTGGTTAGCAGCTATAGCATTTAACCACTACACCACCAGGGTTTCCTGAGACAGAGTGGAAGCTTGGAAATTTCAGGGGAGGTGAATTCTTCAAGGGCAGGGTGGAAAAAGTGTCAGATGGTGCCAAGATTGGGAGGATGAGGTCTGAAAAGTCAGTTGACTTTCGTATTTAGGTCTCTGGTGATTTTTGAGAGAATTTTGGTAGTGTGGCTGGGGTAGAACATTTTTATGAAATTGGAAAGACCGGGTATGATCCTCATTTGATAGATGAAGTACGGTGGTGTATGTTTGTTTTTCTTTGGAATTTGTCTAACCCTACCTTGCCATCCCCCTTCCCTACTGATTAAGGTGAAATCAGAGCTGAAACCTAGATGCTCTGACTTACGAGGGGTTTGCTATGAATGCCACCAGCATTTAAAAAATTGCAAAAAGCCCAAATTACAGACAAACACTGTCAAAAAAATCCCCCTTATTTTAGAAAAGTTCACCAAGCTCATGTTGGTATTTATGTTTCCATTAGGTCTGTACAGTGAAATTCCCTTGTGAGCCAAGAACTGAGGAAAAAGTCCCTTAGACTTTGTTGTAACGGGTCTAGTGTCATGATTGAAAGCCAAGTCCATAAACAAACAGATAAACTCTTCCCGTGAGTTTTTCAGTCCTACTTTTAAAGTATTACCTTTTAATTGCATTTATGGCCACTCTAGATTTTATCATCTTTGGTTCTAAAACTCAGACTTATTAACTTATCAGTAATCACCTTTTTACTGGTATACCCTGTCTGTGTTTAAAATGAACAACAATTCCATGTTTATTATACAGGGTAAGACAGAAGTTACTCTATGGAGAAATAGGAATGTGGTTGTTATTCACTTTAAAATAAGTTGGCTTTATATTGTTTCTTTGGGTAAAAAAAAGTTATGTAACCTTTTAGAAGCTAATATTCTCGGTGTGTTGATACATCACCAGAGGTTTGTGCCTTAGAGCCCCCTGCCAGTCAGGAGTCAAGGACTACTATGTGGTCCCATGCTAAGAGGAAGAACTTGCATATTTTAAATGCTTCCTATTTTGCTTTTGATGTTCTGAGCTGCTGGGGTTGAGTGAGCCCTTCTTCTTGGGTGGAAACATCATGTTAGGAGATCTTAAGTTGAAGAAGAAATTTTTTATCTTCCTGTGTTTAAAAAAGAATGGTGTTTATGGCCGAGGGCTAATACACTGCATACAATCAACTTGGGAAGAAAGGCTTGGGAAGAAATAGACACCCTTTCACATTTGGGCAACTTTCTACAGTATATGCTGCGTCGTCTATAAATACAGACAAATCCTGACAAAGCTGTCTACATACAAAGTGCACTCAGTGACGGTTCATACTACAGGTGCCTTGGTTTACATTCGATGAAGCATATAAAATGTTTAGGGGAAAAAAAATAATAATTTTACAGTCCCACATACCTGTTTGCTTGGGATTTACTAAAATTCATTTCTTCATTTTGATGATAAAAAGCAACCAGGCTACAGTAAGTAAAGTGAAAAGAGATGAAGACAGATGGGAACACTTCTTAGCCTGTCCTGTGATCCTTTTGGAAGGAAAGCATCCTGACAGCAATGAGGAAACACTGGCTTGCGTATCATGCCTATTTGATTTGGCAAATGTAGATGATTATTCTTTCTGTGGATTCAAGAAGTAAAAACACGGGACAGGAACTGAAAACCACCCTAGAGATTATCTGATTAGCTCTGCTTGTTGTATAGATGAGGAAACTGAGGCCCGGGGGTGTCTAATGACTGCTGGGGTCAAAGGGCTGTGTGAGGGTGGGAGTAGTGAGTCAAAATAAATACTCTGACTTCTCTCACCTCCCCATCTCCTGAAAATCCAGCTGGAAGCCAGAGGGCAAGGGCTTGCTTTCTGCTGAGGCACCAGTTACCAGTTGCTATCGAATCAATTCCAATTCATGGTGACCCCATGCATGTCAGAGTAGAACTGTGCTCCATAGGGTTTTCAGTTGCAGTGATCTTTCAGAAGTAAATTGCCAGGACTATTCAGCAAGCATGAAATTGTTGAGCAATGAGAAAGTAAGTTAGCTCAGAAAGGACTAAAATAAATGAGAAATTATGTTTCCTTTCTAAAGGTTTCTTCTTACTCACCTCTAGCTACTTGCTGCCCTGCAGAACTATCAGCCCACTGATGCCAAACCCCCCTTTTTTTAATTTTATTGTGATAAAAAGGAGCCCTGGTGGCACAGTGGTTAAGTGTTTAGCTGCCAACTGAAAGATTAGCAGTTCAAACCCACCAGCCTCTCTTTGGGAGAAAGATGAGGCAGTCTGCTCCCAGAAAGATTACAGCCTTGGAAACCCTGTGGGGCAGTTTTACTATTCTGTCCTATAGGATTGCTATGAGTCGGAATCCACTCAATGGCATCGGGATTTTTTGGTATTGTGCTAAAATGTATGTAACAAAAATTTTGCAGTTTTAGTCATTTTTAAGTATATAATTTAGTGACATTAATGACATTCACCAAGTTACACAGCCACCACCATCCATTTCCAAAATTTTTACATCACCCAAAACTGGAACGTAGTACCCCTTCAACAGTAACTCCCCATACCCCTCTTCCCCAGCCTGTAGTAACCACTAACAGAATTTTGTCTCTATGCATTTGCTTATTCTATATATCTCATATAAGTGGGATCATACAGTTGTTGTCCTTTTATGTCTGACTTATTTCACACAGCATAATGTTTTCAAGGTTCCTCCATGTCACAGCATGTATATTTCAATTCCTTTTATTGCAGAATAATATTCTATTTTGCTTACCCGTTCATCTGTTGATGGGCACTTAGGTTATTTCCACCTTTTGGCTGTTGTAATTAATGCTGTGAACACTGTTGCGCAAGTATCTGCTTGAGCCCCTGTTTTCAAGACTTTTGGGTATATACCTAGTAGTACAATAGCTGGGTCATGTGCTAATTCTATGTTTAGTATTTTGAGGAACGTTGTTTTTCTGGAAATTCCCTAATTTCGCCATCATATTTGAGAGACAGTTTTGCTGGATATATAATTCTTGGCTGGCAGTTTTTTTCCTTTAAGGCTTTTTGTATGTCATCCTTTTGCCTTCTCGTCTGCATGGTTTCTACTGAGTAGTCTGAGCTTAGTCTTGTTGAGTCTCCTTTGTGGATGACTTTTTGTTTATCCCTAGCTGCTCTTAAAATTCTCTCTGTATCTTTGGTTTTGGCAAGCTTTATTATATGTCTTGGTGACTTTCTTTTGGGATCTACCTGTGTGGGGTTTGATGAGCTTCTTGGATAGATATCTTCTCATCTTTCACGATATCAGGGAAGTTTTCTGCCAACAATTCTTCATCAATTCTCTCTGTATTTTCTGTTATCTCCCCTGTTCTGGTATTCCAGTCACTCATAGGTTGTCTTTCTTGACAGAATCCCACATAATTCTCAGGGTTTCTTCATTTTTTTAAAATTCTTTCATCTGGTTTTTCCTCAAATAAGTTGGTGTTAAGTGCTTTATCTTCAGTCTCACTAATTCTGACTTCCATTGCCTCAATTCTGCCCCCATGACTTTCTATTGAGTTGTCTAATTCTAAACTTTTATTGTTAATCTTTTGAATTTCAGCTTGCTGTCTCTCTATGGATTCTTATAGCCTGTTAAATTTGTCATTATGCTTTTATATAACCTTTTTAAGTTCCTTCGTTGCTTTGTCTATGTGTTGCTTGGTTTGTTCTGCATTTTGCCTGATCTGCTTCCTGATTTCTCGAAGAGCTCTGTATATTTTTCTTTTAAATTCTACCTCCTGTAATTCCAAGAAATTATCTTCCTGTGGAAGGTTTCTTGATTCTTTATTTTGGGCGCTTGCTGAAGCCATCATGGTCCACCTCTTTATGTGATTTGATATTAACTGTTGTCTCCGAGCCATCAATAAGTTATTATATTTATTTATTTTATGCATGCTTACTGCATCCTAGCTTCTTTGTTTTGTTTTGATATGCCCAAATAGGCTGCTCGTGTGAGCTAGTTTGATTATTGGCACCTTTGAAGCTCTCATGTCGTGTCACCAGGTGGTTAGAGCTGTTACTAGATATGTGAGCCCAGGAGTCCATTTACTTTCCTCGTATGGATTCAGCTTAGGTGTCCAGTTAGTTGGTCACCAAGTGCGTGGTGCAGGCTCTCACCTACAGTCCTAGAAGGGCAGGGGTGATTGGAGTAGCCTTAGGGATCTGGCTGGGGTCATGAACTTAGCAAGGGAGGGGGCTGATGTCTGGCCCCTGAGTGTCTGGGTGGAAGGTGTGTCCCTATTCCTTAGAGTGCATAGATGGATGGGTTTTGCAGCCAGACTATGGGCCCCAATGCTGTTGGCTGTAAGGACTGGGAGGCACTACTTATTCTTGGACCTCTGTTGTGGGTGGCCAGGTGGTGTGGGGGGAGCCACCAGTCCTCAGGCCTCTGATGTGGGTAGGTGAGGACCTTGCTTAATGGGCAGAGCAGTGACAAATGTCACAAATCTGCCACTCCACCTTATAGCTGACGCAGTTGATGATGGGCTTCAGGTATATACCCAGTTTTACTGTGCTAATGGGGGCCTACACTGGTGAAATGGGCCCACACAGGTCTATGCAGAGGTGAAAGGCATTCGAAATCCGTGGACTCATTATGCCTGTGCCTAGGCAGAGGGGCTGTGCAGGCCCTGGGTTCCTGGTTTAGGGGAGCTAGCAAATTATTTTTTCCTGTGTATTAATTTGTTCCCTCTCCAAAGCAGGTAGAATGGCTCAGGTCGTGTGATGCTGAAGCCAGCCCAGACTTGGTGCAGAGAGGGGAGGGGGCAGGTAAACGGGAGAGAAGTTCTTCCTAAATGGGGTGTTTATTTGATCTGCACCGTAGGTTGTAGGTTAGACACATGTACTTATCTTTTGCCTACTGAGTGCCGCTTTTCACTGGTTCTGGAGGCTTGAGTAGACTTTCCGCAGCTCGGTCTCTCCTGATGTGGAAAACGCATCGTCCTGAGCACACTGCTTGCCACAATGCGCATATCAGCCGATCCAGCCTGCAGGGTGCTGGCTCCCACCAGGTCATATCTGGCAATTCCTCGCTGCTTCTGAACCATCTCTTCCACCCCCTGCCGCTCAGTCCAGTTCCTCAACTTTGGCTTTGATGTTCAGGGTGATGAAGATATAGTTTGAGCCCCAGTGGAGCTCAGTGGGGTAGAGAAATGAGACAGTAATGCAAGGCTGTATATAAACTGTAAGGAGCCCTGGTGGCACAACTGTTAAGCACTCGGCTGCTAAGCGAAAAGTCAGTGGTTTACCCACCAGGAGGTCCTAGGGAGAAAGACCTGGCAATCTGCTACTGTAAAGATCACGCCCTAGGAAACCCTATGGGGCAGTCCTGCTCTGCCCTATAGGGTCGCTGTGAGTTGGAATCGACTAGACGGCACACAACAAGGACAATATAAGCAGTGTTGTAAGAGAGGGAGGATAAAGTGCCTTGGGAATTCCAGGCTAGGAGATGATTTCTGGTTGGTGTCACCGAGGAAGAGGAGGCACTTGAGCTCCGTTGTGAAGGCAGTGAGGCAAGGGGCACCAAGGAGCTGAGAAGAGAGAGAGCAAGCAGTGCTCAGGAAAGAGTCAATGACCTGGTCTGGCTGGATTTTACAGTGCAGGTGGTTTGTATCTGGAGGCGCTGAGCTGGTGTGTGGTCCTGTTTTGCTGCTGCTCCTTGCAGGCTGCCCCTTCTAGCTTGGCAGACCATTCCTGGCTGTGTGATAGAAGCCTAAAGTACACAGAGTCACAGTGGTCTCCTCACTTGTTAATCCCTGCACTTGGTTTTGCAAACATCTGCAGAGACCCGTGCTCTGGGGGGCTGATAGTGTTACCTCAGCTCTCAGATCCAGAGAGCTGGCTTGATAAACCGTCCTTGAGCTCGCCTGCTGTGTGTTCTGTGACTGATTCCTGGCTAAGTCTTTCTCTCCAGGAGACAGACCTGGCAGGCGCTCTCCTGAGCATACTTATCCTGATTAGCCCCCTTTGTGGCTTCTTTTCCTGTGCCTTGTCAGTAGGACAGATGGCATGGGCTTTCGGCACCTATCCAAGGTCCGTGCAGCCCTCTGTGGTTCTGGGTAGCATAGTAGGCTGAGCTTAAATGCCTCCCAGTAAAAGGTTACCAAGACCCTTCTCTCCTCCCTGGTTGCAGGGAGCCAAGTCCTCCCTTTTCTGACCTGCTATTGTACCCTTTCTGCACTCATCATGTGGCTGTGAAACCTGTTTAACTAGAATATGTGATTCTTGAAGGCATTAAGGAGGTCTTCTACCCACTTCCACCAGCTGTCTGTCAGTTTTTTTTACTGTGGTTACCTGTGTGCCATTATGATGTTGAAAGCTATGCTACTGGTATTTCAAATATCAGCAGGGTCACCCATGGTGGACAGGTTTCAGCAGAGCTTCCTGACTAAGAGACTAGGAAGGAAGGCTTGGTGATCTACTTCTCAAAATTACACAGTGAAAACCCTTTGGTTCACAACAGAATATTGCCCTGTATGGTGCTGAAAGATGAGCCCCCACCCCCCATCCCCGAGGTTGGAAGGCACTAAAGATACACACTGACTGCAACAGTGGCCTTGAGTATACCAGCAATCCTGAAGATGCACAGGGCCAGGAATCTTTTGCACATAGGGTCACCATAAGTCAGAGCCAACTTGATGGCAACTAACAATGATATGGAAACCCTGGTGGTGTAATGGTTAAGAGCTACATCTGCTAACCAAAAGGTCAGCAGTTCAAATCTACCAGGCACTCCCTGGAAACTCTATGAGGCAGTTCTACTCTGTCCTATAGGGTTGCTATGAATCAGAATCAACTTGACAGCAATGGGTTTTTTTTTTTTTTTCAAAACAATAATATAGTCACTTGCTTCCCTGGGGTTGTTTTAGGAAACCCTAGTTTGACTAAAACCCCCAAAAAATAAAACCCAGTGCTGTTGAGTCGATTCTGACTCATAGCAACCCTATAGGACAGAGTAGAACTGCCTCATAGAGTTTCCAAGGAGCGCCTGGAGGATTTGAACTGCCAACCCTTTAGTTAGCAGCTGTAGCACTTAACCACTACGCCACCAGGGTTTTTCCTAGTTTGACTAGAGAATTAAAAAATATAGGCAAAAAGATGTAGAAAACAGGGTTGTTACATCTTTGAAGATGCTTACCAAACCAAAACACCTGTTGCCTTCGAGTCAGCTCTGACTCATGGTGACCCTGTAGGATGGAGTAGAACTGCCTCATGGGGTTTCTAAGGCTGTAACACTTAAGGAAGCCGATGGCCACATATTTCTCCTGTGGAGTGGCTGCTGGGTTCCAATTGCTGACCTTTCGGTTAGCAGCCAAGCACTTTACCACTGTGTCACCAGGGCTCCTAAGATGCTCACAAAGCATATGAATTATATTAAAGGCTCTGTGAAGTCTTAAAGAAGTTGTTTTAACAACTAAAAGTTTGGGCTTTGGATTTGAAGTGCCTGGGCTCAGGTGCAGCTTAGTGTAAATTATTTAACTTCGCTGAGCCTCACTTTCTTCCAGAGAACAGGTTCAAGCCTACTGCCATCCTGGTACTTCTTTCTGTCTGGCTAATCCTGTTTGTCTCTCCTACAGCGTGGCTTCCAAGACAAAAGGTCGTATTCTAGGTGTGGTCTAACTAGCCCACAAGAGCACAATTTAGGAGTTTTTTGTTGTAGTTTTTCTGGCTGTCGTGTTTTCGTGCCCATATCAGTGGCACATCCACTGGCATCCTTCAAACTTCTTCCCAGGGCACGTTTACCCCACATCACACTTGGGAAATTAGGTTTTGCTCACACATGCACAACTTTAAACTTAAACCTGTGTCTAGGTGTCGTGGAGTTTGTTTGGTTCCCTTGCCCTGGCCCTGTTGAAGCCTATTTACTGTTACCCAGTGTTTTCATGCCCTCTGCAGCTTCAATAAGAATGCCTTTTGGAGAATTTTTTTTTGGAATGGGGCATGCTCTCATTTGGCAAATGATATTATTAATATTTATTCAATGTTTTCCATGTGCAAAACATGTAATTTGTACTACAACCGTCTGAAGTGGGGTTTGCTAGCCCCAGTTTCCGGGGTGAGGATATGAGATCCCAGAAAGGGTAAGTTGCCTAAGGTTACAGAGGTAATAGGAATAGAGCCAGTTTTGAACCCAGAGTCTGTTTGTAGCCTCTCTGTGCACCGCTGCAAATCAGCAGCCCATAGGCTGACCCGTGCTTACAGTTACGTTTTGTGTAACCTGCACAATGTTTTTAAAACCTGATGTCTTAGTTGTCTAGTGCTGGTGTAGCAGAAATATGACAAGTGGATGGTTTCAACAAACAGAAGTTTATTCTCTCACAGTCAAGTAGGCTAGAAGCCCAAAGCTCCAGGGGAAGGCTTTCTCTCTCTCTGTTGGCTCTGGAGGAAGGTCCTTGTCATCCATCTTCCCCTGGACTAGGAGCTTCTCACTGGCACCTTTCTTGGTGGTATGAGGTCCCCTTGTCTCTCTGTTTGCTTCTCTCTTCTGTATCTCAAAAGAGATCGGCTTAAAACGCAATCCAATAGATTGAGTCCTGCCTCTTTAACATAACTTCTGATAATCCCACCTCATTAACATCATAGAGGAAGGATTTACAACACATAGGAAAATTGCACCAGATAACAAAATGGTGGGAATCATGGCCTAGCCAGTTGACACACATTTTGGGGGGGTCACAGTTCAATCCATAACACTTGAGTTAGTTGATTTCACCCTTAAAATTGGATGCTTTCACGTAATAACACATATTTCTGGCTTTTTTGAAACATCAGAAGATTTAGCTACATTGGACCAGCATTCTCAGATGGCAACAGTTGTTAGAAACTGAGAAGCAGCATTCCCCGTTTGAGGAAAACCCTCTGCAGTTTGCACACATCCCCCCAAATCTTACGGTCCTTGTCTGCTTATAGTTCTTGACTGGTTGCTATAGGCAGCTGGGTTGTGTTGCTGTACTTGATTCATGAAAACTGGAGACAACAGAAGTAATGAACTCTGAAAAAGGAAATTGTTGAATAAGTAATTGGCTGAAGCTCTCACCACCCCTAGACAGTGGTGATGACATTTTTACAATTAGGTTCCTTGGGGTCTTGGCCTTGACTTCCCTGGCCCTAGCATGAGAGCAAGCTGCTCTGCATTGAACCAGTCATAGACAGTATCAGTTGGCATGTAAATACATGCTGTTGTAGGTGGTAGATACAATTGTGTTTTTTTTTCTTAGAATAGTTTAAGTAGCTTTAGTTTTTAGCCTCTTAGTTGAGATTGGAGCCCAGGTTGCACAGTGGTTAAGAGTCTGGCTGTTAACCAAAGAGGTCAGCAGTTCAAATCCACCAGCCATTCCTTGGAAACCCTATGGGGCAGTTCTACTCAGTCCTATGGTTGTTACGAATCAGAGTTGGCTCCACAGCAACAGGTTTGGCTTTCCGTTTTAGTAATTTGAGACTACTTTCCCGGCATTTGTTAAATATATATTGTTTCTGTATCTTCTGTGTAAAATGATAGTCTTGGGCTGTTTAGCAATTATAATGTGGAGATTACGGTGTGAAGGGTGGTATTTTGGGAATGTAAAGTTTAATGCTGGTAGACACATTCCTCGGAAGAAGGTCGAGATTGTGTCATAGGAGTTAATGTCTGTGACTGTTTTTCTAAGGCTGATCTGCTCCCCAAAGACAAGTTCCATAGAACTTCAGTAGCCATAACAACATAGGAGTGGAGAAACAAAAATACCAGCGCTACTTAATTTCTTGCTTTTTGGTACAGCTCGTGAAACCACATCTTGATTTTGTGGTATTCAGAGAAATTCATTCAGTCTTAACAATTTGCCTTTATTGCTAGAAAAGAATTTGGTCAAAGCTAATTTCACCAAATATGGTGCTTGAAAAGCCATCGACAATAAAGAAAAGTGGCCTGGAAATGTCAAATCTCACTGTCTTATGGGTCAACTGAACTCATTTTTTAAAAATAAGTTTATTGTGCTTTAGGTGAAAGTTTACAGAGCAAGTTAATTTTCTCATTCAAAAATTTATATTCAAATTATTTTGTGACATTGGCTGCAATCCTGCAATGTGACAGCACTTTCCCGTTTTCCACCCCGGGTCCCCCGTGTCCATTCGTCCAGTTTTCCTGTCCCTTCCTGCCCTCTCATCTTGCTTTTTGGGCATGAGTTGCCCATTTGGTCTCATATATTTGATTGAACTAAGAAGCATATTCCTCACGTGTGTTATTGTTTGTTTTTATAGACCTGTCTAATTTTGGCTGGAAGGTAGTCTTCGGGAGTGGCTTCAGCTCTGAGCTAGCAGGGTGTCCAGGGGCCATAGTCTCCAGGGTTCCTCCAGTCTCTGTCACACCAACAAGTCTGGTCTTTTTTTTGTGAATTTGAATTTGTTCTACATTCTTCTTCCTCTCTGTCCGGTCTTGGCAGATATTTTAACTTAAAAAGGCTATTTGGTGGTAGGCTGTGTTTATGAGGATAAAATGAAGTGTGAATAAAGGAAACACAGATCACGATGTAAATTAAGAAAGTGACTTTTCTCTTTCTCTAGGATAAATCTATAACATCTTTGAGTGGGTCCCAACTGGTTTGATTAGTTCCTTTTTGCTGGGCTCCAGATTGGTGAAGGGGTCTCTTTGGAAGGAATCTGTTCATTGAGGGAATGATTAATATGCAGAAATGGCAAAGATATGTGGAAGGAGTTGTGCAGCTCACACTCTATAGGGGCTGCTCTGGAAATACTGGGAGTGAGAAGCACTGGGATGCTTAGGGTGGGGCACCAGCCTTCAGTATAGAACAGGAAGGAAAAGAATACAGCGAGACAAATGAGACAGCTTCCTCCCTTGGTCCTTGACACTCATTTGCTTTCTTGATTCTCCATGAAGCAGTGGGTCCAAACCAGTGATGATTGCCCTGCTGAGTTGGCAGTGGTTGCCTTGAACACCATGTGGAGAATGTGCAAGGACAGGGCACTGTTGTGGTCAAACAGTGATGCCCGCCGGGTATGAGATGGGAGGAAGCACCAGGTTGGCTGTATTTGGCATTTCCTGTTGTCTTAGTTTCCTAGCTGCTGTATTAAAACACCACAAAGTGGGTGGCTTTAAAGAACAGAAATTTATTTTCTCCCAATTCTGAAGGCTAGTCCAAATCAGGGTATCAGCCATGTCGCTTCCTTCTGCAGGCTCTGAGAGAGCTTCTCTTCTATCTTCTGGTGGCCACTGGCAGTCCTTGGCATTCCTTGGCTTGTGGATGGATCCTCACATGGTGTCTTCCCCTTGTGTGTGACTCTATGTCTGCTCTCTCCTTTTATGAGACACTGCTCAGAAGTAATTAGGACTAGGATCCACCCTATTCCGGTTTGACTTAACTGGTAATATCTTCAGTGAAAGACCAGACAAGCTTACGTTCACAGGTACTGGGGTTAGCACTTCAACATATCTTTTTGGGGGACACAATTTAATCCGTAACACTGCTCTACATCATGGGGCTTAAAAAGAGGTCTGGCCCACTTCACAGAAAATAAATTAGGTCTGGGATGACATGCTGGCTGTGATACAGCAGATTTTTCTGGCTTCTTGTTCATTGTATATTATCCATCCCTCTTCCCGCCCTGCCCATTGGCTTGCCCTATAAAACCCTGAAACTCATAGCTGTCGAGTTGATTCCGACTCATAGCGACCCTGTAGAACAGAGTAGATCTACCCCATAGAGTTTCTGAGAAGCACCTGGTGAATTTGAACTGCCAAATTTTTGGTTAGCAGCTGTAGCACTTAACCACTACACTACCAGGGTTTCGCTTGTCCTATAGATCCTGTAAGGTTCAATTCAGGAGGCCTTCTCTGACTGCCCCTCCCATCTCTACCCTGGTGGGTTAGGAACCCCTCTCTGCTCCAGACACCCTGGACTTATCTATTGGCTGTCTCCCTGAGAATACTCAGAGACCAAGTTTTACTGATGTTGTATCTTCAGAATAAATCCAGTGCTGTCGAGTCGATTCTGACTCATAGCGACCCTATAGGACAGAGTAGAACTGTCCCAGAGAGTTTCCAAGGAGCGCCCGGCGGATTTGAACTGCTGACCTTTTGGTTAGCAGCTGTAGCACTTAACCACTACGCCACCAGGGTTTCCATTTACAGGTGCTTAGTAAATGTTTGTTGAATGAAAGAAAAATCACATTACTTCAAGAGAATCATCTTACTTTTTCTTTGTGTAATGGCAGTTTTTAATGGCAGTTTCTGGTAGGAAAAGTTATTTTTGCAGGAGGTCCCTGGTATGACGAAACCCATCAAAACCAAAAAATGAACCCCATTGCCATCGAGTCACTTCAGGGTCATAGCGACCATATAGAACAGAGTAGAACTGCCCCATGGAGTTTCCAGGGTGCGGCTGGTAGATTTGAACTGTTGACCTTTTGGTTGGCACCCGAGCTCTTAACCACTGCACCACCAGGGCTCTACCAACCCCATAGCATATGTAATTTCTTTCATGCCGGAGTTTCTAGACCTTCTGAATGACTTTTTTTTTTTGTTGTTGTTGTAAAAATATATACGACAAAACATTCGCCAGTTCAGCAATTTGCACATGTATGATTCAGTGACATTGATTACATTCTTCTTCTTGTGCGATCATTATCGCTATCTGCTTCTAAATTCTTCCATCACCATTTACATGAACTCAGTGGCCGCTAAGCAAAAACTCCCCTTAACCCAACCTTCCCATGCCTTGTTGTTGTCTTGTGCCGTGGAGTTGATTCCAAGTCATGGCAACCCCATGTGTTACAGAGTAGAACTGAGCTCCATAAACTTTTCTTGGCTGTAATCTCTATGGAAGCAGGTTACAGAAAGCCAGGCCTTTCTTCTGTGGTGCCACTGGGTGGGTTCGAACTTCCAGCCTTCCATTTCTCACCCCTGGTGACCACTGAAAATTTTTGGTTTCTGTATAGTTGCTTATTTCATATATGTGAGATCATATCCAAATGCCATTTGGTAGAAGATTTGACGTATCCTGAGAGGTTCTCAAGTGCTATGATTTTTGAAACAGCCTGGGCCATGTAAAGTGGCATTTCACTTGCCTTTAACTTGGAGAGGTGTTCCGAATGTAGAGTTCTAAACCAGGAGGCTTTCGATGCAGTCCACAGGGATTTTTTGCTGTACATAGATATGACTCAGAGCCAGGCACCCTCTCTCATTTTTGATGGACTTCTGTCTATTGTATTTCTTACTTGATAAGTCCGTCATCCATTTTCTACTCTCTAGGATATGTTCTAAGAATGTCTCTCAAGTTTTTGTTGCTGTCAGGTGCCGTTGAGTCCGTTCTGACTCATAGGAACCCTACGTACAACAGAATGAAATCTCTAAGGGAAATCGGCAAATTGGGCCAGGTTACATATGTTGCTGACTTTTCTTTGTTTTTAATTAGGACTTAAAAATATATTTGTTTTCAACTCAGTCAGTATTTACTTGGCTTTTGTAAAAAACTTATAATCAAAAATAAATTTTGTAGATAATTTTTAAAATGTATTATTTAAAATTTTAAGCATATGTAAAAGTAGTATTGTAATATAATGAACCTTAACACCACCTTTTAACAATTACCAATGCATGGCCAACCTCGTTTCCCAGATTATTTTGAAGCAAATATCATTTCATTAGAGAGTACTGTTTAAAGCCTAGTAATATTATAGAGCTGTTTGGATAGAACAGGGAACTGGGGGAAGAAAAGCCTTGCTGTGCCGCAGTCCCTCTGGGCACTCGGCCCTGGACCAGGGAATGCTCATTGCCCTGAGTGCCCTGTGGGTGACGCAAATTACTGAGGCCGCATAGGAACCGGTGATGTAACTGTTCTCTTCTGTCTTTCCTCCTCTCCATCGTAAACCAGCAAACCTCTAACCAAAACCTCTGACAAACCGAGAGCATATTTTTCCAGAGATGAAAATCAGACACTATTTTTAACCCCTTACATGAAGGGACTTTTTTTTTCATCAGCAGCAAGATCATCGTCCTTCTCATGAGAACAACTAGTATGTGTTCCATTTTCATCTTTTATTGAGATATATACACACACATATATACATAGACTCCTATGCCCGTTACCGTTGAGTCGATTCCGACTCATGGCAACCCCACACGTTTTAGAGTAGAACTGCGCTTCGTAGGGTTTTCAATGGCTATAATTACATGGAAGAAGCCTTGGTGGTGCAGTGTTTAAGCACTTAGCTACTAACCGAAAGGTTGGCGATTTGAACCCACCAGCTGCTCTGTGGGAGAAAGATGTGGCAGTCTGCTTTGGTAAAGGTTACAGCCTTGAAAACCCTATGGGGTAGTTCTGATCTGTCCTATAGGGTTGCTGTGAGTTGGAATCAACTTGATGGCACAGGGTAATCATATGGAAATAGATCACCAGGGCTTTCTTCTGCAGTGCCAATGGGTGGCTTTGAACTTCTAATCTTATGGCTAGTAGTCAAGCTCAAACCTTTGTGCCACTGAAGGAGATATGTATGTATTATATATGTGTGTGTATGTATATACATATCCATATATATTAAAGAAGTACACAAAGAGGTATATGTGTGTATATAAAAGTGCACAACCCTCAGTGTACAGCACAATGAAGCTTTACATACACGTATAACCAACCACATGACTCCCACCCAGATTGAGATAGAGGTTTCCAGTCCCTAGAAAGCACTACTTCCCAGAAAATTCCCATCCCGCATCCCCAAAATGGACCTGTTTTTTCTATTCTAGGTTATTAGTTTCGCCTGTTCTTGGACGTCATATAAATTCAGTGTAAACGGACTTTTTTTTTTTTGGTCTGGATTGTTTCACTAAAATTAATGTCTGTGAAATTCATCCATGTTGCCATGTGTAACAGTAGTTTGTTTTTTGTTGCGTGTAAACAGACAAACAAGCAAAAAAACCAAACCGGTTCCTGCTGAGTCAATTCTGACTCATGGCAACCCTACGTATGTCAGAGTAGAGCTGCTTCATGGGATTTTCTTGGTTGTAATCTTTACAAAAGCAGATCACCAGGCCTTTCTACTGTGGTGCTCTCTGGGTGGGCTCAGAATGCTAACGTTTAGGTTAGTAGTCAAGTGCAAACCATTTGTGCCACCAAGGGACCCTCATTCTGTGTAAGTGAATATACTACTATATTCCATTATATGAATATACAGTTTGTTCTATTATATGGATATATAATTTGTTTATCCATTCTGCAGTAGCAGCTAATGTTTATTGTTTACTCTGTGCCAAGATCTGTACTAATTACTTCAAGTGAAGTATTTAATCTTTTAAGTAAATTTGTAGTCAGTCATTGTGGCTATCCTCTTGTATATAGTCAATAAACTAAAACTTACTGAGGTTGGGTAATTTCCCTGAGATCACACAACTAACATGCAATGGAGCTGGGATTCAGACCCAGTCAGACAGATTGCAAATCAGTGTTCAGCACTCTCAGATCCGAATTTCCTGTAAGTTACATGGCATGGAATGTAAGCCTTCACATATTTCATAGGATTCTAGGGCTCTGCGGTTCCTCACCACTTTTTTTTTTATAGAGGAAGACAAGTAGACACAGAGCTTCTGCAGTGTGGCCAAGGCTGCTCAGCTAGTGAGTGGTGGAGCCAGGGCTGGAATCGGGTTTTCAGATTCCCTGTCTCATATTCTTCCTGTGTTCTCTTTGGTAATGGTGAAAACCTCTTTTCTTTTCTTTTCTTTTTTTTATTTCGTTTGCCAGCAGAGTGAAATACAGTTGATCCTCATTTTTCCTGGTTTCCGTATTTAAGAATTTGCCTACTCACTGAAATTTATTTGTAACCCCAGAAACAAATATTTGCAGCATTTTCCTGTCATTTGCAGACATGCACAGAGTGGTAAAAAATTTGCCCAACATGCGTGTTCCCAGCTTTCATACTGTAAACAAGTATCCATTTCGAGGTATATGTAGTGCCACAGTTTTTGCATTTTTGTGCTTTTTGTTGGTGATTTGGCTGTGTAAAATGTCCCCTAAACATAGTGCTAAAGTGCCGTCTGCTCTCCCTAAGTGCACGAAGCCTGTGATGTACCCCACAGAGAAGACGCATGTGTTAGATAAGTTTCATTCAGGCATGAGTTGTAGTGCTGTTGGCCATGAGTTTAATGAACCAACAATACATATGTGATAAGGTGCCTTTAAACAGAAACACACATGAAACAAAGTGATATGGTGGTGCAGTGGTTAAGAGCTTCGGCTCCTAACAACAAAAAAAAAGATTGGCAATTCAAACCCACCAGCCGCTCCTTAGAAACCCCTATGGGGCAGTTCTACTCTGTCCTGTAGGGTCACTATGAATTGGAATTGACTCGATGGGAAAGGGTTTGGTGTTTCAGTTTATATATTGATAGGTTGATGAAAGTGTTGTGACCAGAGGCTCGCAGGAACCTAACCCTGTAATTCCCCTAGGGACAGTGGTTCGCTATTTACTCATTCAGTCTTTGCAGTGACTTTACGGAACATAACTACCGCAAATAACTAGAACCAATTGTATGTTTTATCGCTGTACAGGTTGGTCAAGGCTCTTTATTACAAACTAACATAAGCCGAAAAGTAAACTATCGGAAGAATATCAGATAGCTCACAGAATAAGAAGGCTGGGAAACCAGGCTCAGAAAATGAGTAGGGGCTAAGGGAGGCTTAGTAGCATAGCCAGCTTTGTGCTTAGGAACTCTTTGGAAAGGGGGTGGCCTCTGTCCCTGTGACCCTTCATCCTTCTTGTTCACCCTAGCTACCACAGGTGATCTATAGCTGGCGCTGCGTCTCTGCATTAGCTTCTCTAGGCACAGAGGCAAGAGCATCAATTGTCCAGGCATAGGCAGGTGTCTGGGTTCAGGCTGCTGGGTGGAAGGAGCCTTTGGCCTTACCTTTGCAACTAATTTGTTACTTCTCTTCTCTGGGTTAAAGCTGATTCATATTCAGTAATCTTTGCAAATTGGTAAATAGAAATTTAATTGGCTGAGCTTTGGCTTAGGTCACAAAGGATGTTTCTGCCTACATTTCAGCTTCTGAACATGTTTGTGAATTTTGATCCTGCATACAGGAAAGGTGATGAGAGGCTGAGGGCAGCAGCCTTGGGTGTTGGTGGCTTCAGTTTTCTATTTGGAAAAAGCATCTGGCTGTCTGAAGTGGGGAAAAAAAATTACCTCTTTGTTCTGTCTCCTAATAACAACGTCTTTGTTTTTGCAGACAGGTAATGGGAGATTTATTTGGCAGTCACAATCAGAAAATGTCACTTAACTTCAAAAGTTTACTGTCAATGGCTTGGGAAATGTGGTTAACATGCAACAGGTGTAACGGTGTTTTACTAGCTTCCTCTTACAGTGAGCTGGAGTTAATTACTTGTTCATGGAAGGCTTTTGTTGCAAATATGAGTAGGTTTTCTTTTTGCTGTCATTTTAGGTTATCTTTCTACCTTGAGTATCCATTTATTTATTCATTGGCCTCGTATTACTGAATGCACAGGGAACAGAATAAGTAAAGCAGATAACACCTACTCTTATGAAGCTTACAGAGTCCCTGCATGGTACAAACAATGCCTTTGGCTGCTAACCAAAAGGTTGGAGATTAGAATCCACCTAGATGCACCTTGGAAGAAAGGCCTGGCAATCTACTTGAAAAACCAGCCATTGAAAACCCTATGAAGCACAGTTCTGCTCTGACACACATGGGGTCACCATGAGTCGGAATTGATTCGATGGCAGCTGGTAACTGGTGTGAAGCTTATAGTACTTCTAACTGGGGAGAATCCTTAAAATATGAATTATTTTACATTCCCCTTTCATTCTTTTAAGTCTTATCCCCCTGAGTGGGGAACTAACACCCCATCCCTTCTCTTCATTAATGATGTTGTCTTTTCCTTTCAAAATTTTTGTTCTGTTGCCTCTTATCCTTTTCAGAAAAGATAGAATATAAATGATTAACACTTAAATTTTCCATACTTATAAAATCTTCCCTTGATCTGTCTTCCTCTATTTAAAATTGCTCTTATATATGCTGGCTGAATGAAGAATTTTTTTAAAAAAAGTAGCCTATTCGTTGTTTGTCCTTTTGGTCAATAAGGTGGTGTCTTAGTTCTGCTATAACAGAAATACCACAAGTAGGTGGCTTTAACAAACAGAAATTTACTTCCTCACAGCTCTGGAGACTAGAATTCCAAATTCAGGGCACTGGCTCTAGGGGAAGGCTTTCTGTCTGTCAGCTCTGGGGTGAGATCTTTGTCTCTTTTCAGTTCTGTTCCTCGGTTCCTTGGTGATGTTCATGTAGCTTGTATCTTCCCTTTCATTTGTGCTTTCTTCTCTGTGCTTAATCTGCTCTTTATATCTCAGAGGTGATTGGTTTAAGACACAGCCTACACAGATGGTCTCATTAACATAGCAAAGAAAACCCTATTCCCAGGTGGGATTACAGCCACATGTATGAAAACCAAACCAAACCCATTTCCTTGGAGTCTATTCCAACCCATAGTGACCTTACAGGACAGAGTTGAACTGCCCCATAAGGTTTCCAAGGAGTGGCTGGTGGATTTGAACTGTCGACCTTTTGGTTAGCTGCTAAAAGCTTAACCACTGAGCCACCAGTGCTCCATCCACATGTATAAAAAAAAAAAGGTTAGGATTTATGATACATATTTTTTAGGGACACAGTTCAATCCATGACAGGTGAGTCTGAGTTCTTCAAGTCCACTGCACTTTAACTTATATGAGAAGGGACTATGTCTAGTTTACTGCTGTAACTCCAGCCAACTGATGGGGGATTACAGAGAGCAAAATGGATGTTTGGTGGCTTGAAGGACTGGCTGTCACAGAGATGGGCTTCGTGCACTGCAAACTCACCTCTTGTTCCTGGACACACAGCTGATCTACATTTCTTAGTGCCTTTGTGTCACAGTGGGGCCATGTGATTGGTTATCCCCAGTGACACCTGAGTGCAAGTCTCCAGGCTGTCTGAGTTCTCCGATGCTGCTGTAACACAAATACCACAACTGGTGGCTTTAAAAAACAGGAATTTATGTTCTCATAGTTCTGGAGTTTGAAAGTCCAAATCAAAGTCTTGGCTGAGTTGATTCCTCATCGATTGTCCTAGCATTCCTTGTTCTTGGCGATCTTCACATGACACCCGACTTCCCTAGTATGTAGCATGTCTTTGTGTCTAATCTGCTCTTTTTATAACTCAGAAATGGCCTTATTAACACAACAAAGAATATCCTTTTTCCAAGAATAATTAGATCCACAGGTATGTTGTTGTTGTTTTTAGGTGCCATCGAGTCCGTTCCTACTCATAGCCACCCTGCGTACAACAGAACAAAATACTGCCTGGTCCTGTGCCATCTTCACTATTGTTGCTGTGTTTGACCCATTGTTGCAGCCACTGTGTCAATCCATCTCCTTGAGGGCCTTCTTTTTCGCTGACCATCTACTTTACCAGGCATGATATGTCCTTCTCCAGGGACTGGTCCCTCTGGAAAATATGTCCAAAGTATATAAGACGAAGTCTCACGATCCTTGCCTCTAATGTGCATTTTGACTGTACGTATTTTGGGGGACACATTCAATCTGTAACACAGGCCATTGCAGTAAAAAGCTGGTATGCCTTCTCATTGCCGTCTTTCCCACAACATGCTCCCGCAATTCCTCTTATCCTCTGTGGAAGAATTTCTTTGGAATGTATGCTCCCTGGCAGAATTGCTGAATTGTAGCTTGTATATGTATCCTTAATTTGACTAGTGCCAGGTTGCCCTCCAGAATAACTATACCAGCCTGTGTGCCTGTCAATGGGGCAGAAAGGTGTTGAGATCCCTGCTGGTACTTGGTGTTACCCAGCTTGTGGCCCTTTGTCAGAGTGTGGTTGTAAAGCAATACACAATCACAGTAAAACACAGCGATTGAGGAAAAAAGGTAGTTTAAATTTTTAGAATATTTTTATTGATACATGCATATCCTTTAAAAAGTCAAATATTATAACAGTATAAAAATAAGTCTTTTGTCTGATACCTTATGCCTTCCCACTTCCCAGAGGTAACAATTTCAAATATTTTTAGCATTTTCTTTTACTACTTACCACCGTATTTCTAGATGATGTGTGTCTCTTGGTGTCGATAGATTAATCTATTTTAAACATCGTCTTTTGACTTCCTGTTGTTATAGATGAGGTTGGCGTTCTCGTATTTCCCTGCCTCTCCTCACATTTTTTTGGGTTAAACTAATATTCAGTCTTTATATTTTTATGACTGTAAATATTCTTCACTGTCGACCTGAAAGACACACTAGATTTTAATATGCAACTTTTTCCTGGAGTGAGTCTTATTTTTCTTTATTTGCATAGCTCTTCCGTAGCATTGAGGAGCCTTGGTGGCGGCGCAGTGGTTAGGAGCTATGGCTGCTAACCGAAGGGTCAGCAGTTTGAATCTACCAGCCACCCCTTGGAAACCCTGTGGGGGCAGTTCTACTCTGTCCTCTAGGATCACTATGAGTCAGAATCGGCTTGATGGCAATGGGTTTGGCTTAAGGGTTCATAGCATTTACTGAGTCTCTCTTCCCTCTAAAAGCTTCGGTGTATTTTCCATGTGGCTGGAGGATGGGATCATCTGTCACTCCTGTCCCTTGCCAGCGTCCTTAGTCTCTGCTCCGATTTGTGAAGGTGACATGCCCTGTTTAGTGTCATTGTGGGACTCCTTCACCACATCTGCCTGCGACACTGTTGACCTGGATTAAGCATTCTATCTCCCTCACAGAACAAGGGGTGACATTTGAGCTGGGCCAGGGCAACCTCTTTAAAGATTAACCAACTTATGAAAAGGTTTTCTGCTCCGTTGGGTGGAGTACATCTTCCAGAATCTTCCTTAAAAAAAAAAAAAAACTACATAGGAAGGAAATTTGAAACTTGACGCTATTCTACTCTCATACTTAGTTGATAATTTAGCCCGCTTCAGAATTCCAGGTTGTGCATTATTTTCAGTCAGTATTTTGGAGACACTGCTACGTTGTATTTGAGCTTGCTATGAGAAGCCAGATGCTACTGTCATTCCTGGACTTTTAAGTGAGCTATTTTTTCTTGCTGGAGGCTTTTAGGGTCTTCTTCTTCTTCCCATTATTCTGAAATTTTACAATGATGTGTGTGGGTCCTTTTTTCTTACCTTGTGCTGGGAAGTTAGTGGGTTCTTTTGGCCTGGAGAGTCAGCTCCTCCAGTCCAGTTCTAGGACATTTTCTTTGATAATTTCTATACCTCATTTTCTTTTTCTGAAATTCCTTTTAGGTGTTTGACCTATCCGTTGATCTGCTAATTCCTTCACTTCCCTTTCCTCCCTTTCTTTTTATGCTTTCTTCCTTTCTTTCCTCTACCTTCCTTCCTTCTTCTTTCTTCTGCCTTCTTTCCTTCCATCGCCCTCTCTTTCCCTCTTTCTCCCTTTGTTTTTTGTTTGTTTTTACTTTCTGGGAAAGTTTCTCAACTTAGTTTCCAATGCCTACTGAGTTTAAAAATTTTGGACATTGTGTTTTTAATGTCTCAGAGCTTTTATGTTGTCCTGTGTTAAAGTAGTATTCTGTTGTTGCTTTATGGTTATAATTTCCAATCTTATCTCTGAGGATGTTAATTATAATTTTTGTTACTCTTTTGTTTCTTGAACATAATTCTTTGGTGCCTTACATTGTCTCTGTTTCCTCAGAGTTACTTTTGTCTGTTGTTTAGCATCTGTCTTCACTGTTGGAAGATTTCATCAAATGACTGTTGATCCTTGGTCGTCTATTCAGATTTAAGAGTGAGGCACCAAAGAGCCATTGAAACTGTGTGGTCGGGCTTGTGGAATGGTGCATTTCTTTCTATCTGAAGTGGAAAACTGTATTTTTCATGAGAGAACTTGAGCTTAAGGTCCTTCTCTGGGGTCTTTATGTTTTTCTTCAAAAGGATCCTTTAGGTCAGAGGTCAGCAAACTTTTTCTGCTAAGGACCAGAGAGTAAATATTTTAGCCTTTGTGGAACAAGAGGCAAAATTGATATTTTATAAAAAGAGAGAAAACAAATTTCCACAGATTTTTTTATGACTAAATTCAAAACTTTGTTTGGACACTGAAATTTGAATTTCACATGATTTTTATGTGTCACAACTATGTAAAAATGTAAAAACTATTCTTAGCTATAGTCCATATAAAAATAGGTGGTGGGATGAGTTTGGCCCCCAAGCTATAGTTTGCAGAGCCCTGCTCTAAGGACTCCCCTGGTGGAGTAGAAGCTGGCTGGGGTGGAATCTGTACATCCCACCATCCCATGTGTAAGTCTTTACTTACTCTCCTTGTATTTCAGCTCATTAGCCCTACATGGCTTCATTGTACTTGGTATATCCAACTCCAGAGCCTCTGTGGTTCATGTTCTGCAAAGATTCAGTCTCCTACAAGAGTGGAGAAGGGATTATTGTCTTGACTGTATGGGATAGGGTGAGCATGGGGGTCTAACACCTTTCTCTTGTGTTTTCAACCAATCCCCCAGCTGCAGCCTCTTCACTCCACTCCTGCCACCCTTGATGCCTGGAGTCTTTACTTCCAGAGGCTTCTTGGGGTTCTGCAGGGCAGACCAGCTTGCTTCTTATTGCAAACACATAAGCTTCACTTTCCTCCATCCATCAAGTCATGTTCTTTCCCTCCATCCTCTGCCTATCTTCATTTATTTTAACTCGCTTTCATAGAAAATGGAAACCCTGGTGGCATAGTGGTTAAGTGCTACAGCTGCTAACCAAAGGGTCGGCAGTTCAAATCCTCCAGGCGCTCCCTGAAAACTCTATGGGGCAGTTCTACTCTGTCCTGTAGGGTTGCTATGAGTCGAAATCGACTCGACGGCACTGAGTTTGGTTTTTGGTTTTGGTTTCATAGAAAATGAGTTGAATTTTTTTTTTTTTTTTTTCCTTGTGTTATTTTTCTTTTGGAAGGGGGAGGTTGGGAAGAGAAGGGAGCAGAATGGTCTTTCTTCTGCTGTATGAAAACTTGAAATCAAATTCAGGCTTTTACAAGCCCCAATTAACATATTCCTTAGATTCGGATAGGTTCCATACTCGCAGATGGACAGCTGCATTGTTTTTGTAACACTGTCTTCCTCAACTGGCTTCTCTAACTCCCCACCCTTCTTCTTCTCCTCTGATCTGCCCTCCCTTCACTTTAAATAACTGAGTGTTCTACATTTTCAACCTGCTAGTTGATGAATGACCTACTCAACACTTCAGCTTGAGTGTTTCATAAGCATCTCAAACACAGCATAGCCAAAATAAAATTCTTGATTTCTACCCCTCTTTTTTTTTCCCCCCCCAAATTGACCTCTCCCTAGCCTTCTCTTTCTTAGTAGGCACCATCATCAGTAAGAATGCTCCCTTAAGAAATATAAGTCAGACCAGGTTCCTTTGTTTAAAACCCATTAGTAACTTCCCACTGCTCTTAGAATAGATTCAGATATCTCAATATGGCCTGCAACCCTGCATGATGCAACCTCTGCTTGCTTCTCCAGCCCACCTCCCGTGACTCTCCCTCTTGCCCAGCACCCTCCAGTCTTATTTATTTATTTCTTTTAAAAGGCTTTATCTCTGGGTTTTTGTCAAGGCCGGCTCCTTCTCATCCTTCAGTTCTCTGTTAAGATGCCACTGTCCCTGAGATGCCTTTCCTGATGACCCCGTATAGACGACTGCCTCTCTACCCCAGTTGTACTGTGCCAGTCTGTAATGCTTTCCTGCGTAGTACTTTTACTTGCAGTAATTCACCTTGTATATGTAACAAGTTTGTCTCAGTCACGAAGATTGTATTAAGTGTGTGTGTCTGGTTCACTGTTGTATTTTCAGCACCTAGTACTGTGCTCAGCACACAGCAGGCACTAGAATAAATAGTGGTCGAATCTGTGAATAGACTCCTAGAAGGTATAGCCACAAGTGACCTCAAAGGACATATCCACCATCGCTTTTGGAGACTTAGGGATTATAGCTTCTTTAAATCACTAATGCCATCACCCCCACTGTGGTGGCTGGCATGTTGCTGTAATGCTGGAAGCCATGCTAGTGGTATTTCAAATATCAGAAGGATCACCCATGGTGGACAGGTTTCAGCAGAGCTTCCAGACTAAGATAGACTAGGAAAGAAGGCCTGGTGATTTACTTCCAAAAATTAGCCAGTGAAAACCCTATGGATCACAGCAGAATATTGTCTAATACAGTGCTGGAAGATAAGCCCCTAGATTGGAAGGCACATAAAATACACCATGTCTACAATAGACTTGCGCATACCAACTATTGTGAAGATGGTGCAGGACCAGGCAACGTTTCATTTTGTTGTACATGGTGTCAACATGTATTGGAGCCAACTAGATGGCAACTAACACCGCCAAATCACCAATTTAACAACAATTATGTACTTCTACTCTATCGCTAGGCCCTGAGGTTACCATAGCATACAAAACAGACTATGAGTTGGAATCAACTTGGTGGCAGTGGGTTTGATTTTTGGTTCAGGGACCTTCCATTTTAGAATTTAAAATTCTACAGATGAGGTGTACGGTGTAGAAATAGTGGGCTTCAGCTGTTCTTTCAGCAGCCTTTATTAGTCACTCTTTTTGTTTGTCCACTTTCCTTTGATCCATTTAGCATATGCTAAAGCTTAGAAATATTCCAAAGTGTTTTTTTTTTTTGAAAGCTTAGTTAATTTATTCCTCCAAAGCCTGAAATAACTCTTGTCACACAAGATATTCTTTGTGACTTTTGTTTGATGGAGAGACCAAACCACAGTGTATGTATGTATGTATGCACCCTCATATTTAACCCCCATATGTATTATAGCCCTGGTGGCACACTGGTTAAAGTGCTTGGCTGCTAACCGAAAGGTCAGCAGTTCAACCCCACCAGCCGCTCTGTGGGAGAAAGTTGTGGCAGCCTTGGAAACCCTATAGGGGCAGTTCTACTCTGTCCTATAGGGTCACTATGAGTCAGAATCGACTCGATGGCAGTGAGTAATATGTATTACATCTATTCTTCTAGATTTACTGTGTTTGTATATTTCTATACTTAGCACAGTATTGGGACCCAGTGAAACTTTAATTTGTTGTGCCGTGCCATCAAAACACCAAAGGGCAATGTGGAGCAGCCGAATTGCAGAATTTTGCAAGGTTACTTAACATCACATTTGAATTGCTTAATTTAATTTTTACCTTGAATCATTTGCTAAGTAGCTGGGCAGACAGGGCAAAACCAGCAAGGCTAATTTGGTTCTGTTACTGGTATGTTAGCATCTGATATATTTACATAGACAGTTGGATGTAAATATACTTAGTCCAATGCAATGCCCAGTTTTGCCCAAGGAAAATAGTTGGGGTGGAAAGTATAGCACAGCTTTGGTTGGATTGACCGTGCTTAAATCTCCGCTCTCACCTTTGGAGAATGTGAAGTTATCTGAAATTTTGAGCCTGTGTCGTAGCCTACTTGTCAAGTGAGGACTTGACTTGGTCATACTGTGAACAGTTATAAATGGTGCTTTCCATTGCATATGGTTTCTCAGCATCATGGATCCAGACTGATTGTTCCCCAAATCAACTTAAAACTTTTTTTTTTTTAATTCATGTCATTTAGCTATCACCATATGAACAATGTTGGAGGGAAAAAAATAGGCAATTTTACTCCCCACGTCTTCCTGTTTATGAAATTGGAAATTGTTAGCCCTATTTGGTCTGTAAACTAAGTCATGTATCAAATATTAATGCAGATGACTTAAATGTTTTGGATGTATTTTTTGTTTTTAAGTTGTGTGCTTATCAAGGAAGTTATCCTGACCTAGCCCAGATGTCAATGTCTGTTCTGTGTCAAACATAGTCCATTTAACGCTGGCCAACAGGCTGGTGGTGTGTGTGATTGTTTACAGGGTGAATGGAGAGTTCACATCCATCAAGCTGCTAGATAAAGCACATCACCCACAATGATGTCATTAAGTTGCCACTGATGTGGTAAAGACAGTGACCTGTGCCTGCCTTAAGAGTTGGGGAGAGCAGCCCTATCTGTTAAACTGGTTTCCTGCTCTGTCCTTTGTTCTCTAAAGACCATGGTCTGTGTCTTTCATGTACAGTAAAAACTTACTTTAGGTTGATGAATGTTTAAGATTCTTGATAAAAGGTTGATATCATTGATCTTACATTTACTTTAAAGAAGCCCTGGTAGTGCAGGGGCTAAGCACTCAGCTAGTAACCAAAAGGTCAGTAGTTGGAACCCACCAGCTGCTCTGTGGGATAAAACCCCTGGCACTTCGTTCCCGTAATTACAGCCTAGTAAACCCTGTGGAGCAGTTCTGCTCTGTCACGTGGGATTGTTATGAGTTGGAATCGACTTGATGGCACACAACAACAGCCACATATTATAACTGCCTATGGCTATGTAGGAAACCCTGGTAGTGTAGTGGTTAAGAGCTACGGCTGCTAACCAGTAGGTCGGCAGTTAGAATACACCAGGTGCTCCTCGGAAGCCATATGGGGCAGTTCTACTCTGTCCTATAGGATCGCTATGAGTTGGAATCTACTCGACGGTAATGGGTATGGCTATATAGAAATATTGAGTGAAGAAAGAGGTTGTAGAAATGGGGAAAGTACCTTTCATTTCTACAATTAAATGATCTTTTTTTTTTTTTTCCTGAATAGTGTTAACTTTTTTTGTGTTTAGTATCTGGTACAAATTCATTGATCCCAACTAGAGGAAAGACTGACCTGAATTAGTCTTAATGTTTGTTTACTTGATAACGGTAAGAATTTTTCTTACTCTGAGACATTTATTAGGCTAGGACAATAACTAGGTTTTTACCTGTTCAAAGTCCTTTAAATGAGCCTGTTTTTAATAATTGAAAAATAATACACAGTGGATTAAATTTCCTTAAAAGCCTGTTCTGAACTACTTTCAGGGTTTAATTTTTCTGAATTTGAATATTCACTCCAAATTTTGTTTTTAAATTAAAAAAAAAATCTTTTTTTAGATGAAGGTTTACAGAGCAAACTAGTTTCTCATTAAACAATTAATATACATATTGTTTTGTGACATTGGTTGCCAGCCCCACGACATGTCAGCATACTCCGCTTCTCGACCTTGGGTTCCCCATTACCAGCTTTCCTGTCCCTTCCTGCCTTCTTGTCCTTGTCCCTGGGCTGGTGTGCCCATTTAGTCTCATTTTATTTTATGGGCCTGTCTAATCTTTGGCCTGCACCATCTTCACAATTGTTGCTATGTGTGAGCCCATTATTGTAGCCGCTGTATCAGTCCACCCCATTGAGGGTCTTCCCCCCCTTTTTTTTTACTGACCCTCTGCTTTACCAAGCATGATGTCCTTCTCCAGGGACTGGTCCCTTCTGATAACATGTCCAAAGTACATGAGACAAAGCCTCACCATCCTCACTTCTAAGGAGCATTCTGGCTGTACTTCTTCCAAGACAGATTTGTTCATTCTTCTGGCAGTCTGTCCGTGGTATATTCAACATTCTTCACCAACACCGTTATTCAAAGGCATTAGTTCTTCTTTGGTCTTCCTTATTCATTATCCAGCTTTTGCATACATATGAGGTGATTGAAAATAGCATGGCTTGAGTCAGGTGCACCTTAGTCCTCCAAGTGACATCTTTGCTTTTCAACACTTTGAAGAGGTCTTTTGCAGCAGATTTGCCCAATGCAGTATGTCATTTGGTTTCTCGACCGCTGCTTCTATGGGTATTGATTGTGGATCCAACTTCAATCTTTTCTCCATTTATCATAATGTTGCTTATTGGTCTGGTTGTGAGAATTTTTCTTTTCTTTATGTTGAGATGTAATCCATACTGAAGGCTGTAGTCTTTGGTCTTGATCTGTAAGTGCTTCAAGTATTCTTCACTTTCAGCAAGCAAGGTTGTGTCATCTGCATACCGTAGGCTGTTATTGAGTTTTCCTCCAATCCTGATGCCATGCTCTTCTTCATATAATCCGGCTTCTCAAATTATTTGCTCCACATTCAGATCAGTGGTTAAGGTGAACAACTGCTAACTGAAAGGTCAGTTAGAAACCACCAGCGCTTCCGTGGGAGAAAGATGTGGCAGTCTGCTTCTGTAGGGATTTACAGCCTTGGAAATCCTATGGGGTTGCTGTGAGCCTCAATTGACTCCACGGCAGGGTTTTTTGTTTTTTTTTTTAATACAGAGTTATTAAGTATGGTGAAAGGATACAAACCTGATGCGTACCTTTTCTGATTTTAAACCACTCAATTTCCCCTTGTTTTGTTTGAACAACTGCCTCTTGGCCAATGTACAGGTTCCACATTCTGTTGGATCACCTTTCTTTGGAACGGGCACCAAACATGGGTCTTTTCCAGTTAGCCAGTTGGCCAGTTAGCTGTCTGCCAAATTTCTTGGCATAGACGAGTGAGTGCTTCCAGTGTTGCATCCGTTTGTTGCAATGTCTCAATTGAGATTTTGTCAATTCCTGGAGCCTTGTTTTTCGCAATGCTTTCAGTGCAGCTTGGACTTCCTCCTTCAGTAGTATAGGTTCTTGATCATATGGTACCTCCTAAAATGGTTGAATGTCAACCAGTTCTTTTTGGTACGATGACTCTGTATTCCTTCCATCTTCTTTTTATGCTTCCTGTGTCATTCAGTATTTTCCCCACAGAATCTTTCAGTATTGTAACTTGAGCCTTGAATCTTTAGTTCTTTCAGCTTGAGAAATGCTGACCGCGTTCTTCTCTTTTGGTTTCCTAACTCCAGGTATTTGCACGTCATTATAATACTTTACTTTGTCTTCTGGACCTGCCCTTTGAAATCTTCTGTTCAGCTCTTTGACTTCATCATTTCTTCCTTTGCCTTTAGCTACTCTACGTTCAAGAGCAAGTTTTAGCGTCTCTTCTGACATCCATTTTGGTCTTTTCTTTCTTTCCTGTCTTTTTAATGAGTGTCTTAGTTATCTAGTGCTGCGATAACACAAATACCACAAGTGGATGGCTTTAGCAAAGAGAAATTTGCTCTCTTACAGTCTAGGAGGCTAGAAGTCCAAATACAGGGCGTCACCTCCAGGGGAAGGCTTTCTCTGTCAGCTCTGGAGGAAGGTGCTTGTCATCAATCTTTCCCTGGTCGAGGAACTTCTCAGTGCAGGAACCCTGGGTTCAAATGATGTGCTGTTCTCCTGGCACTGCATTCTTGGTGGTGTGAAGTCCCCGTATCTCTCTGCTCACTTCTCTCTTTTGTATCTTAAAATAAATTGTCTTAAGACACCACCTAACCTTGTAGATTGAGTCCTGCCTCATTAACATAACTGCCACTAACCCCACCTCATTAACATCATACCCGTTAACCTGTTGCCGTCTAGTTGATCCTGACTCATAGCAACCCTATAGGACAGGGTAGAACTGCCCCGTATGGTTTCCAAGGAGTGCCTGGTGGATTCAAACTGCCGACCTTTTTGGTTAACAGCTGTAGCTCTTAACCACTATACCACCATTAACATCATAGAGGTAGGATTTACCACATATAAGGAAGTCACATCAGATAACAAAATGGTGAACAGACACACAATATTGGGAATCATGGCCTAGCCAAGTTGACACACATTTTTGGGGGACACAACTCGATCCATAACAGTGAACTTTTGCTTTCTTCATGTATAATGTCCTTGATGCCATCACCAAATTTGTATGGTCTTTTGTCATTAGTGTTCAATGCATTAAATCTATTCTTGAGATGGTCTCTAAATTCAAGTGGGGTATACTCAAGGTTGTATTTTAGCTTAATATTGTAGTATCCTGTTAATCATTATGACTTCATATCATCATAAATACTTTAAGGCACATAGATAGCCAAGAGTAAGTTTCATCATTAAAGAGAATATTTTAAGTGGTTTGTTTCATGATTACTAATCTCTGGGTGATTTTTTTCATATCTGATTAAATCAAAATTATTTTTACCTTACAATGGCTGACAACAAGAATAAAGGAAGTGTCAGTTCTGCCATATTCTTCTTATTTCCTGGGTTTGCATTACTACTGTTGTCAGTATTTTGATTTCTTTGCAGAAATCATTTAAAGCCACTCATCCGTTTTCTGAGGATTGGTTTAAGCTATGTAAGACCATGTATAAACCTAGATAAATCCAGGCATACCTAAACTGAAACACATCACAGTACTTTGAGAGTGAGGGAACAAGGGCAGGCACCACCCGAAATGCCAGTACAAATATTCTCTGTCTGCACCCCAGACAGACTTGCATAGGACACTCACATACCAGTGCCCTGGAGGTACCTATAAATAAGCTCCTGTAGTATTGTTTTGAATGTAGTTTGATTTAAGAAAATTGAGTTTGTTTAAGAAAATGCTTATATGTGTTGGTACATGTAGTGAGGATATTTCTCTGTTGGAAAGGAAAGGAGACAACTGTGGGATGGTAGAAAGAACACTACAGTTGGACTGAGTCCCAGGTCTGCTGCTATCTGGCTGTGTGATAATGGACAATTGACTTTCTTTCTGTAAGCCTCCATTTCCTCATCTGTAACCCCACACAGTGATGCTGAGAATTGACTTTAACAAAGAAAGGCTTGTAAAAGGGCCTTGTAGCTTATAATTTATGCTCACGTATAATAGAATTCATTAAACTTTATATAAATAAAGGAGCCCTGGTGGTGCAGTGGTTAAGAGTTTGACTGTTACCCAGAAGATTAGCCGTTCAAATCCATGAGCTGCTCCTTGAAAACCCTATGGGGCAGTTCTGCTCCATCCTATAGGGTATCTATGAGTTGGAATCAACTTGACAGCAGTGGGTTTGGTTTTTTTTTTTTTTTTAATATATAAATAAAAGGAGAGCACTTTCTTTGTAAGTGGAGGGAATATATATCTCAATGACAATTTTTGTTTGCTTGTTTCACTTCTAGACTGCCTCTTCAAGCTATGTCCCATGAATCGCTACTCAGCCCAGAAGCAGTTCTGGAAAGCTGCGAAGCCAGGGGCCAACAGCACAACAGATGCCGTGCTGCTCAACAAGCTACATGTATGTACTGAATGGGACCGTTGGTGATGAGGGTCTTATGGGTAGCCACGTGGATGGTGTCCTAGTGTAAGGGGCAAGGGACTAGTTATATCAATGTCCACCTTTCATACCAGTTTCCTTCCGTTCTTTGATAAAGGGGTAAAAGAGAGATGACCCTAAAGAGAGATGGATTATAGTCACCTTGAGATGATGTGAGAGCTGGTTTCTTCTCAGCCACTCCCTTTTGGGGGGTGGCCACAAGCAGAGGTTCTGAAAGCAAACTGCCTAGATTTGCACCCTGGCTCCACCAATCACTAACTGTTCATCTTGGGGAAGTTACTTACCTGTTTTGTACCTCTGTTACCTCGTCTGTAAAATGGGTATGATAATAATACCCACCTCAGGAGGTCTTTGTGAGAAATCCATGAAATGAAACAAAAGGTATAGGAATAGTACCTGGCACATAATAAATGCTTAATATATCTTAGTTATTATCACTGTATTTCCCTTGACTATAATTTGATATATAAAAGATGTGCTTATTTCATTGCTGATGTGCTATGTTCCCCTAAGCAGTTGTTTGAACCTCTCTGAGCCCATTTTTGCATCTGTTAAATGATGATGTAATTCTTCTAATATCCTGCACTGTGAGGATAATCTGTGTAGTTCTTTGGGATGCATAGGAGAAGGACAGTATGTAAATCAATGTAGTGTTATTGAAATTGCAACCCATTTCCCGTGCCCTTATCCTGCTTTATTTTTCTTCATGATATTTGTCATAATCTTTCTCATTTATTGTGCTGTCTTTCTCAACTAGAATGTAAGCTACATGCAGGCAGACATATTTTTTTCAGTTTTGCTCATTGCTGTAGCCTCTGTGGAAACCCTAGTGGCGTATTGGTTTAGTGCTATGGCTGCTAACCAAGAGTTTAGCAGTTTGAACCCACCAGGTGCTCCTTGGAAACTCTATGGGGCTGTTCTACCCTGTTCTATAGGGTCGCTATGAGTCAGAATCAACTCGACGGCAGTGGATTTGGTTTTTTTGTTTTGTAGCCTCTGTGGCTGAGACAGAATTTGGCACGTAGTAGATACTCAGATATTTATTAATTGAATAAAAAACATGATGTTTCTCGGGGCTTAGTGATGACAGTAGGAGATGCGCACTAACTGTAAGCATTGAAGAGCTCACTGAGTCTTCCATCTCAGCTTGCTTTGTTTTGATTGTTGTTGTTGTGTGCTGTTGAGTTGGTTCTGACTCACAGCGACCTCATGTGACAGAATAGGTCTGCTCCATAGAGTTTCCTAGGGTGTCATCTTTATGGAAGCAGATCATCAGGTCTTTCTCCCATGGAGCTGCTGGGTGGGTTCAAACTGCTAAGCTTTCCTTTAGCAGCTAAGCACTTAACTGTTGAGCTACCAGGGCTCCTGCTGTTTTTACTAGCATGGGGCACAGTCATAACCTGCTGCATTTGTTATGGTAAGGATCAGGTGAAGGCAGTCTTTCATTTAGTATATATTGTATTGGAACGGGGTGAGATGTTCCAGGTACTAGGGGAAAAGACCAGGTTCCTAAGCCAGGTGAGTTTATAGTCGTGAGATGTTCCAGGTACTAGGGGAAAAGTCCAGGTTCCTAAGCCAGGTGAGTTTATAGTCGTCGAGTTTCAGGACCCACAGGAGACACCCCCATTGCACTTAAAGTGAAACTCAGGCTTTTTGCTGTCATCTACAAAAGTGCGTGTATAAATCTGCTTTCCTCACTGATCACCTCTGATGCTTCTGGACTACACTTGCTACACCAGCCACACCGGCTTTATTTCATTTGATTTTACTTTTTGGATATCCCAAATCCTTACCAGTCTCCCGACCTTTGTAATTTCAGTTTGTTTGGTTTGGAAGGTTCTTCTCCTGGCTCTTCCTAAGCTAAGACCTTTTTATCTTTCAAGTCTCAGCTTAAGTGTCATCGCAGCAAAGCCTTCCCCACCACCTTGTCTAAGTCACGTCCTGCACCATGGTGGGCACCATAGCACCCTGTTTATGTCTCTGTCAGCATTGATCATAGTTTGCAATTGCATTTGGTAGTTTCCTTAGTTACCATCTGTCACCCCATTTGAATGACAGCTCTACAGAGTCAGGGGCTGTGTCTGTCTTGTTCACCATTGTATCTGCAGTGCCTGTAACAGTGTCTAGCATACAGTAGATGCTCAAGAAGTATTTGTTGAATGGGTGAATGAATGAGCACTGTGCTAGGTGCTGGAGAGAAAACTGTGGTAGAGTCCTAACCACCTGGGAACTTAATATCCAATAAAGAATAAAGAGATAGTGACCATTCAGTGTGACTAGTACTACCTACCACAGGGGAACCACCTGAGGCTGTGGGAGCACATAGAAGGGCCACTGAAATCCGCCTTTGCTGGGTTAGTCTGGGAGATACAGTGGTTAAGAAGGGCTTCCTAGAAAAGAGAATGTGACAAACCTCAGTCTCAGGCACTTATAGAAGTTAGAAGGCAGAAGAAGAAACAACTGAAAAGCCTAGAGACTTCAGATGGCTTTGAAGACTTCCGGAATTGCAACAGCATTATTTTAACAGTTTTAGGGCAGAAATTCTCAACCCTGACAGACCCATTGCTCCCCCCGATAGCATATATTATGTGACTTTACAAACATGAAAGGAAATTCATAAATAACATAGCCTCCCTGGATTCCAAATTAAAAAAAAAAATTATGAAAGAGAATAAAAGGGAAAAAAAAATGTGTTCTTCAGTAAGTTCATGCTCAGGCACAAACACTCTAGAAGACCCCAACCAAACCCATTGCCGTCCAGTCGATTCCGACTTATACCAACCCTGTAGAACAGAGTAGAACTGCCCCATAGGGTTTTCAAGGAGCGGCTGGTGAATTCAAATTGCCGACCTTTTGGTTAGCAGCCAGATACTTAAGCACTGCGCCACCAGGCTCTGTCTAGAAGACGTAAGGCAGTGCACCCTTGGGAAGGAGACTGCTGTAGACTGTGGCTGGTGCAGGTGTGAGTACTGGCGGCGCAAAAAGCAGATTAGGTTATCCGTGATGTGATTTTCCAAAATGGTCAGCAGCTCTTGATAATGTTATGAAGAATGCAAAGAACACCCTCCCCTTTATTAAATGCTGGTGGTGCAAAACAGTTAATATGCTTGCTGCTAATCAAATGGTTGGTGATTTCGAGTTCACCTAGAGGCAACTTGGAAAAAAGGCCTGGCGATCTACTTCCAAAAAAATCAGTCATTGAAAACCCTGTGGAGCACGGTTCTACTCTGATACACATAGGGTCACCATGAGTCAGGGTTGATTCAATACCAGCTAGAGTGTATTTTTGGAAAATATATTAACAATAGCATTGATAAGACCATGCAAAATTATGCTTTGTGTTGGTATATAAAACGAAGTTAGGTGCAGGCTCAGATAATGACAGGCAGCTTTTTAACCTATGTGAATGTGTCTAGCCAGATATAAAATTATATGGGATGAGTGATGATCCAGAGTACAGGGATGTACCATGCGTTTCAAGATATCTAGCTGGTTCCTGTCCACTGAACATTGGTAGCGCACCTTCCTTCCCTAGTCATTGTGATAATTGAGAATAACCCTGAAGTCTGTGCTAGGAACATGGGAGTTTAATGGAATGGGTGGGAAAGGTTGTTCAGTCCTGCAAATCTCCCAGGAGAGCTCTTTAGGGCCTATGTCTATGGCTTCATCTTTGTAGGTCTGCATGTCTTTAGTAGTTCTGGCTTTGCTTTTCTGGTATAAAAACCATTTGGTTCATTGAGATCTTATTAGCAGATGTCAAACTCTTTCTTGTCCTGCATTTTTTACAGCAGGGGTTGTAAATTCAGAATCCTGTTGGCCAAGCAGGAAGCCAGCAGAAATAAAGGGGGTTTGGTGGGTAGTGTTGCTAAGTAGAGTGTGCATGTGTGCGAGTCTGCAGGGGGCAGCTTTACCTCCCTGCCATTACTGTGTGGGAAGGTGGGCCTAGGGCTGCCACCAGGCCTTCTGAATCTTTTTCAGAGAAGATGAAAATCCATGCTTTTGTGTGCAATGTAGCTCTCTCTCTTTTTTTCCGTGTTAGTAACCAATCCAATTTTAAGGCTCAATACATACACTCAACACCAATGTCTCAGGTGGAATATGGCACTGAAGCCACCAGCTTGCAATCTTTGACCTATATGTTACATTTTATCAGTAATTCCTTTCAAAGCTCCTTCCCATGAACGAGCTGTGAAAAAACAGCACACTTAAAAAAAATTCAATCCCAAAAGTGATCAAGAACTTTGAAATCCTTATTTTTGTTTAAAAAACAAAAAAAACAGTGAATTATCTCTTTTTCTCTTTCATGTTCTTTGTGCTTTTAAAAACATTTTAAAGGAAACCACTTCTTTCCTTTGATTTAAGATTACTGGTGTGGCTTTTGGAAACCCTGGTGGCGCAATGGTTAAGAGCTACGGCTGCTAACCAAAGGGCCAGCAGTTCGAATCCCCCAGGCACTCTTTGGAAACCCTATGAGGCAGTTCTGCTCTGTCCTATAGGGTTGCTATGAGTCAGAATTGACTTGATGGCAGCCGGCTCAGTTTGCTTTGGTTTGGCTTTCAGGTCTTGGGGGCTGACTTTGTGCTTGATTAGTTCCTACTTGCATGCGTAGTGGGAACTTTTCCCCTTAGCATCTGAAAGTCATCAACACGGCTCTGTAGTCTCCATACAGCCGTTAAAATGTTGTATTTTGGGCTGCTGCTTGCCTTTGGGGGCCGATGGCCAGTCCCCAGTGGGTGTTCATTTTTATTTTTGTCGACTACTGTGCAACACCCTGATCAAAGGTCAGATTATTTTAAATTAATGCCATTTAAGGAGTTGGTTGTCTAGACCACTTGACTTCCTTTGACTAGAGTAAGCAATGTAAACAGCACTTTGAAGGAGAATGACATCTAGTGGCTGGTTACGGTGTGTGTTTATGCATGGTAATTCCTTCTGCGGGAATAACTGGACTTGAACTCTTCTGGTCATGATTTCCTAAAAGGCTCTTGGCAAAATGAGCTTCCCCGGCCTCCACAAATCACAAATTTGTTCTAAAGGCTTTGATTACCGTTTCCAGGCCGCAGTTTACCTGTTACCTTGAAGCAGACACTTACATCATTTTCCTTCTGAGAAAAGATGACTTAAATTAAGCCACAGCTTTGACAAGGTAAAAGGAACCAGAGGAGTGACAAGTCCTGGTTGTCCTTCAAAGCCGTCTTGTTTTCAGAAGGCTTAATTCAGTATCACATTACGTAATTCAGAGTTGGTTGACCTTAAATAAATCACCTTGCCCCACTGTTCCAGGGAGCTTTTTGTAGTAACTTAATAAAGGTTTCTGTATTTCTGAAATAAAGTAACAGGTGACCGTGATGGCATTGACCTTGATGTTGTTCAGGGAATATGGCCATATCGGTGGTGAATAATAATGGTGGAGACCATTTTATAGAATGCATTTTCTCCCTTAGAAATGGAAAAGCCAATTAGCCTATTGTGTAAGGGAAAAGAGGAAAAAAAAAAAAGACAAGCCAAACCCACTGCTGTCAAGTCGATTCTGCCTCATAGAGACCCTAATGAGACAGAGTAGAACTGCCCCATAGGGTTTGCAAGGTTGTAAACCTCTCTGGAAGCAGACTACCATACCTTTATCCTGTGGAGCGCCTGGTGGGTTAGAACTACTGACCTTCTGATTGGCAGCCAAGTGCTTTCACCCACTGTGTGACCAGGGCAGGATTTTAAATTAAAAAAGGTAAGAGACTTAAGATGGCTTTTGAAAATCCAGGCCACTTGCCACAAGAACATGATGGTCAATTTGTAGATGCAGTCCTTAGCATATTCCTTTTTTCCTTTGTTTTCTGAAAAGTTAAACACATAATATGTGAGTATTATAGGAAAAAAAAATCCAAAATGTAGGTGAGTAGGAAAAGGAAAAAAAGAATTAATATGATCTCTAAACATTGCTCCTCAAAGATAACCTTGATTTGTTTTTTGGTGTGTGCCCCACCCCAACCCCAAGTCTATCACCCTATCCCCAAGTCTCTAAATGTTAAAGCATAATGGAAGCATGCTATCTTACTTCCATTTCTTTAACCTGCTTTTACATATTGTGTTGTGAATAATAGAAATCTTTATTCCCGATTTTAGTGACTACTCCATTGTAGGGCAGTACTGAAATTTTACATAACCGGTCCTTATCTGAGAGTCCTGGCGGTGCAGTGGTTAAGAGTTTGGCTGCTAACCAAAATGTTGGCAGTTTGAATCCACCAGTTGCTCCTTGGAAACCCTATGGGGCAGTTCTACTCTGTCCTAAAAGGTTGTTATGAGTTGGAATCAACTCCCCTGCAGTGGGTTTGGTGTTTTGGTTTAATCCTTATTTTGGGGGTAATATTCAAGATCATGATGGAGCCATAGTGACACAGTGTTTAAAAGCTTGGCTGCTAACCAAAAGGTCGACAGTTCAAATCCACTGGCCACTTCTTGGAAACCTTATGGGGCAGTTCTGTCCTGTTCTGTAGTGTCACCATGAGTCGAAATTGACTTGATGGCAATAAGTATTCAGGATCATGACAATTTTTGGCTTTTTGAAAAAAAAAAGTTGTTAAGGCCTTGTATGTACACCAGATTATCTGCTTAGGAGAAACTCCTAGAAGTGGAATTGCTAAGTCAAAACGATGCCCATTTTAAAACAATTTGGTAGTTAATGCCAGATTATCCTCCGGAACAGTTGTACCAGTCCACTGTCTAGTAGTATGAACTGGTCCTTGGCCTAAACTTGAGACATTTTACAAATGAAATCTCATTCTTTTCAGGATGGAAGCAACCTTGATATATCTTCAGTAACGATGGTATAGTTCTTACCTTAAAACCAGTTGCTGGCGTTTCCAACTCAGGGTGTCAGAGTAGAACTGTACTCTGTAGGGTTTTCAGTAGCTGATTTTCCAGAATTAGATTCCCAGGCCTTCCTTCTAAGTTGCCTCTGGGTAGACTCGAACCCCCAACCTTTTGGTTCGAATTCAAGACTTTAACTGTTTGCACCACTCAGGGACTCCAGTTCTTATTATCTTTTTATCTACTTGTTACCTCACCTGCTCAGCCTAAAAGTCATGATGGTTGTTTTTGTCTAAAAACTGAACTTGATTTTGTGGGGAGAGTTATCTAAGGACTGATGTGTGAACTAAAATGAACACATTTGGTAGTTACACATTTAATAACAGATGAAATGAATTGTGAAGCTTTTTCCCTTAAACAAGAGAACTTAACAAGAAAGGGAATTTATAGAAAAAGGAAAGTTAAGGAACAGCCCATAAGCTTAATGCCTTTAACGTTCATTGAATAGGGAAGTGTAGGCTCAGTCTTGATTAAACCTTTTAACAGAGTTTTGGATCGATATTGGATATTTTAAGGAATATTCTTAAATACGTGTCCCCCAGTTTTGCTTTATTTTCTGTTATAATTTTACCTCGTGTATGCTTTTAGCAAATGCCCTTGGTTCTTTATAACTGCTGCTGTTTAGTCTTAATTGGAATATATGGCTTCTTGATGACTAATTTGACATTTCATTTTAGATATACCAGTGACCACTAGGTTCCTGCTTTTATACCTAGTCTAAGAGTAGGTAGGAACCTAATGTTTTAGATCAATGTTCCTTAAACTGAGCCATTGGAAATTCTTGAGAGTAGGGGGAAGGTCCCTGAGAATTTTCCCCCTTAAATGAGGACCATGTGTCCTTCCTGGCTAATGCACCCGCACGCACAGCCACTACCCGTCTGTCAGTAGAGGCTTGTGTGTTGCTATGATGTTGAACAAGTTTCAGAGGAGCTTGCAGACTAAGACAGCCTAGGAAGAAAGGCTTGGAGATCTGCTTCTGAAAATCAGCCAGCGAAAACCCTATGGATTACAAGAGCTCAGTTCACAACTTGTCGTGAATATGGTGTGGGACCAGACAGCATTTTGTTCTGTTGTGCATGGGGTCACCCTGAGTTGGGCTGGCTCAACAACAGCTAACAACAATGTATTACTTAAGTCCAAGAAACACTACTTTAGATTTCTTATGCTTAGAGCAGAGAAAAACAGTATTTGCATATTGGAAAATGTCATGTTTTACTGAATCTGTTGATTTTTTTCCCTTTGACATTTTTCCCCTCTTGAATTTCCAGCCACATTAACTGAAAGCTGCTTAGCAGAAAAAACAAATGGCCCTCTACAAAGTGTAAACCTTCCTTCCAAGTAACAAATGGATTCAGTCCAGTAAACTACCTGCAGAAACTTGGGTGTTGTAGAGACTAAGAGGTGAAGCACGGGTATGGAAAAAGGGGGAGTGAGAGGTGGTAGGAAATTCAAGGAGAGTGTTTATTGTTTATAGAGCGGAGTCCCTAGGTAGTACAAACAGTTAATGGTACTCAGTTACTAACTGAAAGGTTGGAGTTACAAATCTACCCAGAAGTAACTTGAAGGAATGGCCTGGCAGTCTTCTTCCAAAAACTCAGCCGCTGAAAACTCTATGGGGCACAGTTCTACGCCGAGGCACATGAGGTTGCTGTCAGTCAGAATCAACTTAATGGCGGTTCATTTGGTTTTTGTGTTTTTTGGTTTATGGAGGGGCAAGAGAGAGTTAAGGGGGCCATTGGGGAGCCATGGATTGCCATGTTGTTTACACTGGTGTTATTTCTGGATGGGTCTTTATCTCAGTGGATTTTATCCTTTATTATAACTTAGAAAGAATAGCAGACTGGAAATTAATTTGAAAAGAGAGAGAAAGAGGGACATCTCTGAATGGGCCATTGTTTTAAAGAGCTGAGAAAGATGTGGTGAACTTGCAGTGATTGTACTAACTGAGGCAGGTCCTGCCCCTTCTGTAATGTGGTTTCTTTTTGGTTTAAGATTGCTTCATGCAGTTTTATTTTTCTCAGAAGATGTATCTTCCCTTACATGTGCTTTTAGGTAGAGGTGGAAATCTGAAGCATTTTGACTTTTGAAAGAAATTGAAAGATACTTGACCTGGCCAACTTAGTTCACCTTTTGAAATCCTCATCATTAGAACATTGTTTAGTTTTAGAACTTGTATGTAACAGTAATGTTGGAAAGTTTCCTGAACTGATTGACTGTGCCTGCATATGTCGTCTCTAATCGATAACAACCTGCAAGGTTTATGCTATCCCCATTTTGTGGAAGAGAATAGTGAGTGAAGCTTTGTGAGATTAAGTGACCTGGCCAAGATAATAAAGTGGGTGTGTGGTAGAGCCCAGACCAAGCCCACAAGGGCCCTTTACTGTAAAAATGCAGACGTATTACCTGGGAAAGAGGACCATTAACCCATTGGTTTGGGGTACATCTTGCCTCAAGGATAGGCCCACACTGCAAGGGGGGAAACTCCAGGAAAAGAACATTCGAAATCTTGCGAAGAATATGATTGGTCATTAAGGTTTTATCATCCACCAGATTAGATTCTGATCCTTGTTGTTGTACTTCTGTTTCACCCTGTCTAGGTTTGGATATAAGAGTTGGAAGAACAGATTGCTTGTTGCCCAGGATAAAACTAGTTTCCCTTTAGCGTTGTTGCAATATGATAACAGTACTTTCAGAGTTGTACAGGTAAAGGAGTGAAAAGTGACTGTTGAGGATGGTGGCCCTGGCAGACCATTCTAGAACCTTCTTTTCAGCTTCACTATGATCCCCATCATGATGAATTTTGAGTGGTATTGTCTACCAAAGTCATTTATAATTATAAGAATTTAGTTTCCCAATGTGGGTTTGAGGATTATCTCTGCCACTTAATAGATGTGTGATATTTAGGAAACATATTATTGAGGAAAATTTCAAATGCACACAGAAGCAGAGGAAATAGTATCACAAACCCCGTTCGTTCCTGTCGTCCAACTATGTGATGTCAACCAAAGTTTTTAATCTCTCTGAATTTATTTCTTCTTCTTTAAAATTAGGATAATGATACTCCCCTTAAAGAACTACTATGAAAAATAAATAAATTATAATTAACACCTAACACTAATAGCTAATACTTTATGAGTGCCTGAATGACCCACTGTCTATGCTACGTGATTCCTGGGAGGTGTAGGTTTATCCTCATTTTACAGAAGAGGAAACTGAGACTCACAGATGTTAAATAACACTCAAGGTCCTAAAACCACAAACCAGAATTTGGATCCAGGTTTTACTCCAAAGCCATAAAAAGGTCTTTGACAGATGGTAAAGGGCCATGCAAATCCCCACCCCGCCCCCCCATATGCTTTTGCTTTGGCTTACCCTACGCAAATTTCTATGAATTCCTTAAAGGGAAAAATACATCTTAAAAGAGCCGAAAAGGCCAGCAAAGCAAAGGCAGAGTGGGTTGGATTTCCAAACCCCTTACTCATCTCACTTCGCCTCAGGGTGTGTTAGGCTATTGGCTTATTTCTGTGGTTCTCGTAAGTATTTGCTAATGAGGGACGTTTGTTTTGCACTGCTGCAGAGAGATAGAACCCATTGTTTCCTCTGTGTGACCAGTCTTCCTTTCCACACACAGCATGCTGCAGACTTGGAAAAGAAGCAGAACGAGACAGAAAACAGGAAATTGCTGGGGACTGTCATTCAGTATGGCAACGTGATCCAGGTGGGTGATGGGGGCTCTTCACTCCTGGAGTTGAAACATTACAAGGAATGGAACTGAAAAAAACGCATACGTGAAACAGGGTTTGGATACCTTCAGAGTAGGACACCATGCAGACAGCTGATACACTGCACAGAGACCAGTTCTTCTTGTTACATGTGATAGAGTCTCAGGCTTTTTAGTTGGCTCTCTCAGTGCAGGAGTCACTTCTCCTCCCGGATACTGATCGTTTAGCCTCTGTCCATGTATTTTAAATGGGAAGCTTCCTACCTGAAAAGGAGCCTGTTCAGCTTGTGTTGTTTCAAAGTTCTTCCCAGTTGGTGAAAATTGGCTTCTGTGTAACTTTTCCCTGTTCACGAACTGTTCTCCAGACTTAATAAGGGCAATTTTGTACCTTCAGATAGAATATTTGATGATATTTCTCATGTCTTCTCACAGGTTGTGGGCTTCGCTTGCTTATCTCTTATGCCTTTAAATATACATGGGGATAAAGCAAAATCCAGGAAACTGCTTCCTCAGGCGTTGCTCAGATCATCCTGGATCTGTCCCAGTCTGGGAAGAAATAGGACTTGAGGAAGCCCAGTACCAAGTTTGGTCTCTCTCCATTTGCCCAGTCACCAGATCGTTTTGACCTGGATACAGATGATTTACAAAAAAACCCCACTACCGTCGAGTTGATTCTGAGTCTTAGCAACCCGATAGGACAGAGTAGAACTGCCCCATAGGGCTTCTAAGGAACGCCTGGTGGATTTGAACTGTCCACCTTTTGGTTAGCAGCTGTAGCTCTTAGCCACTAGGCCACCAGGGTTCCAAACAAAGGATATCCCGTTACCGTTGCCATTGAATCGATTCCAACTCATAGTGACCCTATAGGACAGAGTAGAACTGCCCCATAGAGTTTCCAAGGGGTGCCTGGTGGATTCAAACTGCCAACCTTTTGGTTAGCAGCCGTAGCTCTTAACTGCTAGGCCACCAGGGTTTCCAGACAAAGGATAGTAGTTATCAATTTATGAGCATCAGACTCATTTAGTTGTCTTGCTTCATTCTTTCCCTTTTTGAAAGATCTGGCTTACTGTGTAAACTTTACTAATTGTGAAGCAATTCCTTCCCATTTTTATTCATATTAGGTTATAGAGCAATGCTAGTCAGCAGCATGGGAAAACTGGAATTACCAAGTTGGTGAAAGCAACCTTTTGTGGTTAAATGGCTCATTTATGTTAAGCCTTTGTGAATAGTGAAAATAACTCCCAAAATCCTTTTGAAGTTAGGTCATGCCAGTCTCACACACCCTCCCCTTCAAGTTCTATCCAGTTGAGAATGGACACAGGGGCCAGGAGTATATCAGTGTCGGCTTTATTAATGGGCCAGGCCAGTGCCCTGAAACTCAGCGTATAAGACACCTTGATTTAGTTAAATTCGAGAATATGTCTTGAACTGAGAATGAAAGAGGGGCATAGGGGTTAAGAATATAACCTCTTAAGAGAATTCCAATTCAGGTTTTACAATTTAATGACTGTAAGATTTTGGGCAAGAAATTTTGCCATACCTCAGTTTACTTGCTGGCAAAATGGGAATAATGGTATCTGCTTTCTAGGATGGTTGAGAGGTGCCTATCACAGAGTAAGCTCTGAGTACATGTTAACTAATGTAAATCATTATTACTTCCACGGACCTGGATCTTGGGATCCACCTGTAGGTAATGCTGGTTTACAAACCAAGTCTGGTCCAATACCTGGACAGATGCATAGTGGATTGGGTCCAGTACCTGGACAGATGCATAGCAGATCAGGCCCAGTCCCCAGTTGAACACTGGGGGCTTAGAAGGACATTGCCTTCTCTTTGTCTGTCATGGCCAGGGGATGTCAGGGGCTCACAAATCAAAGTATACTCCTCCACCTCCAACAATCCAATCAGAAGACTATGGACCACCTAAGATTGTTCTAGCATATCTGTTAACAATAAAAAGAGGGATATTGGCCTTTGGCACTAGAGACCTATGCTGCCTTTACTGTTTCTCCAGGGATTGGGCAGTTTTTCATATTTTCTTCCATCTTCTCTTGTAACCTATTGAGTCGGGAAGACTTGGCCAACTCTCCCTGGTCTAGACCTGCTATCAGACAAGTTGTTCCTCATCTAGATCTCCAGTCTTCCCATCCCCTTTGTACATGACCATTACCCAAGAATCAAGAATGAAGTGCTTGGAAATTCAAGGTGAAGATCTATGGCAGCCATGTTCTTCCCAATGAAATGGCAGTCCTATAATGGGACCACCTTGTAAATCAAACTGTTTCATGTCCTTAAAAGTGCCCTTCCTTCAATCTGTCTGTGTGTCAAGGATCACTTGGACTGCAGTTCCTTAGCCCTTTACACAGAGTTAGGTACCGTCCTCCCCAGCAGATGACCATGACCTGTTTTAAGCTGTTCCAACATCAGCCTTTTCCAAGGCTATGTTGGGGAAAAAAGAAAATATTTTCTTTTCTACTCTGCCTTCTCTTTCCCCTGCCTGTGCTCTTCTTTCTTTCCTAATTATTCCCAGCCTTAGGCACTTTCTGAGTCTCTAACTTCATAAACAGCCCAGGGATCGGAGGAATGTTTGATGCATATTTTATGGGACTGAGAGAACATTGGTAGAGAATTCAGAAACTCACCAACACACACCGTATATTCTTTGTGGGTTTTTAGCTCCTGCATTTGAAAAGCAATAAATATCTAACTGTGAACAAGAGGCTTCCGGCACTGCTGGAGAAGAACGCCATGAGAGTGACGTTGGACGAGGCTGGAAATGAAGGGTCCTGGTTTTATATTCAGCCGTTCTACAAGCTGCGATCCATTGGAGACAGTGTAAGTGCAAACTTCAGGCCATGCCTCCAACCATCACTGTATATCAGAGTCAACTAGGAGAGTTTTCAAGTTGGAATCAGAGGCTTGTCCTGTATGAAGAGAAGGGAATCACTATGGAAACTAGTGTTTGGGGAAACAAGGAAAATTGGAGAGAAGTGTGACCTAAATACAGAAGCTGTGTTGTTCCTGGACTTCTGAACAAAAACCTATGAACAACCCATTACCTCAGTTACTTTACCACAAAAACATCTATCATGTATTAATGTTCCAGGGGACATCCCTGTCAGTCTCGATCCATTAATGGAATAGAAATGCCTTTCTGTTTTGGAAATAACCCATGAACCCATAGTTAGTAAAGGAAATAGAAGAGAAGAGTGGATCTTAGAATTATCCTCACTGGTTTTTTTGTTGATGAGCTTGTAGGTAGGTTCTCCAGCCTATTCCAGTTGCTGCAGCTGGTCCCTCACCCGAGGAGTCAAAGCCACGGAATTCCCTTTGAGTCTGACTTAGAACAATTCTGATGTTTGTTAGCTCAATTAGTAAGCCATTACGTGGGCATATACTTGACAGTGAATATATTGAAATGCTATAAGCTACATTTCTCACCTTGTTAAGATTCTGAAATAGTTTCTTTTTACTAAAAAGATACGTGCCTTTAAGAGGATGAAATCTTCTCAAAATATTCAACTAGACTTAATTTAGACTGGCTTTTGCCATTTTTCAGTATTGTCACTTAAGTTTATAAGCATTAGGCAATCTGGATATGTGTTAGTTTGGGTGTTTGTGTATGTGTGTGTGTGTGTGTGTTATCTAGTATACCAGAAGCATCTAGTACTGGACCATTACCTCACAGTTGGTGTACCATAAATTGTTGTTGTTGTTAGGTGCCGTCGAGTAGGCTTCGACTCATAGTGACCCTCCGCACAACAGAACGAAACACTGCCCGTTCCTGCGCCATCCTTACAATTGTTGTTATGCTTGACCCTGTTGTTGCAGCCACTGTGTCAATCCACCCCCTTGAGAGTCTTCCTCTTTTCCACTGACCCCGTACTTTGCCAAGCATAATGTCCTTCTCCAGGGACTGATCCCTCCTGACAACATGTCCAAAGTATGTAAGACGCAGTCTTGCCATCCTTGCTTCTAAGGAGCATTCTGGTTGTACTTCTTCCAAGACAGAGTTGTTCGTTCTTCTGGCAGTCCATGGTATATTCAATATTCTTCACCAACACCACAATTCAAAGGCATCAATTCTTCTTCGATCTTCCTTTTTCATTGTCCAGCTTTCACATGCATATGATGTGATTGAAAATACCACGGCTTGTTTTTTTTGGGGGGGGGGGTCAGGCTTACCTTAGTCTTCACGGTGACGTCTTTGCTCTTCAATACTTTGAAGAGGCCTGTTGCAGCAGATTTGCCCAATGCAATGTGTCTTTTATTTCTTGACTGCTGCTTCCATGGCTGTTGATTGTGGATCCAAGTAAAATGAAATCCTTGACAACTTCAGTCTTTTCTCTGTTTATCATGATGTTGCTCATTGGTCCAGTTGTGAGGATTTTTGTTTTCTTTATGTTGAGGTGCAATCCACACTGAAGGCTGTGGTCTTTGATCTTCATTAGTAAGTGCTTCAGGTCCTCTTCAATTTCAGCAAGCAAGGTTGTGCCATCTGTATAACGCAGGTTGTTAATGCGTCTTCCTCCAATCCTGATACCCTGTTCTTCTTCATATAGCCCATAAACATTGATCCTTAAAAGGAAAAGTCCAGTAAAAGTCCAATCAAGCTTAGGTTTATTTGTTGAGGTCTTTAAGTTATATTCATATGGAGTTTGAGAAAATTTAGCTGTATAAAACCCAAAACCAAACCCATTGCAGTCGGGTCAATTCCAACTCACAGTGACCCTGTAAGACAGAGTAGAACTGCCCCATAGAATTTCCAAGGAGAGCCTGGTGGATTTGAACTGCTGACCTTTTGGTTAACAGCTGTAGCACCTAACCACTACGCCACCATATGCTCCCCCAAATGTTGGCACTGAAAATAGGTGGGTTTTATATGTTAGGAAGCCATCTTTCCCACTCCCTTTCCTTTCACACCATTAAAAAAAAAAAAAAAAACACATGATACTTGTTCTGACTTTTCTCTTCAGCAAGTCCTTTGCTTTCCTATCTTTAAACTAACCTGCTTAGCTATGACTTATAGGATCTGCCTGTAGTTAAGAAGATAAAATGGACTTGATCCTTGATCCTTTTAGAATAGCATTTTTTAAACTTCAGGTCTTGACCTATAAGTGGGCCTTGAAATCAATTTAGTGGCTTGTAACTATCATTTTTTAAAAAATGAAATAGAATAGGAAGTATCAGGCTGTATTATACATAGTGAGGATAAGTTTTTTTGTTGTTGTTGTAACTTTTGTTTCGGTTATATGTATCCATATAGTATGTGTGTATATGTGTGTGTGTGTGTGTGTGTGTGTGTGTACTGAGTCATAATGGAAAATGTATTTGTTTATGTGAGTTGTAGTCAAAAAGTATGAAAATTGTTTCTTTAGAAATATAAAATTAATGGATTTATTCTTCCAAAGATAAAGATTTACCTCAGGCAATATCCTGCTTCTACTTTTTTTACTCTTAAAATTAGGTTAAAGCTTATTGATACAAGTGCCTTCACTGAATTTAATGAAGATAAGATCTTTTTCTTACTGCTCTAGACTCATGTTGAAAACATCTGTGTATAATCAATGATAACTCTGGAACCAAAATTCACCCTTGGCCTTGTAAGCATCATCCATCTCCTACCCCCGCATGTAGACAGGCCTTTAAAGATGTGCATTCTTTTATTTGCCAGGGCGTGGGCCTTCTTCAGTTCAAGGTCTTGTGGCTTCTCCCCCAGGCTGTTCTGTCATCAGTTTGTAGTCCTTCTGGTCTGTTTTATGAAAAGCTGTATTGCTCCTTTCTAGGTGGTGATAGGTGACAAGGTTGTTCTGAACCCCGTCAATGCTGGCCAGCCTCTACATGCCAGCAGCCATCAGCTGGTGGATAACCCGGGGTGCAATGAGGTAAGAAAACTCAAGTCATGGAAGTGGGTGGGGTTTGCTGTAGGAGAGGCGTGCCTGAGGCCAGCATTTACTTGAAGCAGTGTGCCCATTCTGCAGGTGAGGAAACTGAGGCCCAGAGTCAGGGCTTCCATGTTAGGTTATGCAAGACTATGCAATGAGTGGTGGTTGAGGGCTGATATTCACCCCAGTTCTTAGTTTGCTAAGTCCTGTGTCTGCTGGGGGAGTATTTTCTAACTTGTTTAGTCAGAGAGGGCCCCTTTTACCACATTTTTCTGGCCAGAGGGACACTTTATTCTTGTTTGTCTGCCTGGACAGGGTGGCTTTTTCTAATTCCTAACAAAATGTGCTATCAGCAGCTCTGCCAGAGTGATGTCTTGCTTGTGGAAGTACATCTACTTAGCCTCTAAATTGGTACTTACAGGACACAACGACATTAACTTGTTTGTGACATAAATCTTTGACTCATGGTTAAGAACATAAGCTCTGGAGTTAGACAGATGTGGGTTCAAATCCCAACTCTGCCGTTTCCTTGCCCTGTGACTGTAGTTACTCATTCTCTGTGGGCCTCAGTTTCCCTGTCTCTAAAATGGGGGTGATGGTCATACCTGTTTTTTAGGATGTTGCTGAGGGTTAAATGAGATTGTGAATGTTAGCGCTTAGCCCAGTTTCTGGCATATACTTAGTGCACAAACAGTGACTGCTGCTGTTAGTGATTATTACTAACATTTTGGAATATATACGCTGGACTCATTCTTTGCTTTTGTGATTCATCCCATTTTATAAGCACTTGTTTTCATTAGGCCTTTACTTTCTGGCTACAGAACAAGAAACTTTGAGGGAAAGGAAAATATCACTTCCAGAAGGGCAGGAAGCTTGGTTCCTTTAATCATAGTTGGAGCATACAAGTGGTTGGTACAAATGAACCATTTATTACCAAATGCTTTTAACAGGCCTATTAAATTTGCAGGTCCTATGACCTTATTGGTGGCAGCCTTTAGGGTTTTTTGGCTGAAGCATGACCTTGCTTCCTGGCCTGTAATGAGGACTTTTTGGGCTGGATGACACAGTTGTTGTGAATGTGGTCATCTACATAAGCAAATAACTCTAATGTGTTTTCCAGGTCAATTCCGTCAACTGCAATACAAGCTGGAAAATAGTCCTTTTCATGAAATGGAGTGATAACAAAGATGACATATTAAAGGGGGTAAGTTTAGTACTTTATGGGCTGGCAGTACTTGGCTCTTCTTGAGGCTCAGGTTAGCTGTCTTTATAAATTTATTTTTCTGACTTCCTCCTTATGCTGACTTTTAGGGTGACGTGGTGAGGTTGTTCCATGCTGAGCAGGAGAAGTTTCTCACCTGTGATGAGCACAGGAAGAAGCAGCATGTTTTCCTGAGGACCACTGGCCGGCAGTCAGCCACATCTGCCACTAGTTCTAAAGCCCTGTGGGAGGTGGAGGTAAGGAAGAGGGAAGGAGAGACGGGAAGGAAAGACTCGTGAGTTTATAGGAAAAAATCACATCCAGGCACCACCTTGCTCCAAGAATGTGTTGAGATGACTTAGAGAAATAAGTACCAGCCAGTTGATGTTGAGTTGATTCTAACTCATGGCAACCCCATGTGTGTCAGAGTAGAACTATGCTCCACAGGGTTTTCAGCGGCTGATTTTTCTGAAGTGGCTGGCCAGACCTTTCTTTCGAGGCACATCTGGGTAGACTTGAGCTTCCAACCTTTCAGTTAGCAGCTGAGAGCATTAACTGTTTGCATCACCCAGGGGTTCCAGAGAAATGAGTACATCACAGTGTATCAGAAGGATACTGAATGATTCTTGTGGTGGAAAATGACATCTACTTTGGAAGGAAATTCAAAGCTGAAATTGGAAAATACTTCTTCTGTAGTGTCTAACCACTCTTCCTTCCGTTTTTTGCCCCTTACTCATTTATCTATCACAACGTTATTTACTGAGTTATGATACAACATGAAAATGGGTGAATCACACATTTTCAGCCTTTAAGGGTCGAATGGTCTAGTAGTATTGGTGAGGGTTGAGAAGGAAAGATAAGTACCCAGATGACTGGCATATATAGCAAGGTGATGAAGGTGATAAGAGGCACCTTCCATGTGCTCTGGAGGTTTAGGAGAGGGAAGGAGAACTTCTGGTTGGGCCAGGGATTAAGGAAGACTTCCTGAAGGAGGCAGCATCTGAGCTGATACTTGCAGGATGATCTCTATTTCAGAAGGAAGAAATGGATGGAGTAGGTCACTTCATGTAAGATCATGGCTTGTAGGATCATGGGATTGGAAAGGTGAGGTAGACTTGGGATAAAACTCAGTAGCCCAGTTTGATGGGGAATATAACGAGAGACATGAGAAATCAAATAGAACTCTGAAGGGCCATATATCCAGGGGCTCGTCTTCCAGCAGAGCCCCGGTGGCACAGTGGTTAGGAGCTTAGCTTGCTAACCAAAAGGTCGGCAATTCGGATCTACCAGCTGCTCCTTGGAAACCTATAGGGTCGCTATGAGTCGGAATCAACTCAATGCTGAGACCTGTCTACCATGGGTGACCCTGCTGGTATTTGAAATATCTGTGGCCCAGCTTCCAGCATCACAGCCACACACAAGCCACCACATTGTGGCAAACTGACAGTGGGTGGTGGCTTTTACATTTACCCACACAGTTACCATTTTCAGTTCTTCATTTCTTTGTGTAGATCCATGTTTGCATCTGGTATCATTTTCTTTCAGCCAAAAGAACTTCCCTGTCATTTCTTGTACTATAGGTCCGCCAGTGACAAATTCTTTCAGCTCTTTTTTACCTTCATTTTTTAACCTTTTTTTTTTTTTCCCTCTTTTTAAGAATAACTTTACTGAGATAGAAGTCACATTGTTGTTGTTGTTAGGTGCCGTTGAGTCAGTTCTGACTCATAGCGACCCTATGCACAACAGAATGAAACGCTGCCCGGTCCTGAGCCATCCTTACAATCGTCGTTATGCTTGAGCTCATTGTTGCAGCCACTGTGTCAGTTCACCTCGTTGAGGGCCTTCCTCTTTTCCGCTGACCCTGTACTCTGCCAAGCATGATGTTCTTCTCCAGGGACTGATCCCACCTGACACATACCATACCATTTAGCCAGTTAAAGTGTGTAATTCATTGGTTTTTAGTTTATTTGTAGAGTTGTGCAATCATCAACCCAGCCGACTTTAGAATATTTCATCAGCACAGAAAGAAAGCCCATACCCGTTAGCATTCACTTCCTGTTTTCTGCCAAACCTTGCCCCACACCCCCATCCTTAGGCAACCACTAATCTACTTTCTATCTATGAATTTGCCTATTCTGGACATTTACTATAAACGAAATCAGTATGTGGTGACTAGCTTCCTTCATTTAGCATAATGTTTTCAAGGTTCATCCATATAGTCGCATGTATCAGTACTTAATTTTTTTTTATGGCTTAATGATATTCCAGTATATAGAGATATCATTTTTTATTTATCCATTTATCAGTTGATGGATATTTGGGTTATTTCTACTTCTTGGATATTGTGTATAATGCTGCTATGAACATTTGTGTCCCATTTCTGAGAGTGGGATTGCTGGGTAATATGGTAACTTTATGTTTAACCTTTTGAGGAACTGCCATATTATTTTCCAAACCATCGTTATATATGTTTGAAGGTTCTGATTTTTCCACATGGCTTTCATTTTTTAAGGATATTTTTCTTGGATATAGAATTCTAAGTAGGGAGTTTTTCCTTCCATACTTTAAAGATGTTGACCCGTTTTCTTTTGGCTTGCTTTGTTTCTGATGTGAATTCAGTGATTTTTCTAGCTTTGTTCGCTGTATATAATATCTTCTCCCACCCCCTGGCTACTTTTAAGATTATTTTTGGTTTTTATTAATCTGATTATGATAAGTGTTAATGTGTGTGTGTTTATGCGTGCATTTGACACATGCGTGCACACACACACACACACACACACACACACACACACACCTACCCTACTTGTTCATTAAGTTTCTTGAATCTGTGGGTATGTTATCAAAACGGGAAAGTTTTGGTCATTATTTCTCAAATATTTTTTCTGTTTCTTCCTTCCCCCAACCCACACAGACATGCTATATCATTTGATATTGTGTGACAGATCATAGAGGCTAGTTATAGGTCACATTTTCATGATTCTTTATACTGAACATTGTGATGTTATTTTGTTGAGTGTCTGGATTCTGTTACCTTCCTTTGAAGAATAGTGCCCTTGGTTTTGTCAGGCAGTGAAGTTACTTGTGAATGTATTTGATTTTTTGGAGGCTTATTTTCAAGCTTTAGTAGGTCAGATGTAACATAGCCCTTGTATTAAGGCGATTTAGCCCTACTATAAGGTGTGACCCTTTTGACATCTCTACTGAATGCACCAGGTGTTCAGCAGATCTCTCCACTTTGGCTTGTCAGAATCAGAATGCCTCCCAGCTTCCCTGTAGTGTTCTTTATCTGGCCTGTGGAGTCTTACCTTACATGCGTGCAGCTTGATGTTCAGCCAAAGACACAAGGAAGCCCCTGTGAAGATTTCTGGAACTCTTTTTTGTATAACTCCATACATAATCTTCAATATTCTGTCCCACAAATTCTAGCCACCTTTGTCTCCATAAACTCTGAATTATCTCCTCAATTCAGTAGACTGGTGTCCTCTGCTTGGATCCTCCCTTCCTTGCTCCTGTCCAGAGAGGGTCTCTAAGTAGAAAGGCAGAGCAATCACAGGGCTTCCCCACCCCCTTCTCTAGAGATTGCAGTTGTGCCCTGTCTATTGTCTGCAGTTGTGCCCTGTCTGTTGTCCAGTGTCTGAACACAGCTGTTCTGTATATCTTAACCAATTTTTTAATTGTCTATGGCAGTTTCATTTATTTTGTGCAATTTCTAATTGTTTATAGCACTGATTTCCAGTGCCAGTTGTCATCATGGCCAGGAGCTAAAGTTACATTTATTTTATGGTAAATTGGCCCAGACTCTGCAAGTTTCAAGTGTCAGCACTTAGGCCTGTGTATCTGTTCCAGCACATGAGTTCAAGTATTGATTGTTTATCCTTGTTTCCATGAAATTCCTTTTTTTTTTTTTTTGGTGGTCCTTTTTGTGGATAAAGTTCAGAGTCTTTCAGACTCTTAACTTCTACTTCGTTATGATTAAGGCAAATGATCTGAAAACTGTTTACATTTTTTGTCCAATCATTTCAGGTTAACTTGTTGCAAGCCGCTGTTGAGTTGGTGTCTGACTCATGGCAGCCCCATGCACAACAGAAGGAAACTGCCTGGTTCTGTGCCATCCTCATGATCAGTTGTGGATTGGATGGACCATTGTGATCCATAGGGTTTTCACTGACAGATTTTCAGTAGGTAGCCAGGCCTTTCTTTCTAGTCTTAGTCTGAAAGCTCCACCAAAACTTGTTTAGCATCATAGCAACACATAAGCCTCCACTGACAAGATGGCTGTTATGAGGTACATTGGACAGGAGTGGAACCCAAGGTCTTCCTCATGGAAAACAAGAATTCTCCCACTGAACTATCATTGCCTCACTAGAAGACTTTATTACTTGGTTGGAGAAACATTATTGAACACTTCCGTATGTTTGAATTCCGACATTGCATATGATACTTAAAAAGGGCTTGTTGGAAGGCATTGATTTTTTTTTCAGCTAGTGAATATCACTCTTGAATTACGACTTCTACGCAACATCTCAGACTCAATGTCCTTCTCGTGTGTGTTGACATTTCTCTGACTCCTGTTGATCACCCTTCCTCTTGCAGGTTGTTCAGCATGACCCTTGTCGAGGTGGAGCTGGGTATTGGAATAGCCTCTTCCGTTTCAAGCATCTGGCTACAGGCCATTACTTAGCAGCAGAGGTAAGTAGCAGCCCCTGTTTATTCTCTGCCAAGACTGGTGCACTCACTTCCCTTTCCTCACTTACCTGCAGCAGTTAGAGAGCTAGAAACTTGGGGCAACACTCATCACATTGTTTTTCCCCCTCCTGCTTTTCAGTTTTCTTCTGCCTCAATTCCCTGCTTATAGAGCAAAAAGGAGTCCCTGGGTGGCCTGAGTGGTTAACACACCTGGCTGCTAACTGAAAAGTTGGAAGTTCAAGTCCACCCAGAGGCACCTCGGAAGCAAGGCCTGGTGATCTACTTGAGAAAAATCAGCCATTGAAAACCCTGTGGAGCACAGTTCTACTCTGACTCACGTGGAGTCACCTTCAGTCAGAATCATCTTGATAGTAACTGGTTTATAGAGAAAAGGAGGCAAAAATGATTAACACGTTTGGTTACCTGACAGGGCTTCTGAAAAAGATGTGGGGAAAGAGTAAGTTAGAAAATAATGCTGATCTGAGTTCTTAAGATTATTTTTCTGTTACTGCTTTCCTCATATCTTAACTGCCAGCCCCACTCATAACATAAATGACCGAGTAGTAGGAACATGGTATATAAAACCAGAAGGGTTAGGATGCATGAATAATTAAACAACTTTATAGAGAAATCTGGTTCTTTGGAGCATTAGCGGAATAGACAGGGGATTATCTTTTTCGTGTAGGGGTATCAAACTCAAAGGAATTAACTTTACCTTAAATGTCTGTGAAGGGTTCTTGAAGTAAGGACAGATTCAATGCTGAAGGACAGAAGGAATATGCCTTTTAATTTCTGTATTAAATTAAGGAGCCTTCCAACCATGTGACAGATGTTGAGTTCTATTCTGATGTGCTGAGAGATGTACGATGCATATTCATATCAGATTCTAGCCGTACATCAAAAGACACCTCCTGTTGTCTGATGATACTTCTCAGAGCTTTTCAAGGTGATGAGTGGGTGTCAGTACTGCTTTTGCAACTGACCCGAGGAATGTTGAATTTAAACGTGCCAAACTCTCTGGGATACCTGATACTTGTATGACCTGACTATTTTAAAATATCGAAGCCCTGAAGATCAAGAAGTCTAAGTTGAACTATTAAAATGGAGCCATAGGGAATTATGGCCCCAGCTAACCAGTGGTGGGAACCGGTGGTGGCGTGGTTTGGCAAAGAATGGTGGTTGCCTTATCTGTTCCATACTGAGAAGAAAGTGGTTCTCGCTGGAGGCCTAAAACTTTTCTTGTTTTTTTACTAAAAATAAACAGGAATATCAATGAGTGGATATTGATCTTTTTTATTTATCTCAGGCTTTTCACTACTGCTTTGCTAGTCAATTCATTGTGTTCCTTCTGTCTATACGGGAGAGCCGTCTGCTGGGTAACTAGTAGATTGTACCGTGTGTGTTATGCTCACTCGTGTGACGTGTTGTCGTTGTGGCATGCTGGTTTTGTGAACAGAGGGAAGGGACACATTCTTAGCTGTTCAAAGATGTATGCAGGCCGTGAAACCTTCTGTAAGTGGGGCCGAACCCTTGAGAAAGCAACAGATGTTTTAATTTCCTAATGATTCTTTTTCATCAGGTAGACCCTGACTTTGAGGAAGAGTGCCTGGAGTTTCAGCCCTCAGTAAGTATGGGCAAGACCCTTCTTGTCTTCATTGCAGGGTGAGGCCACATGACCTGGAACCCCATTTAAGAAACTGCCACGATAGGCACTGAGTGCCGGGGAAGGAGAAACCTCTCACTGCTTTAAAGGAAGGTCTTGTTCTGTGCCTCTCTTGGGGACAGTCGCATCCCGTGTCCTGATCGCTGCAAGTGACTGCTGGTCATGATGTGCTTTCTGTGCTTAGTCAAGATGTCCCACCTCTCAGGTGGAGAAGTTCAAGGTACCCGGTTGGAGACAGTGATGGCCCCTGTAGAAGAGGCTGGCCTTTTACAAACGATTGTCCCACTGTTGTTGACTTCAACAGTGACTCATCCAGATTTTTCAAGGAATGAGTGTGTGCAGTGGAGAATGTCGTTTAGGCTGTGGAGGTATCCTGTGAGGCATAGCATACCTGACACGTGATTAGACACTCTGTTGTCTAACCGTCCAACCTTACTTACTGGAAAGTCAGAAACAGGTCTTAGTGTATGATGTGATTTGGAATTTTAACACAAAATGAGTCTTTCTATGGAGATGGCTGAATAATGCTGATATGTTGGCTGTTGGGGTTCAGATGTCCACAATTATGGGTTGAAGAGGGTCAGTGGTGTGTTACAGAGAAAGAGTGGGTATAAATAAAGTGGTTGTCTTGTGGAGTGCTTGAGTCTGTTTTAGGAATTAAAAAATAAAACAAAACACTACGCAGTTGCTGCTCTATTGAGATTGTGTGTCCACGCGATGATCTAAGTGGTGGATAGAGCTGGTAGTATTGAGGGTGACTTATTTTTGCCTTTCTTTTTTTAGTAAATTCTTTTAAAACTTTAAGAGCACATTAGAATAGGCACAATAATGAAAGGAGTTAGGGTGGAAATAATACAAAATAGAAGTATCTTTGGAACGTATTGTGAATTCTACAGTAAAAGTTAACGTAATTTTAAGCTTGGGTAGAGTGTTTAGCTCTGAGAGAAACTAGGAGAAGTTCTAGCTGAGGGCTTCCTCCTGTTAGCACGTGAACTTGCTCGGGGAAACATTCCTCTCAGCCTGCTCCTTGATGGAGCACCTGAGGCTCATGCTTCTCCTCTTCCTTTTCACCCTCACTTCCGGATTCCATTTGGAAAGCTTACCTTCCACAATTCATATGGTTTGGAATACCTGACCTAGTACAACCTCTGCCATTTTTTTAAGGAAGTCTTTTGTAAAACACCTCTGAAGAGTGCCCATGTGGTTGTAGTTGTTTGAACACTTGGACTGGCAGGGGAATTACTTTTCACGAGGTGGTTCTTGCCGTTAAGCCATCCTCACCACCCTTATTTTGAAAGATCTGCCTTTATGTCACTTGGATCCATTGGTCTTAGTGCTGCCACCTGATGTAACACAGATAAATCTCTCTTTTGAGACTTCTTCGAAGGAGAGCTGTGGTTGCCTTCAGTAAGAGCCAATGTTCGTGAACCTGGGCTTGCGGGGAGGGGAGGGGGGCTGCTCTCCTGGCCAGTTTATGCGGGAGGGAAGACTGGCATTTTTAATGCAGGGGGAAGAGCCTAGTGATCAAAAGCAGGTGCGGCAGTGTCTTACTTATCTAGTGCTGCTATAACAGAAATACTACAAGTGGATGTCCTTAACAAACAAATTTATTCTCTCACAGTCTAGGAGACTAGAAATCTGAATTCAGGGTGCCTGCTCCTGGAATTCTTTCTCTGTCCGTCAGTTCTGGGGGAAGTTCCTTGCATTCCATCTTCCCCTGGTCTGTGAGTTTCTTAGCAGAGGGGCCCCAGGTCCAAAGGATGTACTCCGCTCCCAGTGCTTCTTTCTGGGTGGTATGATCTCACTCTTCTTGGCTTGCTTCTTTCTTCTATATCTCAAAAGAGATTGACTCAAGATAGAACCTAATCCTGTAGATTGTGTCCTGCCTCATTAACATAACTGCCTCTAAACCTGACTCATTAACATCATAGAGATTAGAATTTACAACACTAGGATAATCACACCAGACCACAAAATGGTAGACAACTGCACAACACTGGGGATCATGGCCTAGCCAATTTGACACACATTTTTTGTTGGGGGATGCAATTCAGTCTGTAACAGGCAGTGAGATAGACCTGAATTTAAACCTCCAACCCACCACTTATGAGCTGCATTGCCTTGGACAAGTTACTTTCCTTCTCTGAGCCGCAATTCCCTCATCTGTAGAAAGGGACCATAAGTGTGAAGACAAAGCAAGATGTTATACAACTAAGATGCCTGGCACATAGTGAGCACTTACATGACATTTTAGTAAGTTGTTCAATATCATTACCATTTTTAGTGCCTTTACTAGTTCATATGGGATGCATAGCAGCCCTGTGAATGGAGTCGGGGCAGGTTTGTGATCTTCATTTGGCAGATGAGGAAGCAAACGTTGAGAGGGTCTCACCTTGTTATGTGTCTTAGGGTCTCTCAGGGTTCAGTGGCCTTTCTACTTTTCCACTCTCGTCCCTGCCAGGGTGGTGGCTGTGTGGACAGGCTGGGGTGCAGATCAGACTGCACTGCTCTGGCTACTCCAAGCGTTGCTTGTGTGGGGTCCACAGGCAGAGGAGGGGTGTGTGGGAAGGGTGGCATACCCCTGAGTCCAGCAGTGCAGACTCAGCCTTTGTGGGGACGCTGTCATATTGGGAAGATTCTGCAGCCTTCACCCTCTTCTAGGCTTGGAAACATCCACAGAAAAGCTAGAGTTGGGGACACTTAGGAGAGGAAGCTTCTTCCACTCTGCACATTGGCCGTGTGTTTCCCTGAGCCTTGGGATCCATCGCTCTCACATTCTACCCCGACCTCAGTCAGCCTCATTGTGACTGCTCTTCTCAATTCAGCAGCAACCCCTAGCCACTTGTTGGAAGCCAGAGGGGGATGAAGGGCTAGCTGAGGCCCCTCTTGTTTGATGACCTTTCGCACATGTGCCTTTCCGTCCACTAGGTGGCAGATGCAGACTGTGCACTGAAAGAATTGGGGCCGCTGTTTCTCACACAGCAGACTTAATACCCAATTCTGGTTTTGCTATAGAATTCCCGTAGGTCTCTGAAATATGACTTCCAGCTTACAGCCGAGCCCTGTGTCTCAAACAATAACCAGGTCAGGGTTTATTTTGTAAGTGGTATGTAGATCACTTTGCAAGGGAACAGTGGTTAGGAGAGAACAAATTCTCATCAAAGTTTTTTCTCCTGAACTGAGGTTGTAGAGGTGTTTTGACGCTCTTCAGTTACCTGTAGATAGGTGGTATCAGGTTTTTTAATTTATTTTCTCCTAGGAAGTAGGTGTATGATGTCTGTTAGCAATTATCACTGTAGATTTAACACAGTCACCCATAACTAAATTAGGGTCTGATTAGATGGAGCTACAAGTTATTACGGAACCCCTGTGTGGTATAAATGGTAAATATACTTGACTGTTAGCTAATCAAAGGTTGGAGGTTCGAGTCCACCCAAAGGTGCCTCAGACAAAAGGCCTGGCCATCTACTTCTGAAAAATCAGTCATCAAAAACCCTATGAGCCACAGTTCTACTCTAACATATATGGGGTGGCCATGAGATTGACTTGAAGGCAACTGGTTTTATGTACAGGTTATTAGAGGAGAGAGATGGGGGCGTGGAGGAGGCAGAGAGGTTTTGGGTATTGAAAGGACCATTTTATATATATTTTTTAACAGACAGAAGTTAGAACTGATAAAGCAAGTTACTGCCTGAACTCATAGATTTCAGGTCTCATGAAATTAGGTTCTCTCATGCTCTCTCCTTTGCCTGTTTGCTTTGATTTCCTTTATCCAGATTGTTTCGTTTTCCTGGTGAAGTCGTTTTCCCCTCCTCTTTTGGGAAGGAGGCAGTGCCTCAGACTAAGGAAAGCAAGTTAGTGAGAAAGAAAAGGTGGTTTTCCCAGGATATGCAGGTGAATGTTGTCATCTTGCAAGGATGTTGAACACTCAGAGTAATCCCACGTAGAGTCACAGGGCTGAGCGAGACCTTGTGAAGTCTACTGGACCAGCCGCTCATCAGAGCACTCTGTTTCCATCTCCTTTAGCAGATGGGCTTTGGGGCCATTGGAAAATACTTCTCTTGAATGTGTTTTTCTTAGTTATCTAGTGCTACTGTAACAGAAATACCACAAGTGTGTGGCCTTACAAACAGAAATTTATTTCCTCACAGTTTAGTAGGCTAGAAGTCTGAATTCAGGGTGTCAGCTCTAGGGGAAGACTTTCTTCCTCTGTCAGCTCTGGGGGAAGATCCTTGTCTGCTTTCAACATCTGTGGGCCTGGCGTTCCTTGGGGATCTCCATGTGTCTTGGCGTCAATCTTCACCTGGGTCTAGGAGGTTCTCAGCACAGAGATCCTGGGTCCAAAGGACATGCTCCACTCCCGGCTCTTCTTTCTTGGTGGTAGGTAGTGAGGTCTCTGCTTGCTTCTTGCTCTTTTTTTCTCTTGTAAGACAAAAGGTGTGATTCAAGCAAAGGTGTGACTTGAGTAAGGGTATGACTTGAGTCACACCCTCTTGTAAGGCTATGGCTCAAGATACACCTCACACTGATCCTGACTCATTAACACATAGAGGTTAGGATTTACAAGAAATCACAAAATTGAGGATAATTACATCAGATCACAACATGGAGGACAGCCACACAATACTGGGAATCATGGCCTAGCCAAGTTGACACATATTTTTGGGGGACACAATTCAATCCATGACAGTGTTTTTAGTTTCTCATGAAAGCTTTCGTCATTGTTCATCAACCTTCACTCTCAGAGGCTTACGGCGTTTAAGCCAAATCCCTAATGTCCTGGAGAGGTCGTTTTTCCCAAGCTGTCATCGGTATCCCTCCATGATTAATTATGGACCTTCTTTTCAGGGCTAGCCTGACTTCTGAAATATTTTTCTTGGTCACACTGGAATTGCTGCTTACAAACACTTGGCATCAGGTTGTTTAATTTATCTATTTTCTCCTGGGAAATAGCTCTATGATGTTATCTCATAGCAATTCTTGCTGTAGATTGACACAACTACCCATAACTTAATCCACAGGATAAGTTTTCTCAAAGTGCCTCTTCTCTCCCCCAACTACTGCAGATGGATGTAGCTATACTAAATTCTTTATCGCCTACAGCACTCTTTCCATGGAACCTATTATGGTGATTCCAAATTGTGCAAATGTTTTTATTGCAACACATGGCAGTAGAGTGTAAATATTCATGGCTCCAGTGGCCCACTGTCGCCTTTTATGACTGCTCTGAGACTGTGGTGCTTTTTCCTGCCGACTGCTGACATTCACTATAGTTTCTTCTCTTTTCCTGTGGATTGTGGAATGATTTTACTGAGTGAAGGATTTGACACACACTACCCCTGACTTGATAACTTTTCCTCCCCAGGTGGACCCTGATCAGGATGCATCTCGAAGTAGGTTGCGGAATGCCCAGGAAAAGATGGTGTACTCCCTCGTCTCTGTGCCCGAAGGAAATGACATCTCCTCTATTTTTGAGCTCGACCCCACCACGCTTCGTGGAGGTGATAGTCTTGTCCCAAGGTATGATTTTCAAACTGCTTATCTCCAGAGTGAAGGCTGGTATATGTGGCCTGGCCAGGTTTCTTGGAATCTATACCATCATTAGAATCCCTGGGTGGTACGAATGGTTAAGCGCATAATTACTATATAGTGCATAATATATGCACATAATAACTCCTGGTCAGAACATTTGGTAGTGGTAGCTGGGCACCGTCTAGTTCTTCTGGTCTCAGAATGAATTGCTTTTTAAAAGCTTCCTTTCTCATTGACAGCTTGCCTATTACCTAGATATGTCCAGGTTTATAGAACTCAGCTGCATTTCAGTTTAAATAATTTTCCGTATGTTGTGCCTTCTGTTTGGGACATATTTAATGACATTTTCTAAAGTTCTCAGCAGGCAAGGGGATGGCATTTATATGCTAAATGTTTTAGTTTGTTAGGGGTAGAAGAGAACAGAACAATGTGATTTAAAATACCACATTATTCCACCAGAAGATACTTCATGGCATTTCTTTGGCCAAGGAGGAATGAGGTACTAGTTGGCCATATTCCACAATGAGTTGGAAATCCCCCTCATTCTGGTAGGAGGAAGAAACTTAAGCTTCTAGGTCACCTGGTTGAAGGCTCCTGATTCTATATCTTTTCCATTCATTACTGTTTCCTTTATTGGCAAGTTTTCTTTGTGGTTGGTAGTTCACAGGTAGGCAGATTCTGAACTCACGAGCAAGGGATGCCTTGTGGTCACCCTGGAAACAGAGCCTGGTATGCTCCACCAGTGTGCTCAGTTATGGTCTTAGATATGGTCTTAGCTTTTTAAATTTTTAACCAGTCTTGCTTGGCCACCAACCTTAGAGCCAGAAGCAAAAGGACCTCATATTCATTGATTCTGTGAAGTCCTAAAAAATCTTGGGAGTAGTATGTTCCTGTCCCTCCACCTTAAAGTTGTACCAAATTTTGCTAGTTTGAAGATCAGAAACCTGGATGTAGATCTATGAGCATCCAGAAAATGTGATTGGTAAAGGAATTTTTGTGATAGTCACTGGTTAAAAGAATCCTTCAAGCCAGCTTGAAAGGGATAATGCCAGATTCTAGATCTATTAAACAAGATAATAAAATTGCAGAATATGTAGAGAGGCATTAAATGAACACTGAGTGAGCATTCCCTTCCATAGCTCTTCCATAATTGTCCTGCTATCGTGACTTCTCAGTTAACGATTGGGAATGGCACTTCCGATGAATTGAGAGAATGCTCTTTGCAGCTTAACTGAGCTTTGATATAGAATACAATCCATCAATTAAATGCAATGCTCCAAGCTTTGATTACACTTCAAAAATAAGGAAATGAATCCAATTACTCAGAAGAAAAATTGCAGATCTCTTTGTCAGATGTCTTGCTCCTGTTGCTTAATTTGTATTCACGCAACCGAAAGTAAATATCACTGTGGTTGCCCTCTCCTGACCTTACTTATAATGTCTAGTCAGTTCATAACGAAGGAAGGGAGATGGTCCACTGAAGAGATGTGCCTTGTTTGGCCCGCTTTTTCTCTGCCTTTCCTATGAACGTGGTATGCCACCATTCTGGATTCCTCTGAACAAGAATGACTTTTGTGCTCCCCTTTCTTCCCCAGTCCTATCAGTTTTTAAAGTTACAACTCAAGTTGTTTCCGTAACAGAAGGCTTTTGTGACGCTGTGAGTTTCCTTGATCTTTTCCTCTGAAAGTCTTAACAGTACTTACCTTGACTGTCTCCCAACTTCGTGCCTTTTTATGTGCATGTCTTATTACTTGCATGCATTTATCTTGTCTCGTTAATGAGCTGGTAAAACACTAACAACAAAAAGACCAAAACCATTGCCCTCGAGTTGATTTCTGACTCATAGCGACCATATAGGACAGGGTAGAACTGTCCCATAGGGTTCTTCTTTATGGAAGCAGACTGCCACGTGTTTCTCCCACAGAGTGGCTGGTAGGTTCAAACCACCAACCTTTGGTTAGCAACCAAGTGCTTAACCATTGTGCCACCAGGGCTCCTAATGAAATGGTAGATTGCTTTAAATGTAAGAATTATGTAATTATTTTTACTAGTCCTTTAAAAGAAAAACAAAATTAGAAAACATTGTAAAAAAGATACATGCTCACTGTAAAAAGAAACAATAGTAGCAGCAACAACAAAAACACATTTTAAAACCTGGTAGAGAACAAAGAAGCAACTAAAAACATCACATAAAATCTAACCATGCAGAGATAACTACTGTTAATGTTTTGGTTTATGTTGTTTCAGACAGGTTTATCGTAAATGAGATCATAAGCTATTTTTAAGCTTTTTTTTCCACCGAACAACATGTTTTAGACATATTTCCAAATAAATTAATATAAAATTATCATTTTAAATAGCTGTGTAATATTCTAATGTATATATTATAATTTAAGAAACTAGTCCTTTATTGGGACATTAACCAAAAAAACCCCAAAAATGTTGCCATCGGGTTAATTCCAACTCATAGCATCCCTATAGGACAGAGTAGAACTGTTCCATGGGGTTTCTAAGGAGCGGATGGTATATTCAAACTGCAGGCGTTTTTGTTAGCAACTGAGCTCTTTTTAGGACATTAGATTATTTAAATTTTTTCAATTTATAAATTTGATTTGTTGAACATCTTTGTGCCTTATTTTGTACATGTGCTATCATCTTTTAAGGAAAAAATGTAAAAATGGGATTGCTAGATAAAAGGATAGGTACATTATTCACATTCTGCAAAGTGCCAAACTCCCAGAGTTTTTCCTGTTTACACTCTCAACAACAGTGCACAGGAGACCTAATTTCTCTAAGCTCTTGTTGACATTGGATTTTATCAATTTGTAGACCCTCTACAGCATGAGATTATAAAATGATATATGGCTTTAGTTTGTGTGGATTTTTTCCTAAAGAGGCTAAGTGTGTACGTCCATGTTTTTTGATCATTTATATTTCTTTGTTAAATTGCAGATTCATATCCTTTCCCATTTTCTATTCTGATATTCATGTTTTTCTTATTGATTTCAGAGAGCTCTTTATATGTGTGGATTAATAACCTTTTTGTGCTAAGTGTTACTCATTTCTTTTTCCAGGTTGTTATTATTCTTTCAACTTTGTGCACAATGTTATCATGTAGTTGGTTTGTGTGTGTGGTGTGTGCAGAAGATATAAAATTTTAAACTATGTAAAAAGATTTATCCATCTTTTACTTTTAAATTTAGGGATCTTGTATTTTGTCACATGCTTTAAAAGCCTTTCCCTAACACAAGATTATTAAAATATTTACTCGTATTTTCTTCCAGAAATTTCATTTTTTGTGTTATTGATTTATATGAAATTGTTAATGATCGCCTTATCTCTCATGATAAGTACTAGTATTCAGCCAGTGAATGCTTCTTGTTGCTGTGTCTCATGCTGAGTTTGTGCTAAGGTATTCATCCTCAGGGCATGATCCTATATTTAAAAATATGTCAATAACATTAGAGTCATTCTGAATGATTTTCTATTATAAATACATCAGAATGTAATTTAGAGCAATACCATTTGCTCCTAAGTTTACATTGTCCAGTGTATGGAGTAAAAAACCATTTGGCTATCTTTGTTTTGATAAAATATTTTCTAGGCTGGTGGTTATAGAGAAACCCATAAATATTCCTGCCTTAAGCTTCTTTTCCTCCCCTTTAGGAACTCCTATGTCCGTCTCAGACACCTATGTACCAATACCTGGGTTCACAGCACAAATATCCCCATTGACAAGGAGGAAGAAAAACCCGTGATGCTGAAAGTAAGTTAGGAACTTGGCTGCCTACCCCGGGTCTCATGTTCACTAATGAAAGGCTCCATTGAGGACAGGCCAGGGAGTGTGAAGCTGTGAAGTTTGTTGCTTTGGCAGTTATAGCCAAATTTGAATACGATGAAAGAATTCTCTCCAAAGGACCTGGGCCAGACGAGCCCAGGGCTTTTGAAATAACCAGAACCTTTATTGTATTCCATGACTTCTGCCCTAACCATTGAAGGACTGTCTGGATTTCATTTCTGTCTGAAGGATGATTTTGGCTAGAGGAATGTTTTGCTTGTACCTTGAAGTATATCAAATATCCAGTTGATTTTTCCCAATATTTATTTTTTCTTTTTTTCTCTATTTAAATATACATTTTTATTTCTTGAAAGTTCTCCCAACCTCTTTACTGTCCCTGTCTGCAACCCATCTCTCCTTCCTTGCCTTCTCTAGGCTTGTAGAATATAAATATGTACACACTGGATTTTTGTTTTTAAAAAATGAAATTATACTCTCACATGGCTTTTTTTTGATGGCAGGGAGGATTATTGGAATTTTTTCTTTTCTTCTTTTATAAACATTTTTAGGTATATTGAAAATTTGAAAGAGTGGTACAGTGTCTACCTTATATTCTGCAGTTAGTCAGTAATTGTCACTTTGCCACATTGGCTTTTTCTGTATATGTTTATACAATTTTTTTTTTAATTGTAAGAGTCTTCTTTGTTCCTTGTAACAATTAAAGCAGTACAAAAGTAGAAAAGCTATATATGATACTAGCGTCCCCTTTCCTGCTGCCCTTCCTCACACCACTCTCCAGAGGTAATAACAATTTGGAGTACGTCCCTCCACATGTCTTTCTATGTCTAGTTGATTTTAATTGCAAGATAGCTCCAACCTTTTTGGACTGCCCAATGTCCTGCGAATATCAAATATGACTGAGAGACTGTCCCACAAAGACCATCCTGAATTTCAGATTGGCACCTCTCCTGTGAAGGAGGATAAGGAAGCATTTGCCATAGTTCCGGTTTCTCCTGCTGAGGTTCGGGACCTAGACTTTGCCAATGATGCCAGCAAGGTGCTGGGCTCCATAGCTGGAAAGCTGGAGAAGGGCACCATCACCCAGAACGAAAGAAGGTAAGGGCTTCCTAGGCGAATCTGGACATGGTCGCCCTTACCCACTGTGAATCTTTAAAATCCCTTGCAGAGTGAAAGAATGCCAGCTCTGAACAGCCATATGTAAAAGTAGCAGGTCTTAGCATTTATGGGTGGCTTCAATTTGTGCTGTTCAAGAGATACCTTTGCATTGACTGTTTTAAAAAGCCTCTGAAGTTGTAAAGATCTATCTCTGTCTCTGGTACTACATTATCAGGAGCCAAGGTTATTCTGAGAAAAAAATTGACAGTATTTTATAAAGTCCATAATCCTTTTATTGATAATAAAGTGTCTATGTTTTACTCTTTTTTGGTGATTGGCCTCTGTGACCAATTTTGAGGAAACTGGAAGGAATGGGTTTGCTCCTGTTTAACTGGTTCCTCAGGCCTGAAGGCTTTAAGTTGAAGTTTTCAACCTGTTGGACGTTGGACACTTCCCATTTCTAATGGCTTATTCCTGCCAAAGGTCTGTAACCAAGCTGCTGGAAGACTTGGTTTACTTTGTCACCGGTGGAACTAACTCTGGTCAAGATGTGCTTGAAGTGGTTTTCTCCAAGCCCAACAGAGAGCGGCAAAAACTGATGAGAGAACAGAATATTCTCAAGCAGGTCAGTGAGATGAGACAATATGTGGAGTTGTCTTTGTATGAAGTCAGTGGGATCCTTGCTTATGTAGGGAGAATGAATGATTCTCATTTGGAAGACTTGTTCAACTTTAACACATTTAACACATTGTTGAATATCTACCACATGGGAGTTCACTTGTAAGTAACTACAACTGAAGATGTCAGTTGACAACTTTATTTTCTACAAAAAACAATCTAAAATGAAATGTGTCTTTAAGGTTATTTCATACGTCTAGGAGACTTTGGGTATTTGATAAACTAAGGAGGCCTATGTAGGCTCCTATTGGGACTCCTAAAAATCACCCCAAAATCTTTTCATAAAGAATAAGTAGTGTTTCACAGAAAATACAAAGATGGCATAACTTGGTATAAATTGAAATAAACTAGTGTAAAGATAAATTAAAAAAAAAAAAAATTTTTTTTTTTTTTAGAGGTAGGCAAATTAAAAGTCCAGGCCAGATTAAGCACACAAAAATGTGTATCATATGGTTCTCTAAAGCTGTTGGAGATAGGGCCACAAGCTTGGCTTGTAAATTCTTGGCCACCAAAGCTAAAAAGGAAAAATAGTAGTTATAAGGCCCATAGGTCTCCATAAGAACTTAGGATGTAAAAAGCCTTTCTCCTCTTGGCTCTTGATAGATAAAGTTTAACATTCCATCATATTGCAATAATGATTTCAAGTCTACGAATAAACTATGTTTAGCTGTTCCATGGTGTGATTCCAAAATTAGACTTCTGGCTTAATGCCCATGCTCATTTCCACAATAGCAATTCCTTGAGGGACCAAAATAATATGGTTCAATGGCCAGAGCCTTCATTGAGCACAGGTATCAAGCACTCTACTTATACTGTTGTTGGGTGCTGTTGAGGCGATTCTGACCCGTAGCGACCCTACGTACAACTGAATGAAACACCGCCCAGTCTTGCGCTATCCTCACAGTTGTTGCTATGTTTGAGCCCATTGTTGCAGCCCCTGGATCAGCCCATCTCGTTGAGGGTCTTTCTCTTTTTCACCAGCCTTCTACTTTACCAAGCATCATGTCCTTCTCCAGGGACTGGTCCCCCCTGATAACATGTCCAAAGTGTGTGAGATGAAGTATCGCCATTCTCACTTCTACATCCTGGCTGTACTTCTTCCGAGATGGATTTGTTCGTTCTTCTGGTGGTCCATGGTATATTCAATATTCTTCACTAACACCATGATTTAAAGGCGTTAATTAGTCTTCAGTCTTCTCTATTCATTTTGTCCAACTTTTGCAAGTGTATGAGGTAATGAAAATACCGTGGCTTGGGTCAGGCGCACCTTAGTCCCCAAAGTGACATGTTTGCTTTTTAACACTTCAACGAGGTCTTTTGCAGTAAATTTGCCTGATGCAATACGTCATTTGACTTCTTGACTGCTGCCTCTGTGGGTTTTGATTGTGGATCCAAGTAAAATAAAATCCTTGACCACTTCAATCTTTTCTCCATTTATCATGATGTTGCTTATTGGTCCAGTTGTGAGGATTTTTGTTTTCTTTATGTTAAGGTGTAATTCATACCTAAGGCTGTAGTCTGATCTTCATCAATAAGTACTTCCTCTTTGCTTTCAGCAAGCAAGGTTGTGTCATCTGCATATCACAGATTGTTAATGAGTTTTCCTCCAGTCCTAATGCTGTGTTCTTCTTCATATAGTTTAGTTTTTTGGATTATTTGCTCCACATACAGATTGAATAAGTATGGTAAAAGGATACAACCCTGTTGCACACCTTTGCTGATTTTAAACCACGCAGTATCCCCTTGTTCTTTGGAATGACTGCCTCTTTGTCTATGTACAGGTTCTGCATGATCACAATTAAGTGTTTGGAATTCCCATTCTTCACAATGTTATCTGTAATCTGTTATGATCCACACAGTTGAATGCCTGTATATAGTCAATAAAACAGAGGTAAACATCTTTCTGGTGTTCTCTGCTTTCAGCCAAGATTCACCTAACATCAGCAGTAATATCCCTCATTCCCTCTTGAATCTGGCTTGAATTTCTGGCAATTCCACGTCGATGTACTGCTGCAACTATTTTTGCATTATCTTTAGTAAAATTTTACTTGTGTGTGATATTAGTTATATTGTTTGATAAATTCTGCATTCTGTTGCATAACCTTTCTTTGGAATGATCACAAATATGGAACTCTTCCAGTTGGTTGGCCAGGTAGCCATCCTCCAGATTTCTTGGCATAGACAAGTGAGCGCTTCCAGCATCCATTTGTTGAAACATCTGAATTGGTATTCTGTCAATTGCTGGGACCTTGTTTTTCACCAGTGCGTTAAATGCAACTTGGACTTCTTCCTTTATTACCAACAGTTCTTGATCATATGCTATCTCCTGAAATGGTTGAACGTCAAACAGTTCTTTTTGGTACAGTGACTTTGTATACTCCTTCCATCTTCTTTTGATGCTTTTTGCATCATTCAGTTTTGTCCATAGAATCTTTCAATATTGCAAGTCGAGGCTTGAATTTTTTCTTCAGCTCTCTCTGCTTGAGAAATGCTGAGCATGTTCTTTCCTTTTTGTTTTACAACTCCAGGTCTTTGCACATTTCATTATAATACTTTGCTTTCTTGAGTTACCCTTCGAAATCTTCTGTTAAGCTCTTTTAGTTCATCCTTTCTTCTATTTGCTTTAGCTGCTTTACGTTCAAGAGCAAGTTTCAGAGTCTCTTCTGACATTCATTTTGGTTTTTTCTTTCTTGTCTTTTTAATGACCTTTTGCTTTCTTCATGTGTAATATCCTTGATGTCATCCCACAACTTGTCTGATCTTCAGTCATTACTGTTCAATGCATCAAATCTGTTCTTGAGACAGTCTCTCAATTCAGGTGGGATATACTCAGGGTCGTACTTTGGCTCTCATGGACTTGTTTTAATTTTCTTCAGCTTCAACTTGAACTTGAATGTGAGCAACTGATGGTCTGTTCCATAGTCAGCCCCTGGCTTGTTCTGACTGATGATCCATCGTCTTTCCATCGTCTCTTTGCACAGATGTAGTCAATTTTTTTCTATGTATTCCATCCGCCAAAGTCCGCATATGTAGTTGCCATTTATGTTGTTGAAAAAAAGGGATTTGCAATGAATAATTCATTGGTCTTGCAAAATTCTGTCATACGATCTTCAGCGTCGTTTTTATCACCCAGGCCATGTTTTCCAACTGCTGATCCTTCTTTATTTTCTTTTTCAGTCCAATCACCAGTAATTATCAGTGCATCTTGATTACATGTTCTATCAATTTCAGACTGCAGAAGTTGGTAAAAATCTTCAATTTCTTCATCTTTGGCCTTAGTGGTTAGTGCGTAAATTTGAATAATGTCATATTAACTGTTCTTCCTTGTAGTCTTGTGGGTATTATCCTATCACTGACTGCATTGTATTTCAGGATAGACCTTGAAATGTTCTTTCTGATAATGAATGCAATACCATCCCTCTTCAGTTTGTCATGCTGGCGTGATAGACCATATGATTGTCTGATTCAAAATGGCCAATACCAGTCCATTTCAGCTCACTCATGCCTAGGATATCAGTCTTTATGCGTTCCATTTCATTTTTTAACAACTTCTAATTTTCCTAGTCTCTACTTGTACAATTTACAATTATTGTCCACTTTCATCCTTTCACTGCCCTTGTGAGGCTGGTATTATCCTTTCCATTTTACTGATGAGAAAATCGTAGTTTACTTTGATCACGATCTGTACAGCTAGGAAGTAATGGAACTGTGTGATTTCAGCCTAGAATCTGCTGGTTCCAGAGTCTATGCTTTTCATCACTACCCTAAACACTGGACTATCAAGTGTCTGAGGGCAACTAGGCCCAGGTGTACTGAATCCACTGAGCACCCAGTCTCTGGTGATCCAATGCAGTTTCAGGTTATTGCGTATTAGGATAGAGAGAGACTTTCAAAATTGTGCCCTGTGGTCACCATGGAGGTTGCATTACTTTCAGACAGAGAGGAAGCCTTTAAAACACTGGGTGATGGTAGTTTTTGTTCTTTATTTTCACAAACAGATCTTCAAGTTGCTACAGGCCCCGTTCACAGACTGCGGAGATGGCCCGATGCTTCGGCTAGAGGAGCTTGGGGACCAGCGGCACGCTCCTTTCCGCCATATCTGCCGGCTCTGTTACAGGGTCTTGAGACACTCACAGCAAGACTACAGGAAGAACCAGGTTGGAATTAAGGATTAATAGGAAGTGATTGTAGTTTCCTTCCTAAAGTTCATGTACTTACTCATGAATTTTAAGTGTCTCATGTATGTTCATTTAAGGGATAGAGAATTGTTCAGTGTTAAATTTGTTCTTTGAAAGGAAACACAGATTATTTGCAACACTGGAAGAATCTATATTATGGAGTCCTTTAGAAGGATACCCAAGAAATCCTCTTCTGTAGCCACCTTACCATGAGTTTTTTTTTGTTGTTGTTGTAAAAACATAGATAACACATTTGCCTATTCAGCGTCTTTCACATGTGCAATTCAGTTGATACCAGTTACATCAATCATGTTCTTTTTTTTTTTAATAATATTCTATTGTGTTTTCAGTGAAAGTTTACAAGCAAATTAGGTTCCCATGTAACAATTAGCACACAAATTTTTAGTGATATTGGTTTCGTTTTTCACAATGTGTCAACCTTTTCAAAAATTCCATTCTGAATGGTTCGTTTTCAGTAATCTGGTTTCCCTGTCCCTTTACCCTTTCATCTTTGCTTTAGAATAACTGTTGACCATTTGGTCTCATACAGATGATTATTTAAAGGTATGAAGTACTTACTGGTAACATTCTTTATTTTATGAGCCAACCTGTAAATTTGCTAAAAGTGACCTCAGGGTGTAGTTCCAGTTCAAGGTTTATAGAGTATCTCAGGGTGATAGTCTTGGGGAGCCATCTAATTTCAACTGGTCCAGTAAGTCTGGACTGTTTAAGAATTTCAGTTCTGTTATAGTTTTTCTCCTCTTCTATCTGTCTATCTATCTATCTATTAAGGCCCTGATCAGAACAGTTGTTAATGGTAGCCAGGCCCCATCTAGTTCTGCTGGTCTCAGGGTAGATGAAGTTCGTGTAGACTAGTTTCTTCTCGGAGTCTTTGATTTTCTTCTTTCTATTTTGTTCTAGATGAGAAGAGACTGGTAGTTATATCTTAGCAATCATGTCCTTTTCTTGAAGTGATATTACATTTATAGTAAATGTTTCTAAAACCCTGTCCTTGCCTTTGTTATTGTTTATACATATAGTATATGTATGGTGCTAATCAAAAAAACCAAACCCATTGCCACTGAGTTGATTCCGACTCATAGTGACCCTATAGGACAGAGCAGAACTGCACCATGGGGTTTCTAAGGCTGTAAATCTTTTTTTTTGTGGTTGTTATTTAGGTGTAAGTTTACAGAGCAAATTAGTTTCTCATTAAACAGTTAATGTGCAGATTATTTTCTGACATCAATTGCCAGCCCTGTGATGTGTCAACACTCTCCCCTTCTCTACCCCAAGTTCCCTGTTTCCATTCATCCAATTTTCCTGTCCCTTCCTGCCTTCTTTTCTTTGTTTTTGGGCTGGTATGCACATTAGTCTTGTATACGTAATTGGACTATGAAGCACCTCTCTCACATGTGTTATTATTGGCCCTGTAGACTTGTGTAATCTTTGACTGAAGGGTGAACTGCAGCAGTGACTTAAGTACTGAGTTAAGAAGGATATCTGGGGGCCATATTCAGGATTTCTCCTGTCTCATTCATATTAGCAAGCCTGGTCTTTTTTTTTTTAATTTGAATTTCGTTCTACATTTTTCTCTCACTCTGTTTGGGACCCTCTATTGTGATCCCTACCAGAGCAGTCAGTGGTGGTAGCCAAACACCATCTAGTTGTTCTGGGCTCAGTCTGCTGGAGGTTGTGGTAGTTGTGGTCCATTAGTCCTTTGAACTAGTCTTCCCTGTGTCTTTGATTTTCATTATCCTTTGCTCCAGCTGGGATGGGACCAATGGAAGTATCTCAGATGCTGAATTGGCCATCTTTGTTTTGATGTTTATGGATCTTATGCTAGTTAATAGTAGTATGTCCCTGAAGGCTGATTAATTCCCAAGCTTGTGCCCCTGCTGAGTATAGATCAAAAAACAGTCCATGTTCACCATGTTAATCCTGAGTTGTTTTCAGGATTTGAGAATTAATGAAAAAAAAAAAAAATTAAAGCAAGTTCCAAGGACTACTTGAACTTTGAGCAAACTAGTGGTTTTTCTTAGGTAGGAAAATATCTTTGGATAGAAACAAACAGCTGTTAGTAAGGGGCTGCCTTAAGTTCACAAATATTTCCATGAACTGTGGTGTTTGATCCCAAAGGAGAAGAGAAGCCAAAGGTGTATGCATATGTTCCCAACCCAACCTGTTGCCGTTGAGCTGTAGTAGAACTGTCCCACAGGGTTTCCAAGGAGTGGCTGGTGGATTTGAACTGCCGACCTTTTGGTTAACAGCTGAACGCTTAATCACTGTGCCACCGGGGCTCCTCCATAAGTCCCATGAATGTGATAAATTAGCTTGGGTATTCCTCACTTTCTTCTGCTACCTACTGATTTTAAAATACGTTTTTATCCTAGATAAAGAAAACAAAATGGAGCAACATTGTTCCAAAACCCACTGGTGTTATTAGTTCAACTGCCCAGAGCATTGGGGCCCAGTTAAATCCTTTCGAATGAGTCATAAATTCTGAGCAGGAAAACAGCTTTTGACGTTTTAATAAATAAGCCACCAGATTAAAATTTATACTATGTACTGAATAGAATGCCCATATGGAAATATGGTACAGGGTATTTTGCTTAATGACACTTGTATGGCAGGTTTAGTAAAATCAAGGATGTGAGGGACTTTGTACCCATTGCTTTAGGGTTGTGGAAAGTTGTGGGATGATGCTTCACCATAATTTCCTTTAAGGCTGGTAGTTCTTATCAAGGAGTATAGCTATTTTCTATATTTTAAACTTAACCGTTAATTGCCTTCTGTCCTTCTTGCTGACCTTTCCTTCCTCTCCCTAACAGGAGTATATTGCCAAGCAGTTTGGCTTCATGCAGAAACAGATTGGCTATGATGTGTTAGCAGAAGACACCATCACTGCCCTACTCCACAATAATCGAAAACTCCTGGAAAAACACATCACTGCAGCAGAGATTGACACGTTTGTCAGTCTGGTGCGGAAGAACAGGGAGCCCAGGTGCGTGGACTCAGGGTGGAGGGGGGATGGTGTCTGTGCATTTAAGATGCAGGTCATGGTGCCTTGTACTAGGTTTCCCTTTCTTGGGGCTGCTAGTGGCCGATTTTGACTAGGCAGGCCTTGAGAAGCTCTTTGATGAGGAATAGAAGGAACATGGTATTGGAATGAGACCTAGGGTAGAATCCTAACTCTAACATTTACCAGCTAGGTGACCTTGGCTTTTTTCTGGGCTTTATTTTCTCATCTGTTAAATAGGGAGTTGTGAAGATTAAATGAGAAGAACATAAGTGAAGCTCCTGGCACTTAGTAGATAGATGCTCAGTAACTGACAATTATTGTTCCCTTTTTAACACCTCCTGATTATCAGTTAGAACCCTCCCACCTACCTTCTGTGAGATTAGACTTATCCCAGGTAGGGGAGTAACTTTTGCAAACTAAGTTGTTACTTGAGTGTTTTTATTATACATTAGTGAATTCTATTTCATTCACACAGGTCTCTCCCCTCCTCCACCATCCCCCTTCTTCTTCAAATTAGGATCCATGCCATTTCAGGTGAAGTGGGAATCAATAATTACAATATAGGTATTATAAACAGTAACATCGGAGAACTGATAGTGTTTTTATAAAAATTACTACTACCACCCATAAAAATCATGAACATTTCATGGAGCATTTATCATGGGTCAAATAGTGAACTAAGCACTTTACATGAATTTTCTCGTTTAATCTTCAGGACAACTCTCTGAGGTTATACATGATCCTCTTCTGTAGATGAGAAAACTGAAGCATAGTGAAGTTACATAATTTTCCCAAATAGCAGTAAATATCAGAACATAGCTAATACATATCAGATAAGTTCTTGGCTGCTAACTGAAAGGTTGGAGGTTCAAATCCACCCAGGGATGACGGGGAAGAAAGACCTACCAACCTACTTGAGAAAGTTCACAGCCATTGAAAATCCTATGGAGTGCAGTTCTACTCTGATACGCATGGTGTCGCCATGGGTTGGAGTTGACTCAAGGGCAACCGATTTGGTTTTTTAAGTGTTTTTTTTTTAATTGTACTTTAGATGAAGGTTTACAGAACAAACTAGCTTCTCATTAAGCAATTAGTACACATATTGTTTTGTGACATTGGTTACCAACCCCACAACATGTCAACGCTCTCCCTTCTCGACCTTGGGTTCCCTATTACCAGGTTTCCTCTCCCCTCCTGCCTTCTAGTCCTTGCCCCTGGGATGGTGTGCCCCTTTAGTCTCGTTTTGTTTTATGGGCCTGTCTAATCTTTGGCTGAAGGGTGAACCTTGGGAGTGACTTCATGACTGAGCTAAAAAGGTGTCTGGGGGCCATACTCTTGGGGTTTCTCCAGTGTCTGTTAGGCCAATAAATCTGGTCTTCTTTTGTGAATTAGAATTTTGTTCTTCATTTTTCTCCAGCTCTGTCTGGGATATTGTGTTGTGATCCCTGTCAGAGCAGTCAGTGGTAGTAGCTGTGCACCATCTAGTTTGTCCTGGACTCAGTCTGGTGGAGGCTGTGGTAGTTGTGGTCCATAAGTATCAGGACCAGGATGCCAAGTCAGACAGTCAAACATCAGAGCCTGCCCCCCAGACACTGTGTTTCACTACCTCTCCACCATTCTTTTCTAATGTCAACTTCTTTCTTGCCTTGCTCCTTCTTTTTATTTTCTTTCTCTCCTGCCTCTGTACCATTACTGCCGTCTTTCCTCTTTTGCTCTTTCTTCTCCTCTCTGACATCAGGGTTCCTAGTGGTGGCCTCAGACACTGGGACCAAAATCCAAAATGTTGCTAACATCTTTTGCGAAAGATACGTTGGACCAGTCCACTTGAGAATGAGTCAGGCTCCAAGAGCCACACCTCTGCTGTATCTAAAGAAAACATTTTGTTTTGTTTCTGTTTCTCAATAGATTCTTAGATTACCTCTCTGACCTCTGCGTCTCAATGAACAAGTCAATTCCAGTGACCCAGGAACTGATATGTAAAGCTGTGCTGAATCCAACCAACGCTGACATCCTGATTGAGACCAAGTGAGTGTGGGGGATAAAGTCAAGGAAGGGGTTTAGATGTGTGATTCCATGGTGCGTGTGTGCTTGTGAGTAATAAAACCTAACCCCTGGGTTTCTTCAGAGTCAGTCTGAAGTCAGGTTATTGACATGTGGTCTTAGTTACGGGATTGCTAAGTTTTCTTTGGTGTGACTTTCCCTGCATAGTGGTGTCACTTAGGGGGTGGGTAGGGAGTGAAGAATGGGGGAAATCATCATAGTATCCATTTAAAATTGGTGAATTGTATTTATGTGAATTATTCCTCAATAAAGATGAATAATTTAAAAAATTATTGTAAAAAATTAGTGTTAAACTCCCAGGATCATTTTACACATGCTTAATTTTAAGAGTCTAAAACTCAGTATGATTACCATTTTTATATCTTAAAGGAAATATGTCATATTCAGTGTAGATATTAAGTCCTTGTAATGAAAAGCTTTTTAAATGATCACTGCTCAAAAAGTTTATTCATTTAGAGAAGTTTTTTAATAGTAGTTAGTCCATTTTTTTTTTTTTTTTTTAGCAATGGAGCAGTTTTCCTGAGTTGGGCAGTATTAAAAAAAAAAAAAAAAAAAGCTTAATTATGCTCTAGGCTAGTGGTATTTTTTTTTTTTTTTCTTCTCATGTATGACTTTATTTTGGGCTTGGGCTAATGCAGGGTGTCCCAGCCTTGGCACGATTGACATTCTTGGCTGAATAATTCTGTGTTGTGGGGGGCTCTCCTGTGCGTCATGGGATGTTTAACAGCATCTCTGGCTGCTACCTGTTAGATACCAGCAGTACCTCCCCCTGCCCCCAGTTGTGACAAACAAAATGTCTCCAGACGTTGCAAAATGTCTTCTGGGGATCAAAATTGCCCATCCATTGAGAACCATTAGGCTAATATATATAAAAAAGTTAATGTTAGTCTTTTTGCTGCTCTTTCTGTGGAAGAAACACAAAACAAAATGGTTTTCCATGTGTCTTTATGCTAAAAATGAAGCTGGATTACAGTACAGTGCTGTAGTTGATCAGAGATGAGCAAGAATCTCAAAAATAATGAATGTCCTATCTTTTTATTTCCCAGGTTGGTTCTGTCTCGTTTTGAATTTGAAGGTGTTTCTACTGGAGAGAATGCTCTGGAGGCAGGAGAGGATGAGGAGGAGGTGTGGCTGTTTTGGAGGGACAGCAACAAAGAGATTCGCAGTAAGAGTGTGCGAGAACTGGCGCAGGACGCTAAAGAAGGGCAGAAGGAAGACCGAGATGTTCTCAGCTACTACAGGTGACTGGAGGTCACGTGTTGGGCTGGGCTTGGGGTGCCCCAAAGGGTGGCGGTTAGTTTATTGCCTGTTTGTGGATTACTCCATGGAAGTACAAGGATCATCGGAAAAGATTTTCTAGAAAAAGGCAGATGTGTATTTTAGGAGTATACAGCTTATGAGAATTTCATTGATACTGAGATGGTACACTGGTATCTAGATGTGGCTTGGTCAAAGGAAGGATGAATGCTTGCAGCAGCTCTGAATTACAGAGTCCTAAACACCATGGCACATATACAGTGTATATGTATACATAGTGTATACATATGTACCGTGGCACATATACTGAAGAAAAAATTCAAGCCTCAAGTTGCAATAGTGAAGGATTCTACGGGGAAAATATTAAACGCGCAGGAAGAATCAAAAGAAGATGGAAGGAATACACAGAGTCATTGTACCAAAATGAATTAGTTGATGTTCAACCATTTCAGGAGGTAGCATATGATCAGGAACCGATGGTACTGAAGGAAGAAGTCCAAGCTGCTCTGAAGGCATTGGCAAAAAACAGGGCTCCAGGAATTCATGGAATATCAATTGAGATGTTTCAACAAACAGATGCAGCGCTGGAGGTGCTCACTCGTTTATGCCAAGGGATATGGAAGACAGATTCCTGGCCAACTGACTGGAAGAGATCCATATTTATGCCTATTCTCAAGAAAGGTGATCCAAGCAAATGTGGAAATTATAGAACAATATCATTAATATCACACGCAAGCAAAATTTTGCTGAAGATCACTCAAAAACGGCTGCAACAGTGCATCGACAGGGAACTGCCAGAAATTTAGGCCGGTTTCAGAACAAGACATGGAACCAGGGATATCATTGCTGATGTCAGATGGATCCTGGCTGAAAGCAGAGAATACGAAAAGGATGTTTACCTGTGTTTCATTGACTATGCAAAGGCATGCGACTGTGCGGATCATAAGAACTTATGGATAACATTGTGAAGAATGGGAATTCCAGAACACTTAATTATGCTCATGAGGAACCTTTACATAGATCAAGAGGCAGTTGTTTGGACAGAGCAAGAGGATACTGATTGGTTTAAAGTCAGGAAAGGTGTGTGTCAGGGTTGTATTCTTTCACCATACCTATTCAATCTGTATGCTGAGCAAATAATACGAGAAGCTGGACTATATGAAGAAGAATGGGGCATCAGGATTGGAGCAAGACTCATTAACAACCTGCGTTATGCAAATGACACAACCTTACTTGCTGAAAGTGAAGAGGACTTTTGAAGCATTTGCTAATGAAGATCAAAGACCACAGCCTTCAGTATGGTTTGCACCTCAACATAAAGAAAACAAAAATCCTCACAGCTGGAGCAATGAGCAACATCATGATAAATAGAGAAAAGATTGAAGTTGTCAAGGATTTCGTTTTACTTGGATCCACAATCAACAGCCATGGAAGTACCAGTCAGGAAATCAAAAGACACATTGCATTGGGTAAATCTGCTGCAAAGGACCTCTTTAAAGTATTGAAGAGCAAAGATATCACCTTGAAGACTAAGGTGCACCTGACCCAAGCCATGGTATTTTAAATAGTATTATATGCGCGCAAAAGCTGGACAATGAATAAGGAAGACTGAAGAAGAATTGACGCCTTTGAATTGTGGTGTTGGTGAAGAATATTGAATATACCATGGACTGCCAAAAGAACGAACAGGTCTGTCTTGGAAGAGGTACAACCAGAATGCTTCTTAGAGGCAAGGATGGTGAGACTGCATCTTACATACTTTGGACATGTTGTCAGAAGGGATTGGTCCCTGGAGAAGGACATCATGCTTGGCAGAGTACAGGGTCAGCGGAAAAGAGGAAGACCCTCAACGAGGTGGATTGACACAGTGGCTGCAACGATGAACTCAAACATAACAACGATTGTAAGGATGGCTCACAACCGGGCAGTGTTTCGTTCTGTTGTGTGTAGGGTCGCTATGAGTTGGAACCGACTCGACGGCACCTAACAACAACAACACATATACAGTGTATAGGTATATATGGTGTATACATACACACCGTGGCACATGTATCAGTCAAGTTACATACTTCTTTACACCTCAGTTTATCTGCGAAATAGTGACGACAGTACCAACCTCAGAACTTTTGCAGACAGAGCTAGGAAATACGTGTGCTTATGTGTGTACACATACACATGTATCTCTCCACTCTTTGGAAATGTTATGGGACAGTTCTACTCTGTACTTTAGCTTTGCTATGAGTCGGAATTGACTTAACGGCAAGGAGTTTGATTTTTTTTTTGTATCTTTCCATAAGGAGCCTTGGTGGTGCAGTAGTTAAGTGCTTGGCTGCTAACCGAAAGGTTGGCAGTTCAAACCCACCAGCTGCCCCTCAGGAGAAAAGACCTGGTGATGTGCTGTTGTAAAGATTACACCCTAGAAACCCTATGGGGCAGTTCTACCTTGTCCTATAGGGTCACTAATGAGTCAGAATCAACTCGAAGACACACAACAGCAACATAATTTCATATTTCTCTCTCTCACACTACACACACACACGTTTATATGTCTATCTATATAAGTATATGATAAAAATCATGAATTCACGCAGTATGTGTAATGCCATTCTAATACTGTAAGATTTATTCTAGTCTTTACCCTTTCCATCTTCATAACTCCTCCGACAGTGAGCAACTTGGCTGCAAGGGTACTCAGTATGTTTGCCTGTTTGCTCATCCCGTTGTTTGTAACCCATTTCCACCTCCTCTGTCCCCAGTGTCTCCTTGGCCCCAGTCCTAAGGTCTGCTGGCCTTTTTGCCACGAGGGAAGGGAAGGGAAAGGAAAAGAAAGGAAGAGAACCAATAAATACTTTAGGAGAAAGAAAGGGAAAGGGAAGATGAAGAAGTGTTTCCAGTATTTTTAAATAAAATAAATACCCTTTCTGACCTCCCATATTCTATTCTCTTCTCTTCCATCCATGCACATAGTGTGTATCCTCGCACACTCGCATGTTGCTGTTCTACTGCATTTATTTGCACCCACCCATAATAATGGAGTATTTTACCTATTTTTAGAATTTTCTGTGAATGGTAATGTTTGTAATTCTGCAACTTGCCTTATTTATTCAGAACTGTTTCTGGAATGAATCCACGTTAATAGATGAAGATCCATTTCTTTAACTGCTGAGCGGTGTTCCATTAGATGAACGTACCACATTTTCATTGCTATCTGATATTCCATGCTACAATTTAATTTTTCCTATCAGGATACAGAAACCCTGGTGGCGTAGTGGTTAAGTGCTACGGCTACTAACCAAGATGTCACCAGTTCAAATCTGCCAGGTGCTCCTTGGAAACTCTTTGGGGCAGTTCTACTCTGTCCTATAGGGTCACTATGAGTCAGAATCGATGCGATGGCAGTGGGGTTTGGTATCAGGATACATCCTTGTTCAAATTTATCTGTGCATACGTGTAAGAGTTTCCATTCCATACCAGAAATGAAATTATTAGATTGGAGGTTATGCATATTTTAAACTTTCCTAAGCTGTCCTAAATTGAATCTTTCACTGCGCACTCCCATTGTTTGTAGATGAGAACATTTCTTTCCTCGTGTCTTTGGTAACTTTGAATATTATGATGCCTTTTTCATTTTATGTTAATCTTATAAGTGTGAAATAGAACCATGTTTTAGTTTGCATTCGCTGATATCTATTAAGGTTGAGAATATTTTCAAATTGTGGCTATTGGTAATTGTCTTAGCCATCTAGTACTGCTATAGCAGAAATACCACAAGTGGATGACTTTAACAAAGAGAAATTTATTCTCTCATAGTCTAGTAGGTTACAAGTCCAAATTCAGGGTATCAGCTCCAGGGGAAGGCTTTCTGTCTTTGTTGGCTCTGGAGGAAGGTCCTTATCCTTAGTCTTCTCCTGGTTGAGGAGTTTCTCAGGTACAGGGACCTGGGTCCAAAGGATGTGCTCTGCTCCTGGTGCTGCTTTCTTGGTGGTATGAGGTTCCCAACTCTCTGTTGGCATCTCTTTCCATTACTCTCTTGAGAGAGAAGAGGTGGTGCAGGCTACACTCCAGGGAAACTCCTTCTACGTTGGATCAGGAAGGTGACCTGAGTGAGAGTGGTATTACAATCCCACCCTAATCCTTTCAACATAAAATTACAATCACAAAATGGAGGACAACTACATAGTACTGGGAATCATGACCTAACCAAGTTGATACACACATTTTTGGGGGGACACAATTCAAGCCATGGCAGTAATAAATATGGTTTTAAATTCAGAAGCCAATATTTGACAGTTTGGAAGCTTATGGCTTTCTTATTATTTCACATTGACAGCATGTTTATTCTGTAAATTTTTGATAAATTTTCCCCCAAGAGTAGATGAGACAAAGTTTCTTAACTGGTCAAGGTTGAAAGTTAACAAAAGGCCATGTGTAATTGTGTAAGGAAGAAAGTCTAAGACATTTTGAGGAGTTTCCAATTTTGGGGCATGTTTTGTTTGTTTGTTTGTTTTTTTGTATAGGGATCAAAGTGTAGACTTACATAAACCAAAACCAAACCCAGTGCCATCAAGTCAATTCCAACTTATAGTGACCCTATAGGACAGAGTAGAACTGCCCCATAGAGTTTCCAAGGAGTGCCTGGCGGATTCAAACTGCCTACCCTTTGGTTAGCAGCCGTAGCACTTAACCACTATGCCACCAGGGTTTCCGTAAGAGCCTAAAAATATTATAAAATTTCTGATTAGACTCAATACGGGCATAATCTTCAACATTTCCTACATGGTCTTTAATGTACTATATAAAAACACAACTGAAGGAGTAGACAAGGCCACCTTAGACCTAAGCATTTTTTCCCCTTTTGTAAGATAACTAAGGACAGAATGAATCAAGTAGGCTCATTATTATTCCAGCATAGCTGGATAGAGGTGTGTGACTGTTGCCTGACAACCCACACCCTGTGGGGTAGCTTGAAACGTTCCTTTTTCAGCTTGGCACAAAAACCGAAATTTAGTGTACAAAAAGCAGCTCGGAGGAGTTGATGTATATGTTCAGATGGTCAAATGCCACTCCTCCAATGTTGGGGCCGCTGTGTAGGACTAGCCTACTATGTGTTTCCATTCTTCCTGGATGACTCCTGGGCATGTGAGCCTGATGGAGTTTTTCTTTTCTCCAGGTATCAGCTGAACCTCTTTGCCAGGATGTGTCTGGACCGCCAATACTTGGCCATCAATGACATATCGGGCCAGCTGGACGTTGATCTCATTCTCCGCTGCATGTCTGACGAGAACCTGCCCTATGACTTGCGGGCATCCTTCTGCCGACTCATGCTTCATATGCATGTGGACCGAGATCCCCAGGAACAAGTCACACCCGTGAAATACGCCCGCCTCTGGTCGGAGATTCCCTCTGAGATCGCCATTGATGAGTGAGCCTCACTTCCTCTCATTGCCAAGACCTCAATCACTTTGTTGTTGTTGTGTTCCGTCAAGTCAACTCTGACTCATGGTGACCATATAGGACAGAATAGAACTGCCGCATAGGGTTTCCTGGGCTTTGATACCTGTAATACCAGGTCTTTTCTCCTACGAAGCCACTGGTGGGTTCAGAACTGCTAACCTTTTGGTTAGCAGCCAAGTGCTTAACTACTGTGCCACCAGGGCTCCTTCGTGTCACTTAAACCTATTATTTATAATGTTCTGTGTAGCAGTAGATAAATCATATATGGTCAGTTTAAATCTAGATATGGGCTGAGGAAAACTGAAGTTATTTACTTATTTTTTCTTTAAACTCAAACTATGAGTTTCATTAAGTGGATAGCAAATATTCTTTCCTCAAGAATGTAAAAGACAGCATGATCGTATTTTCTTTTCATTTAAAAAATTTTTTGGTAAAAATATATGTAACATAACATTTGCCAGCATGACTGTATTTTGATATCTCTTACCTTCATTCATCAAATATTTAAATGTCTATTGCATGTATGGTTCAAGGATTATGTCAGGAATCAAACTACATAGAAAACAATCCTACAGTAGTAGGGCAAGATAGAAGACAAGATTAATGAGTAAAGTAAATATGGTGGAGATACGTGCTAAGGAAAGGATGAAGTAGGGGCGGGAATAGGAAGTGTTGGGGAGAAGAGTGTTGAATTTTGAGGGAGGGCCTCACTGGGAAGAATTTGAAATTTTATCTCCTCTTCTTTCTCCTTTCCTTTTAGTTATGATAGTAGTGGAACTTCCAAAGATGAAATCAAGGAGAGATTTGCACAGACTATGGAGTTTGTGGAGGAATATTTAAGAGATGTGGTTTGCCAGAGGTTTCCTTTCTCTGATAAGGAGAAAAATAAGCTCACGTTTGAGGTAACTCATGATGCTGTGGTCTGTGTGCTTTTTCCGATTTTCAGTGGCCATTTTATTATGGGGCACATAGAAAATATTTTAATATGCAGTGGTTTTTATCGTGATGGTCTAGTTTTGTAGTAACAAGGAATCTAGCTCAGCTTTGTTCCAGAATAAAAGGTAGAACTTGTATTAGCCACTTGGCCTAATAGTAGGTATACTTTTTTAAAGAAATATGTATGGTGAATTGACTCATGTAAAATGATAGAACTCTGTGTATCTCTGGACTTTATATTAAAAATGACAGGAAAGAAGCAGATGTGCTTGGGATCGGTTCCATTGATTAATCGTTTGAGGAACACAAATCCATATTCCCTTTGAGATAAAATGTTTTCTCTTTGGGGCTAGTTTTGTGTTTTGGAGCTATATTTCCAAGGATTTGAGTTCTTCTCTTCCTCTGCTAATATTACATAGTTATTCGGAGGTTTTTGTGATCTTGTTGGGCATAATTTGGCTTGCCAAGTATTATTTTGGGAAGCTACATAGACCAAATGATTAGGTCTATTTTTTATTAACTAGTCATCAGGTCAGATCAGGAGTTTTACAGGCTTTCATTGCTTATTTTTCCTTCTGATGAAACAAAATCAATTTTTTTCAAGAAATTACAAGCAAATTATGACTTCTCTAAAAAAAAAAGCTATGACAAACCCAAGCCAAACTCGTTGCTGTCGCGTTGATTCCGACTCATAGTGACCCTATAGGACAGAGTAGAATTGCCCTGTAGTTTCCAAGGAATGCCTGGTGGATTCGAACTGCTGACCTTCTTGTTAGCAGCTGTAGCTCTTAACCACTATACCACCAGAGTTTCCTTGCTTACTATAGGAAGGTCAGAATGAGTCATTTACAAACTAGCCAACATCAAATGGAAGTAAAGGATACAGTTTGTTTAATACCATCTTTTTTTTTTTTTTTTTTAATAACGTAATAGGTTGTGAATTTAGCTAGGAATCTGATCTACTTTGGTTTCTACAACTTCTCTGACCTTCTACGATTAACCAAGATCCTCCTGGCCATATTAGACTGTGTGCATGTGACGACCATCTTCCCCATTAGCAAGATGGCTAAAGGAGAAGAGAGTAAAGGTAAGAATGATGTGGAAAAGTTGAAGAGTGATGAACTGACACACCCATCCATACGAGAGTTGCCCTCCCAGCCTCTTCTGTTTCTTCTACTCTTGCCATACTTTCCCATGTGATGTCATGTCCTTTCCTTGTTCTTTTCCCAGCTTTTCATAATGAACATTTTCAAATATAAAGAAGAGCTGAAAGAATAGTACAGTGGATATCCATATACTTAGAGCTTAGATGGAAACCCTGGTGGCGTAGCGGTTAAGTTCTATGGCTGCTAACCAAAAGGCCGGCAGTTCAAATCCACCAGGCGCTCTTTGGAAACCCTATGGGCAGTTCTACTCTGTCTTTTAGGGTTGCTATGAGTCAGAATCGACTCGACGGCAACAGGTACGGGGTACAGCTTAGATTCAACCATTACAAACATTTTTCTGTATTTCTTTTATCTATTAAAGTTTGTATATTGTATTTATATTTGAGCATGTGTGTGTTCACATATTTTGCTGAACCATTTGAAAGTTACCTAACTACTTGACTGTTTATCTATTAAAAATACATGTCTTTCATTGTTCTTGATGTGTCCTGAGGCCCTTGATATTAAAAAACCAAAACTCGTTGCCATCGAGTTTATGATAATATAAAACCCAGGCTTTTATCTGGATATCCCATTTCTGCTCTGTGAATTCCTTTTAAGTAGGAAAATCTGACATTATATGCTTTTTTTTTTTTTCCCCTCTGTTTTAGGGTCAGGAATCAGAACACATTAGGTGTTCGTGTATTGGTCATTGTTTAACTGGTCTTCTGCAACTAGAACAGAAAAAGTACAATCATTTCTCATTATTCACAGCTGTTATGTTCTGTAAAGTCACCACAAACACTGAATTAGCAGACACTGAACCATTGCTCCTAGGGAAACCTAGGGTTAGGTTCCTATGAGCCTCTGGTTGCAACATTTTCATGACCCGATCAGTACGTAACCTTGTTTTATGTGTGTTTCTCATTAAAAACACCTTATTTAATAAATATTGTTGATTCATTAACATTGAACTAATGGCCAACAGCACTGTAACTCACGCCTGGACAAAGCTTGTCTAACACGCACATCTTCTCCATAAGGCACATCGCAGCCTTCTTGTGCTTAGGAACACTTCAGCGCTACACTTCGGGGCCATTTTAAACGGCAAAATCACCAATAAAACTCACACAGATGCAAAAACATGTGGCACTAAATTCATCACAAAAAGTACACTTGTTTATAGTGTGAAAGCTGAAGGCAGAATGTGGCCATGTTCAGCCTCAGCTGGGAACATCCACATCAGGCGACTCAAATTTTTCACCATTCTGCACGTCTGCAAGTGACCATGAAGGTACCATGAGTATTGATCTAGGGCCTGCAAATCAATTTTAGTGAGTAGGTGAATTCACAAATATGAAATCTGTGAATAGTGAGGGTTGAGTGTACGTTTCCTTACCTCCCTTTATTTTCTAGGTGCTCTGCTAAGTCATTAATACCATTAATCATGTTGTTGAGCTCCTTAATTCTTATTTTATAAAAGAGGAAGCTGAGCCTCAGAGGTAATATCATGTACCCAGAATGATGCGGCTGTTGGTTGCAGCCCCAGGATTTGTACATTGTTAGCTCTTGTGCTCTCTAGTTCTAGGCACAGAAACAAGCATATAGTAGGTGATCAATAAAATTTGGCAGGTGAGTTAATATGCAACAATACTCCATTGGGGAGTTCAAAGCCCACGTTTTTTCACTCCTCCCAGGAGCCCAAAATGTTTATGAGTATTAACCTTTCCAGGTTCCTAGGGCCTTCAGTGTGTATCTGAACAGGGACATGTTAAATAATTTGTCTAAAAGTGCCCGTGCCCCTTTCCAGGTGCCTGAGGGCACTCTCTGGGTGGTGTTGTGACCATGGTCTGTCTCTGGCCCTTCCTAGGCAGTAACGTAATGAGGTCCATCCATGGGGTTGGAGAGCTGATGACCCAGGTGGTGCTCCGGGGAGGAGGCTTCTTGCCCATGACTCCCATGGCAGCTGCCCCTGAAGGCAATGTGAAGCAGGCAGAGCCAGAGAAGGAGGACATCATGGTCATGGACACCAAGCTGAAGATCATTGAAATACTCCAGGTAACCATCAGTCAGAGGTGGGGAGGGGGTACTTCACAGGGGGGTGCTTCAGATCTAGTCCCCCTGTTTAGATGTATCACCAAAGTTTTGGGGGAAGAAAATGGTAAAATTCTTAGCTCAGCCAGCCCTCATTGCCATTTATGAACTGGGCCCTCCTAATACCTCTACTGTTATCTCTTACCCCTCCCCAACATGGCTTTGTCCCTCCAGTCATATGAAAACTTCATGTAATTACTATAGCATGTCTCTCTCTGGGAGAGGTGATGACCCTGAGATTGGATAAGGTTGCCAAGAGGATGAGATGGAGACAAGGAGAATGGGAAAGGGAGAATGTCTGTGAGAACCTCAACCAATGCCAACTGGTTGTTGACCTTTCTTTTTGGCCCTATTAATAGTTATGGGGTAACTATGCTGGAATATAGGAAGTGAAAGAAGAGGGAGCCCAAGGGTTAGTAGCTAGATCAGAGGAAACAATCAGAAGTAGAAAATATGAAGCAAGCTCATTCTCAGTCATAAAAACAAAATTTTCTCTCTCAATTCTCCCGAATTGAAAGCAGTCAACTTTACCCCTCTCAGTGGCAGGCCCAGGATTGGCGTTCAATAGTTGCTGAAATAAAGTAGTTTTTTATAGGAGATGGGGAGGGAGGGTTGTGGTGAGTAATTTAGTGTTCCAATTGTTAAATTAATTGCCTAGATGCTGAATTTTACTTAAGATGCTATGGGCAGGCTTGATAGGCCCCATGGAAGTCTGGTGTTGTTAAAGTAATTGTTGAAATCTAAGCCAAACATTTGGCTCACTTTGTGCTTCAGGTAATTGATGTTGCTGATACCAGGCCCAGCCAGAGTGTGGTGGCTTGGCAAAGTGCTAAAGATGGTATGTTAATGTAACCAATCTGTTTCCATTTCCACTTGAATCTTTAGTTTATTTTGAACGTGAGGTTGGATTATAGGATCTCCTGCCTCCTGTGTATATTTAAGCGGGAGTTTGATGAAAGCAATTCCCAGACCTCGGAAACATCCTCCGGAAGCAGCAGCCAAGAGGGCCCAAGTAATGTACCAGGTTAGTGATTCCAGAAAGGGATTTCAGCCCTAGGAGAGGATCTGGGTCTAATGAAAACTAGGAATCCAAACAGTGTCTTTTAGAAATGTGCTTCTAGAAATAGGGGATAATGTGTGCATAGGTGTGAGGATCATTGAAGTTTAAAACAAGATGTTGGGAGTTATCCTTTTGGGATAGGAGAATAATGGAAAGAGCCCAGATTCCTTCTTGGATAAATCTTGTTTCTTTCCATCTTGGAGTGCCTAAGTCATAGAACAACTGAGGTTTCTAGTGTTGTGGCTATTTAAGAAGTACAAAAAAAAAGAAAAAAAAAAAAACTTGAGAAGAAACCTTTTGGTCCACTAACAACTTTTACTTGTGATAGAAGTTTCTCACTGCTTAGGAAATAGTGGTGAAGGGTAAGGGACAGGATGGTGGTAGAAATAATCGCACCCATCAGGCGCTAACCTCCCTTGGAATGAGCCCATCACTCTAGTTTAGCCAGAGACCATGCAGTGAGTAGAAAAATGACAGGAGTGTGGGACACTGCAAACCAGAGCCATTGACTAGTGTGATCTGGTTGACCTGGCTTCATAGCTTTGCAATATATAATTTTAGAAGGTCTGGGGTTAACCCATGGCAGGAGCAGTGCTATTTTGGGGTAAGTTCACCAACACCATATTTTCAGACCTTCCTGTATCTGAAGTTGTGGTCTTTAACTTTATAGGTGCTCTCGACTTTGAACACATTGAAGAGCAAGCAGAAGGCATCTTTGGAGGAAGGAAAGTATATTTTCAGTTGCTGTTCTTTAGGTGATTCTAGGTTTTAGGAGGCTGTTTTTACATAGTTCTCAAAGCTTTTCCTTCTGTGTACTAGTAATGGTTTAGTTTTTGGGCTAAGTTTTTGTTTTAGTGCTTCTTTGAACTCTTGAATGCTCAAGTCTGGTTGGCCTGATTTTGTGTACGTGTGTGTGCGCTTTCCTAAGACAGAAAGGGTTTAATGAGGTTTCCCAAGTTAACTGCATTCCAAGAGTTAAAAAAACGATGAGGAAATAGAGGCAAAGGAAAGAATATGGGGATGAGGCTCAAAACAGAATTAAGTTAGTAAGATCAGGTACTTTTGCTGATAATAGGCTAAAATTTTATCCCTGAACTCTTTAGAAGCTCTTTGTTGAAACACAATCTGTTCTTTCCTTGTTCTTGACATTAGAGTAATGTATGAACCCCTTTTAAAAAGATCAGATTGTTCAGTGTTGACTTAAAATATTTTTGTTATGAGACTTAAATACCGACAAGCATAAGACCTGGTATGTTGCCATCAGGTTGATTCAAATTCATAGCAACCCTATAGGACAGAGTACTGCCCCACAGGATTTCCAAGGAGTGGCTGATGGATTCAAACGGCTGACTTTTAGTTAGCAGTCCTAGCTCTTCACCATTGTGCTACCAGAGCTCCAGACTTCGTATAAACACCCTAGAAACATAACTTTTAAAAATTACATACTTGTTTTGGTTATCTATTGCTGCATAACAAACTACTTCAAAAATGTAATAGATTGAAACTACAACCGTGTTGTTATCTCTCACAGTTCTGTGGGTTGACTGGGCTAAGCTGGCTGGTTCTTCTGCTGGTCTTGATGGGGTCTTCCCTGTGACTGCAGTGAGAGGGTGACTAGGGTTGGCCCAACCAAGTTAACTTTGCTAACATTTTTGGCACTTTGGCAGGAATGCCTGTAATGTTGGGACCTTTCTTTCTGTCCGTGTAGGTAACTTGGGACTCTTTACAATATGATGGCTAGCTCCAACAGCAAGCATTTCAATAGGATAAGCCAACAATATGCAAGAACTAATCAATTCTTTGCTTGCATTGTGTTTGCTAATGTCCTGTTGATCGGATAAAATCACACGGCCAAACCCAGTGTCAATGTGGGAGGGCCTACAGAAGGGTGTGACTAAGCCAAGGGCACAGTTCGTTCAGGGCCACTAGTGTTAACAGTCTGTCTCAACACTAAATATAAAACCTGTGATGTTGGAATCAGCACTGTTATTCACTATGATGGAAGACGCTTTTCTGAAACTTACATGGGGTAAGTTTTGAGTTCAGTGTGAGGATGCTTCCAGGTGATATGTGATGACACAGCTCTGCCGCCATTTTCCTCACACTCAACAGCAGGGAAGCGTCCTTCGCACAGCATACTGTGCTCCCCTTTAGAAGCATGAATACAGTATTTACATAATAAATGCACTCTGTGCTTTTCTTGTTAAATTTTCAACCACTAAGGTCTTCCCATATGGTATTCATTTCACTGTGGACACAGTGCAGACAGTGACACAGTAATTGGGGGGTAGTACTCAGTGATGGGGCGATTTGCCATTTGATCCAGGATGTGCTTAGTAACTTTTTAATTGTATAAATAAGACAAATTACCACAGCTATTGAGTTGCTATTGTCATCAGCTGCTGCTGAAACCTGTTCAGCATCATAGCAACACGTAAACCTCCAGATGGGTGGTGGCTACGCATGAGGTGCACTGGCCAGGAATCAAACCTGAGCTACCTTCATGGAATGTGAAAATGCTGCCACTGAGCTAGTCCTGATAGTATGCTCATTAATCCCATTTTAAAGAACACTTGAGTTTTAATGGTTTATGGCAGTGCTTCTCAAAGCGGGGTCCATGAGACTGAGCTGTGTATTACCAAATTGTGACAGGTAAGTACAGAACATGAGAGTAAGCATACAGATACTTCCATGACAATTTGACATTGCCCTGACATCAAATGGATGATCAGTGAGTGGGCTTATGTCATTGAAAAAGATACAGACCAAGAGTATCAGTTGGCTACAGGTTGAAAATAAAGAAAACTGGTCCTTCACCACGTAGTGTTTGATAAACATTGGATTACAGCATCTTAAAGAAAAATAGAAGTCTCTGGGAGGTGCAGACGGTTAACATACTCAACTATAACCGAGAGGCTGGCAGTTTGAATCTACCCGAGGTGCCTCGGAAGAATGGCCTGGTGATCTACTTCAAAAAATCAGCCATTAAAAACCCTGTGGAGCACAGTTCTACTTTGATACACATAGGGTCACCATGAGTCTAAGTCACCTTGATGGCAAACTGGTTGATAAAAATAAATAAATAAACTAATAACTCAAGAGAAACACAACTGTTTGTCAGACCACAGAGGCCCAGCTAATTGGGAGTTCTTGACCCAAGTTGTAAAGCTAGTCCTGTCACTCTGGGAGGTTAGGGGCTTTGGTTTAAAATTTGACAATTGTGACATCTTAACTGTCCTTGCACTTCATGATATAGCTGGAGATAAAGCAAGATTGTCTTGTTAAAGAAGCTAGTTAAAAGTCAAGTCCCATGAGGTAGAAGATAGTGTTAAAAATCTAAATGGCTTAGGTGTGCCTGGGTCCAAGGTCCCTGAGAGAAGGGCTTGTGTGGTTCATTTGGCCTTCCTCCCTCCACATTCTTATAGTGAGGAGAACACTCCCTTGGACTTGGACGATCATGGCGGCAGGACCTTCCTCCGAGTCTTGCTGCATTTGACGATGCACGACTACCCACCCTTGGTGTCAGGGGCCCTGCAGCTGCTCTTCCGGCACTTCAGCCAGAGGCAGGAGGTGCTCCAGGCCTTCAAGCAGGTAGCTTGAGTTGCTCCTGTGTGTGTTGTCTGTCAGAGAAGCTGCCATATGCAACTAACGGATTGCGCGTTTGTTAAGGTTCAACTGCTTGTTACCAGCCAAGATGTGGACAACTACAAACAGATCAAACAAGACTTGGATCAGCTGAGGTCCATCGTGGAAAAGTCAGAGCTCTGGGTGTACAAAGGGCAGGGCCCTGATGAGGTGATGGATGGTGCATCTGGTGAAAATGAGCATAAGAAAACAGAGGTGAGTGATGCATATGTTACCCTGCAACGTAGCTAGAGGGCACCTCAAAACAAGTCACTGCAGATATAAATGCAGGTTATAGGATGGGCTTTATTCCTAAGAGATCTTTTTAAATAGCCGGGGTAACAGCTGGTCTCCTAGGAGATGAGCTGTAAAACCGAAGTTTAGCTCTGTCTCCCCTGCCACCTTGGATCATGTGTGATAGATGTAGTGTTGAGTGAATTAGCACCAGGTTTTCCTTAGAGAGGAGTCCTGGTGGTGCAGTGGTTAAGCGCATGACTGCTAACTGAAAGGACAGCGGTTTGAACCTACCAGTGGCTGCATGGGAGAAAGATGTGGCAGTCTGCTACTGTAAAGATTATAGCCTTGGAAACCCTATGGGGCAGTTCTACCCTGTCCTGTAGGGTCACTATGAGTTGGAATTGACTTGACAGCAGAAACTCCCTTGGGGGAAGCCTGTTCTCGAGCCCTGGCCTGACTCATCATCTGCTCCCATATCTGTGAAATACTGTCAGTCAGAAGAGAGTTGAGGGTGAGTAAGTAGATGGTTTGGGCATAAATCCAGCACAACTGTTGGAAAAACAGTATAGAACTCATGGCTTTTTTGTAAAGGGTGGAGCTAACCCTTACAAATGGATGGTACCCCAAGAGTTACACAAAACACAGTTACATTCATTTTGGTTCCTAGGAGGGGAATAACAAGTCTCAAAAGCATGAAAGTACAAGCAGCTACAACTACAGGGTGGTGAAAGAGGTAAGCCCACCCCCACTGTCTTTTTTCCTTCTTTAATAATTCTCTAAGGAGCTGTGGAAACCCTGGTGGTATAGTGGCTAAGTGCTGTAGCTGCTAATCAAGGGGACGGCAGCTCAGATCTGCCAGGTACTCCTTGGAAACTCTATGGGGCAGTTCTACTCTGTCCTGTAGGGTCACTATGAGTCGGAATTGTCTCGACAGCAATGGGTTTGGTTTGGTTTAAGGAGCTGTAGTTAATGATAGTCAGATTGTAAGTACAAATGTTTTTCTCTCCCTCCCTCCTTCCCTTCCTTCCGCACTGTTTGTGTCTCTCTTTCACTCCCTCGTTTCCTCCTTCTCTGCTTTCCATCCTTCGTACCGTTGAGTTTAACAGGAGAAAGTAGAGCTCAGAGGTTAAGAGCATGGCTTTTAGTACCAGATCTGGGTTTTGAGACCCAGCTCCGCCACTTACCATTTCTGTGTCCTCAGTTTCCTCACCTATAAACTGCAACCAATACTGCATACTTCTGAAGGTCTCCAAATTGAAGGAAGGATTAAATGATACAGTTATAAAGGATTTATCTCAGTGTTGGGCACATAGTATCCATCAGTGAGAACTGTAATTCTTTAGAAATCCTTGCATCAGGCAGTTCAAAGTTGGGAGGTTGGTAGCTTTGTGTGCTTTTTTTTTCTTTAACCCCGGAACAAACTTCCCAAGTCCTTGGCAGTGATGCCACGCCGGTGCTATCTAAGCTGTCTGTCTGAGCTATCCCACTTACTGTCGAAGCCACATCCACTGCATATTCTCGGTCTTATGTAGATGCAGCTGGTTGCAGTCATCCAGGACACTGTATACTGGGAGAAAGCTCCTCATTTTAAGTTTTTATGTGTATGTATAGCAGTCCTCTTGGCCTCCCTGCCCTCTACCACCCCCTGAAATCTTTTTCACTAGTTTTCTGAGGCTGAATTCTTTCTCTCTACCAGATTTTGATTCGACTTAGCAAACTCTGCGTCCAGGAGAGTGCCTCGGTCAGGAAGAGCAGGAAGCAGCAGCAGCGGCTGCTCCGGAACATGGGTGCCCACGCCGTGGTGTTGGAGCTGCTGCAGATCCCATATGAGAAGGTGAGGGCCGCCCACCGCTGCTGCTCAAAGTGCGGGGCCCATCTCAGGCTCCTCAGACCCTCCGCGTGTGGATACTGTTGGTGAAGAAATGAAGCTGAGGAGGCTACTGTACCTGCAAAGCGATTTCAGTTTATTGTTGTTGCTATTATTATTATGTCAAAAGAAATGGAGTTATTTATTAGGGCCAAAACGTCTTAAGTCAGCAATGTCAGGTGTTTTTGTGGACAAATTGTATTGCAGTCTGCCTTTTTTTTTTATTGTGATGAGTATATAGGTAACAGAACACATGTACAGCTCACTGACATTAATCACGTTCATCGTGTTTTTCACCCATCACCATTAACTGTTCCCAGATTTTTCCATCACCCTTAATGGAAACTCAGTGTCCTCTAAGCACGTGTCTTCCTTTGTCTCTTCGAATATTTTATATGGAACAGTACATTATAAAAATAAAGTGAAAATCACCCATAAACAACTATTTTAAGATTATGTAAAGTAAGAAGAGTGCATTTATTTTTCCCTCACTCCCCTCAGTAGAGGCAGCTTGTTCTGTATCCAGAGTTTTAATTGACAGACCTATGTTCGCACCTGGGCTGGTGCTAGACAGTGTCATCTGCAATATTATTCAAGCAATTTAAACACTACCACCAACCAGTTGCTCTTGAGTTGATGCCCTACTTGTGGCAGACCCACACGTGTCAGAGTAGAACCGTGTACCATGGGCTTTTCAGTGGCTGATTTTTTGGAAGAAGATTGCCAAGACCATCTTTTGAGGTGCCTCTGGGTGGACTTGAACCACCAGCCTTTCAGTTAGCAGCTGAGTGCATTAACTCTTTGCACTACCCTGGGACAAGTTATTAAATGTGTATGGGAAGAACTTGGTGTTTACTTGCCTACTTGTGAGATCCTTACTAGTATGCTAACATCTAGTTAAGTACTTGGATCTATCAGGTGATACTTTGTTCTAAGTATTCTTTTATGTTCGTAGATATTGTCTTTTGTATCACGTTTTTCACATTCATATTCATTGTTGGTAGAGGTGGGATTTAGGGATGCAGAATAAACCGTGCTTTACATCTGTTGTGTAACCTGACAAGGCACATACCAAAGTACTCATTTACTGCTCACAAACCCAGTGAGACAGTGGTGATGTTCCCATTTGATAGACGAGGAGACTAAGGCTTGGAGAGGCTTCGAGTCCAAGGCCTTCAACTCAGGTCTCAAGTTCAGAAGTGATCACCAGAGAGGCCAATTTGTTAGTGAAGAATCACCTGAAGAAGACCTTCTACCTCTTGAACAGTTTGAATATTTGCAAGGTGCCAGGCACTTTGCTAAATCCTTTATACTAATTAGCTCATTAAGGAGCCCTGGTGGCACAGTGATTAGGTGCTCATCTGCTAACTGAAAGGTTGGGGGTATGAATCCACCAGCTTCTCCATGGGAGGAAGACTTGTCAGTCTGCTCTCATAAAGATTACAGCCTAGGGAACCCTACGGGGCAGTTCTGTTGCCTCACATGGGGTTGCTACGAGTAGGAATCAACTTGACAGCACACAGCAATCAGCTCATTTAATCCTCAAGACATTCATATGAGATGGGTGGTACTATTGGCTCTCACTCTTTTTTCGTAGTATCTGTATTGCCTTTTTTTAATTGTGCTAAATATGTAACAGATCGTTTACCTTTTCAACATTGTTCACATGTATAATTTAGTGACATGAGTTACGTTTATCGTTTGTCCAGCCATTACCATTATCTCTTTCCACATTTTCCTACCACCCTTAACAGAAGCTCAGTGCTTAGGGGACACTGAGCTTCTATGTTGCCTTTTTCCTGAATAAAATCTTTTTGTTTCTGCCAAAGAGAGAATTCATTTTTATCAGTGAGGCATGAACAAGTTATTTGATTCTTTTCCGGGTCAGCAGTGCAGCTCCTCAGTAGTATACACCTGGCAGGCCCTCAGTAAACACCTCCTAGATCCCAGGTGATAGAACCTAGCCTCCTGGCCTGGAGACGGGTGCTTTCTCTACCATATAACCCTGTTTTCAACTCATTTCTCATCCTTCTGTCACACAGGCTGAAGACACCAAGATGCAGGAGATAATGAGGCTGGCTCATGAATTCCTGCAGAATTTCTGCGCGGGCAACCAGCAGAATCAAGCCCTGCTACACAAACACATAAACCTGTTTCTCAACCCAGGGGTAAGACTTCAGGCCTGTCTGAAAATCTCTGGGGAGAAGAGGGTGGGAAGAACAAAGAGAAACAACTTGTTCTGCCTTTAGTTGTGGCTTCTGGGACTTGTTATAATGCAACATTCATTCCAGAGGGGAACATTTTGGTCCACTCTCAGGAAGACAAAAATACTCCCCATTTTTTGTGGGAGAGGAGGCAAGGGGAGGGGAAGTAAAAGGTGGTAGGGATAAGGTAAGATATATTTACATTTTTTCCTTAAAAAACTCCTTATTGTATGTAATGTAAATGATACAGAAGCGCCAAGGCTCACTCTCCAGCTACATCCTCCCAGGGCCTGCTCATTAAAGACTATATCCTTGCATACGGTTGGCTGTTTATACAAATATATACTATATCCATATAAAACATATCTACATTATATTTTATTTTATGTGATATATATTTTAAAATATATTAAATAAATATGCATTTTTTAAAGAAAAACAGTAGTACCCTCTACACAATATTTTGCTTGTTTTTTTTTTCTCAACATAGGTCTTTGCAAGTCAGGTATAGATTCTATTCTCACTTTTGATGACTTCATGGCATTACATTGAATGGGTACAACTTGGTGTCTCGTTTTGTTTTTACCGTTGCATTAACGGACAGTTCGACCATCTGTAGCTTTTGGCTTTGTAGGCAATACTGCCAAGGACTTCCTTGTACATGTGCGTTCACGCACGAACACTCACTTATTAGTAGGACTGGAGGTTTCCAGAAAAAGGGCTGCTGGGTGGTAGGTGTTAGAAATAATCAAAACTCAACAAAATTTGAACATAAGTTTTATTCTGAGCGGTTATTCTGTATGCATATAGGGAGACCATTTTGATTCCAGAAAAAAAAATGACTCGAAGAAGCTAGGTACGTTGAAGCTTATAAAGAGAAGAGGAGGGAGAAATACCGAAGGTCAACCATTGGCTAATCTTAACACAATTGATTGAAACCTGCCCTCCCCCTTTTACTGAGATCAATGGATATCAGGTCACAAATTTTTCAAATTCAAATTTAGTAAACCTGCTTCAAATAGGAAGAAAGGCTTTGCAACTTTGGGTGAAAGAAAAACTGCTGGCAGATTAATTTCGGTCAGAATTTCTTTAAAGTGAATATTTGGTTTCGTGGGTAGGAAATACCCCAAATCAAAGCAAAGTGTCTGCTGTCAATTTTGCTCTTTGATATATGGTAACATGCCCCTTTTGTCATGAAAAGAGAAAGGAAAAGTAAAAGATAAAAATGTTAAAGTCTCCTACCTCACACCAGGCATCAAACTCAATAACTCTGGGTAGAAAGTAAAAAAATAAATCTTTTAGAAGCTTATATAAAAATATCTTCATGACTTTGAGGTAAGCAAAGTTTTCTTAGGGAGTATGTAAAAATTCATAAAGGAAAATAGCGGTATTTAGACTTCTTCAAAGTTAAGAACTTCAGTTCGTCAGATAATGTCATTAAGAGCATCCAAAAGCAAGCCAGAGAGTGGGAGAAGTCATTTTAATGCATGTATGCAACAAAGAACTCACATCCAGAATGTATAACAAACTCAAAGAAGTCAATAAGGAAAAAGACAGACAACCCATTTTCTAAAATTGGCAAAAACTTGAACCAACGCTTCATTTTAGAGGATATCCAAATGGCCAATACCTTAGTCATCTAGTGCTGCTGTAACAGAAATATTACAAGTGGATGACTTTAACAAACAAATTTATTCTCTCACAGTCTAGTTGGCTAGAAATCCGAATTCAGGGCACCAGTTCCCAGGGAAGGCTTTCTCTCTCTCTGTCAGTTCTGAGGGGAAGGTCCTTGTCATCCATCTTCTCCTAGTCGAGGAGCTTTTCAGCAATGGGACCCCAAGTCCAAAGAACACGCTCCACTCCTGGAGCTTCTTTCTTGAAGTTATGAGGTCCCTCTCCTCTCAGCTTGCTTCTGTCATTTATATCTCTGTCATTTATATCAAGAGATTGCCTCAAGATAAGTCAAATCCTGTAAATTGAGTCCTGCCTTATTAACATAACTGCTTCTAATCCTGCCTCATTAACATTATAGAGGTTAGGATTTACGACACGTAGGATAGTCACATCAGATCATAAAACGGAAGACAGTCACAGTACTGGGAGCCTAGCCAAGCTGAAACATTTTGGGGGGATATAATTCAGTCTAGAACAGCCAATAAATATGACATTAGTCATCTGTCAAATGCAAATTAAAACCACAATAACATATGACTAAAATTAAAAAGATGGACAGTTCCAAGTATTGACAAGGATATGAAACAGCTGTAATGTAGAACATAAATTATTAACATCTTTCAAAAGCTTTTTGGCAAAGTCACCTAAAGCCAAACATATTCATACCCTGTGACCCAGCAATTTTGCAGAAATATGTGCATTAACTTTACCAGAAGACATGTACATGAGTGTTCAGAGCACAGTTATTTGAAATATTTGTAACACAAATAGTGTCACTACTTATTAAAACTGGATATTACCACCAGATGCCCAGTAACAGTAGAACAGATAAATCCCTTGTGGTGTATTCATGCAATGGAATATGTACGTTTACATATCTAGCAATGAGCCAACATCATGGCACAGCATGGATGAATCTCACAAATGTAATGCTGAACAAAAGAAGCCAGATAGAAACAAATGCATGAGGTTCAAGTACAGGCAAAACTCATGTATGGTCATAGATGTCAAAACAGCAGTTAAACTGAGGGGAGAGTGGTCATAAAGAAGGCCTGTTGTATTTCTTGGAAACCCTGGTGGCGTAGTGGTTAAGTGCTATGGCTGCTAACCAAGAGGTCAGCAGTTCGAATCTGCCAGGCGCTCCTTGAAAACTCTATTGGGCAGTTCTACTCTGTCCTATGGGGTTGCTATGAGTCGGAATCCACTCGACGGCAGTGGGTCTGGTTTGGTTTTGGGTGTTGTATTTCTTGGCCGGGGTGCTGAAGTTCCTTTCATAATCCATTTAGCTGCATGCTCCTGATTCATTTACTTTTCTGTGTGTTTATTCTATGTCATTGAAAAAGTTTGCTAAAAAAGAAGATAGTACAGAAGTATGAATGAGCTCAAATGCTTCTCTGTCTTGTAGTGGCCTCTTGTTTTTCTCACTTTGTTGTCTGCTGTGGCCTCCGCTTGACCACTTCCCTGTGCTCTTGTCCTCACTTTTGTGCCAGATCCTGGAGGCGGTAACGATGCAGCACATTTTCATGAACAATTTCCAGCTTTGCAGTGAGATCAACGAGAGAGTCGTCCAGCACTTCGTTCACTGCATTGAGACCCACGGTCGAAACGTCCAGTACATCAAGTTCTTGCAGACTATTGTCAAGGCAGAAGGGAAATTCATTAAAAAGTGCCAAGACATGGTCATGGCTGAGGTGACAGCTGTACATTTCTAAATATCTTCATTTGATGACCCATAGAAATTTTAAAATTAATTTATCTTAACTGTATGAACTGGGACCCTCTCTAAAAACCACATGAAGGGACAGAAAGTAATTGTGTAGTGTGTGTGTGTGTGTGTGTGTGTGTGTGTGTGCGTGTGCGTGAGAGTATGAGTGAGTGATCTCATGTTGGTGAACTTAGATATAAACAAATGTCTGATTTTTCAATACCCATACATCTATTTATTTTAAGGAAATTTGGTTTGGACTCTTCTGAGAGGGAAAAGAAAACAAGAATAGTGAACCAAAATGGAGTGAATGGAGATAAAAATGTGGATAGAAACCAGTGAGTCAGAATAGCCTCCCTTTTCGTGGATTATATGATTTTTTCCTTAATTATTCACCTAACTAATGAGGTAGAAAAATTGTTGCTTGATCATCCACAAGGAGAAACTGGTCAGTGGAATCACGTGAAAATTGGTTCTTTAGGGGAAGTCACACCTCATTGATGTTGTCTCCAACCAGGAAGGCCCACTGTGCCACATGCATGATTTTGACTTCTGTATATCCTCAATTTGATTCCAGTTTTTACAAAATGAAGTCTTGAGTAAATCCACCTAACAGTTGGTTTTATAATCTTGCCTACATATGTAATTCCAGTGGAAGATGAAAAAACAAAGTTCCTGTCGAGTCAACTCCGATTCATGGTGACCCCGTGTGTCAGAGTAGAACTATGCTCCATAGGTTTTTCAGTGGTTGATTTTTTGGAAGTAGATCACCAGGCCTTTCTTCCAAAGTGTCTCTGGGTAGACTTGAATCTCCAGCCTTTTGGTTAGCAGTCAAGCATGTTAACTGTTAGCACCACCCAGGAACTCACAGTGCAAGAGAGCGTAGTATAATTAAGATAGTTGACTTGACCTGGGATACAAATGTCACTGGATCATTTTTTGGACCAGGGGGCTTGGCAGTGTTACTTGACCTCTCTCACTGTCAGTGTGCATGTCTGTAAAACAAAGGTACAGCATATTACAGAGAGAGTTGACATGCGAATTTAATGAGATAATGATAATAATAATAGCTAACATTTACTGAAAGCCACCATACTGTAGGCCGTTCCATGCTCTTCCTGGCAGCTCTGTAAGTTAGGTATTGCATTTGTCCCCATTTTTACAGAAGAGGAAACTGAGACACAGTGAGGTTAGGTAATCCATCTAAAGCATGTATCATAGTATTTGGCACATAATTAAGAGCTCATGAAAATTAGTTGTTATTAAGTAAATAGTACCAGCTATATTCATCTTGACTCCTGTGCCAGCCCTTTTTGAATCTTTTGGATTTCCTGTAATGCTGAAATTGATTTATTCCTAAATCGACTCATGAGAAACCACAGTCCTGGGGGCCAAGTTCCATATAGGAATGCCTTGACTTTTATTAGAAATAGATAATTTATGATCAAAAATATGAGATAGTATGTGAAAGAATTGTAAGCGAGGTGCTTCATAAAGCATAAAACAAAAGGTGGTAACATTTTTAAATGGTGCAAACTGTTAAGCACTTGACTACTAGCCTAAAGGTTAGCGATTCAAACCCACCCGGTGGTGCCACAGAAGAAAGGGCTGGCAGTATGCTTCCGTAAAGATTACAGCCATGGAAAACCCTATGGAGCACAGTTCTACTCCGTAATACATGGGGTCACCATAAGCCAGAATCGACTTGACAGCAATTGGTTTGGTTTTTGTTTATATAGGTTTGGAAATAATTTTCAAGTGTGAGTTTGTGATCTATATTTCCACTTGATACATGAATGCTTGTATATATATAGACTTTCTCTTCCCCTAATAATTTTTAGGGCCACTATGGTATTTCTATATCTGGGGTTTAAAGTTGATGCTGAATAATTTCTAGTTGTTCAGTAATATAAATGAATGAAATCTAGATGAGTTTAGGAATGTAAGTGAGGCTAGATTTGGACGGTCAGTGCTAACACAACACCTTTCTCTTTGAATAGTTTTTGCTACCTTTTTTATGCTGCTCCCCTCTCCCCCACTGCAAGGTTGTAACGTAAACAAGAGCTGTTCTTTTTTTCAGCTGGTCAACTCAGGAGAGGATGTCCTTGTATTCTACAATGACAGAGCCTCTTTCCAGACTTTGATCCAGATGATGAGGTCAGAGCGGGACCGCATGGATGAGAACAGCCCTCTCATGTACCACATCCACTTGGTGGAGCTCCTGGCCGTGTGCACAGAGGGCAAGAACGTGTACACGGAGATCAAGTGCAACTCCCTGTTGCCGCTGGATGACATTGTCCGTGTGGTGACCCACGAGGACTGCATCCCTGAGGTGAGGGCCCCAATTGGGGTATGCCCTTCTTGTCTCTCTCCACGGGTATGTGGGCCTGGGCTTGGTGGGAAACTTCAGGGTGGCTGGCCAGGATGAGACCTCAACAGAGTTGTGAGAACTGCAGCTCATTTTGTAGCGAGATTTCAGTTCGCTGAAACAAAATTTTCTTGAACATCAGTTTTGTGAGAATGGGATGTGGGGGAAGTTGGTCTTTTCTCTCCGTAAGAAGAGTTGAAAACTGTTCCAGCTTTTCAGAAAGAACTTCTGAGAAATGAGGCTGAGTGGGTTCATATAAATGGAAGAATTATTCTGTAAGTTTATTCTTTAAAATTCTTCAAAGATAATACATGAAAATTTAGAAACTACAGATAATTAATTAAAAAAAAAATCATCTACAATCCCACAATCCACAATAAGTGCCTGTTAAATTTTCTTTTGTTGGTCTCTTTTTTTAAAAAAATTTATTGTGGTGAAATATATATAACAAGAAGTTTGCCATTTTAATGATTTTTAAAAGTAGAGCTCAGTGACATTAAGTACACTCATCATGTCATGCTTTCATCACCACTATCTATCTTCAAAAGTTTTACGACACTCCAAACAGGAACTCACTGCCTCTTCAGCAATAACTCCCGATCCTCCCTTCCCCCTGAGCACCTGGTAAGATGAAATCTCATTGTAGTTTTGATCTGCGTTTCTCTAATGGCTAATGATCGTGAACATTTCCTCATATATCTGTTAGGTACCTGAATGTCTTCTTTAGTGAAGTGTCTATTCTTATCTTTTGCCCATTTTTTAATTGGGTTAATTGTCTTTTTGTAGTTGAGTTTTTGCAGTATCATGTAGATTTTACAGATCAGGTGCTGATCAGAAATGTCATAGCAAAAACCTTTTTCCCAGTCTGTAGGTAGTATTTTTACTCTTTTGGCGAAGTCTTTGGATGAGCATAGGTGTTTGATTTTTAGGAGCTCCCAGTTACAATACAGTTTATATAATATGTTTTTAGATGAAGTTTTTTGAAAAGTTCATACATTTACATGGTTCAAATATCAAAACGATAAAGCACAAAAGGGGCCCTGGTGGTGCAGTGGTTAAGCACTCAGCTGCTAACCAGAAGGCTTGAATTTAATAATCATGAATTATTGTTATGATCTGGTTATATTATTATAAATTGATTCAGCATTCACAGAAGGCAATTAGGGTACATCTGTATGATAGAATTTTAGGCAGCTACAAAAGAGGAATGTGGAATCTCTTTATGGACTGATATGGAAAGAAAATATAGTGTTCCAGTGCAGAGTAGTATACTTAGAGTGCGACCGTTTGTGTGAAGGAAAAAAAAAAAAAAAGGGAGGGAGGAAGGAAAAATATATATATAATTTGTATTCGTAGGCTTTTCATGGCCTTGACCTTTCGGAAACAGATAGCCGGGCCTTTCTTCTAAGGTACCTGTGCGTGTATTTGAACTGCCAACCTTTCGGCTAGTATTAGCATGCTTAACTGTTTGTGCCACCCAGCGACCATTGTGGTATCTCATGGTGGTTTTAATTTCTACGTCCTTGATTAGTAAATGAGATTGAGCCCCTTTTCCATGTGTTTATTGAACATTTGATATTCCTCTTTTAAAAAAAATATTGAATCAAATTATTTGCCTTTTTCTTTTGAGGTGTCCATCTTATTTGTACTAATCTGTAAGAGCTCTTTGTAGGTTAAGTGCATTACAAATATCTTCTGCCAGTTAATGCCATTTAACTCTTTAAATGATGTGTTTTTATGAACAGAAATTTTTTTTCATTTTAACATAGTCAACTTTGTCCATCTTCTGCTCTGTGGTTCCTGTTTTTTTGTGTGTATGTTTCATTCTCTATCTTGGAATCATGAAAATATTCTATTCCAAAGGTTTATACTTTTGAATTTCATAATTGCTGATTTTGAACATCAAAAAAACATAGAAATTGAGATAGCAGGGGAAAATGGAATAGTTATCTGGTCTGTCCTTCTCACTATTAACATAAGACAGCTAAGCAATAAAAAGTCCTTCTCACTATTAACATAAGACAGCTAAGCAATACCACCTATATATACCAGCTTGGTTTTTCAGAAAAGCCTGTTTCTGTCTTCCAGGTTAAAATCGCATACATTAACTTCCTGAACCACTGCTATGTGGACACTGAAGTGGAAATGAAGGAGATTTACACCAGCAATCACATGTGGAAGCTGTTTGAGAATTTCCTTGTAGACATCTGCAGGGTAAGGCCCTGGAACTAAGGAGACAGCGTTAGCATATGCGCGTGACTGGGCATCCATGCGCGGGTGGGATGAAAATAGCTGTGTAATTTGAACTCTTAATTTCTTTCACATTTCTCAGTGCTTTTTTTTTTTTCTACCTTTTCTCTTAGCTGAGAATAGATTCTAGTTACGAAGCTTCAGGGAAGAGAGGTCGTTTCTGGTTTTTACTTCACCCCTTATGGACTGATTTGTGAATGATAACCTGGGGCATATTTAAATCAAATTGATAAGGCTTTATTTTCCTGTATAATACGTCCTGTCTTTGAAGGACACCTTCCTGCCCTTGAGCATTTATCTCCTATAGTCTCATGCTGAGGATTTTACAAAGCGCTTCACTCCCCACCTATTACTTTCCTGGCGTAGCAGTTGGGCTGGGCTCCAATATATTTAATTTGATTTTTTGCTTGAGCTTAATATTCACTCCAAAGGCACGAGGCTACTACCTCGCAAGGCACGCCATAGATTTAATATGACTTAAAAAAAATTTTTTTTTTTTTTTTTTTATGGTGGTGGAGTTGGGTGGGAGCAGGTGACAAGGTTCTTCAGAGAATAATTGTGAGAGACATCCCTATTTCAGAAACATTATGATGTTAAAAAGGTCCACTCTGCCCTTGAGACTGTGTTGGCGTCTCCTGTCTGGAGGGGGGATGGGAGGATAGAGAGAGTTGGAAGCTGGCAAAATTGTCACGGAAGGAGAGACTGGAAGGGCTGACTCATTAGGGGGAGAGCAAGTGGAAGTATGGAGTAAGGTGTATATAAACTTTTATGTGACAGTCTGACTTGATTTGTAAACATTCACTTGAAGCTCAGTAAAAGTTAAAAAAAAAAAAAAAGGTCCACTTTGGTAACTCTGGTGGCATAGTGGTTAAGAGCTCAGCCGCTAACCAAAAGGTCGGCAGTTCAAATCCACCAGGCACCATTGAAAACCCTATAGGGCAGTTCTACTGTGTCCTGTAGGGTCACTATGAATCGAAATTAACTCAATAGCAGTGAGTTGTTTTTTTTTTTTAGAATCATAGAATGTGGTATTTTCTGCCTGACTTTATAATTACCAGCGTGAGACCAGGAGCCTACAAGACCTTATTGTCTTTCTGAGTTCTGTATTTAATAATACTCAGATGTTGTTGTCATAGACATATTTTTATGTCAAGCTCCTCCCAGCCTTTTAATCCCATAAATCTAGGGCCTTTGCCTTAGAGTGGGAGACCAACTTTGTTTCTTTATATTAGATGTCAGCAACGATTTTCTGTAAAAGGCCAGGCAGCAAACACGTGTTTGGCTTTGTGGATCATCTGGTCTCCCTCTCAACTACTCAACTCTGCCCTTGTAGCCTGAAAGCAACATAACAATATGTAAACCAGTGTGCGTGGCTATATTCTAATAAAACTTTATTTATAAAATTAGCCACTGGGCTGGCCCATTGGGCCTTACTTTGACAACCCTCACATAAAGTTGTTCAGAAATACTGTAAAGTCAGTTACTAATTTCCTTCTGTAAATATGTCCTCAAACTGCCCGGTATTAAGCTCAGCACATGGTAGTCTGTTAATAAAACTTGATTTAAAAAAAGGTATTCTCTAAACCTGTTCTTCTGGCTAGTCTTATTCTAAGCAGCAAAATCAAGTAGAGTTCAGGTGAAATCTAAGATATCTCCTCAACCCAAAACTGGTACAGTAGCTGTTATGAATCACAGCTGATTATTTTGAACAATGTTGCATATCAATAAAATTTTTTATTGAATGGAAGAGTGTTGTAGGGTTGTAGAATGTCAGGCACAAAGGACCTCAGTGATATTATTAACTTGCTTGATTACATTGATTAGGAACCCATGGGCTAAAGCAGATGAATGGCTTAACCAGAAGGGCAGTTTACTTTTAGGGGAAAATTAAAACACATGTAGTTACCATGCCTCCCTTGGGGTTTTAGACTTGTTACACAAGGATGGGAAGTTAGATAGGATGGCCTTGTAGGTCCCATACCAATTTCAGTGTTTTGTGATTCTATGGCTGTGATATCTGAGCAGATGTGTTTTTCTTTTTCCATGGTTTATTATCTCTTAAGGAGAGAAATATTGACCTGCAGGACTTTGCCTTTCATTTGTAAGGGTAATCAGTGGGAAGAATCATGGATTTCTTAAGTTTACACCTGATTTGCAAGTCTTGGTGTAATCTTTAAAGCATCCAATTATCTTCCAGGCATGTAACAACACAAGTGACAGAAAGCACGCGGACTCCATTTTAGAGAAGTATGTGACCGAAATTGTCATGAGTATCGTTACTACCTTCTTCAGTTCTCCCTTCTCAGATCAGAGTACGACTTTGCAGGTAAGAAATAAAAATGTAGATCCATAGTAAAAAGATCAGACTTAATGGTCTGATTGAGACTGGAGGGGCCCTGGAAGACATGGCCCCCAGACTCTCTGTTTGTCCAAAACTAAAACCATTCCCAAAGCCAAGTTTTCAGACAAAGATTAGACTGGACTATAAGACATAAAATGATAGTCGTGAAGAGTGTGCTTCTTCGTTCAAGTAGATACATGAGACTAAATGGGCAGCTCCTGTGTGGAGGCAAGATGAGAAGGCAGAGAGGGATAGGAGCTGGTTGAATGGACACAGGAAATCGGGTAGAGTGTGTTGTCACAGTATAGGGAGAGCAGCTAGGGTCACGCAACAATGTATGTATAAGTTTTTGTATGAGAAAGTAACTTGAACTGTAAACTTTCACTTAAAGCACAGTAAAAAAAAGGAAAAAAAAAAAATGTAGATCCAGGGTATTCACAGTGATCTTCAGTCGTTGGAGTTGAAGCTAATTTGGGAGGTGAGCCTCCTGCAAATCATTAATCAAGACACCTTTCTCCTTGTGGAGAATAGCTTTTACAGGATCCCTTGGATAAAGAAGTGTACTCGAGGACGTTTTCCTGTCCTATATATTTCTAATAGTTTTTAATTTTCTCCTTAAAATGTTCTTTCATTTTTATTATTTTTGCTTCAGTCTAGTGCACCCCACCCCCCATCCTAAAGTGAAGTTTTCAAGTAGGTGCTAGCATATCGTTTACACTTTTTTTTTTTTTTTTTTTAAACACCTGCAAATCTTTTTAACTGAGAGTTCATCAGAAGCAGTGTATGGCCGGAGTAAGAAGCTGTTTAACCTCAACAGCAGGGCTGGTACATTGCGTAACTCCAGAGGTGCCATTCATGTGGAAGTCTGTATCATGGTGCCTCTGGGAGTTTGTTTAGTGGAGCAGCCCTACCTGACCATTCTCAGTATACTTACAGTTTCAAAGCCTCGAATCCATGGATCTGGAGGATGTTTTCTTTTTTTAACTCAGAAAAATTACTTTTTTTTTTTAAATAATTTTTCTTTGGGTTCATTACTATGGCAGTCTTACTGCAGACACATATGTACAGGCTGCAGAATGGAAGCTGGTCTTGGTCTCCAGTGGCCAGAAGAGAAATACTAACCATCCTTGTCATGGAAAGAGGTAGGAACTGTCCTGAGGCTGATAGGTGGCCTAGGGCGGTTGAATTTCAGGTAGATAATCTAAATTAATATAAGTTCTCCAAGGGTAGAATGATTCATGGTCAATATAATACTTACTGCTACTATTTATTAGGTACTGCTATATTCCAGTAACTATGCCAAGCAGATCATATAAGCCTAAAGCAACCTATGAAGTCGATGTATTACCCCCATTTGCAGCTGAGGAAACTGAAGCTCAGAGAGATTAATTACCGTACCCAGCTATGGTCACAGCTATTAACTGGTGTAACTATGATTTCAACCCAGCTCTGTCTGACTCTAAAACTTGAATGAGGAAATTTTTAGCAAGGCAGCCAGCAACAGCAACAATGTTTTCCTAGAGACTGATAGTAACCTTCCCTCCCTTCCCTCACTTCCTCCCTCCCACATTTGTGAGGGGTGAGGATGGAGAACTTGGGCTTGGTCATTTTGCATTTAAGGTGCCCATGGAATGTCTAGGAGGTAGTTGGAAATAAGGCATTGAGGAAGGAAGAAAAGAAATTCAGAGGCTTTAAAGTAGACAAAATCGGGCTTAAATCCCCATTGTGCCCCATACCAGCTCTGTGAACCTGGGTAGGTCACTCAACTTCAGAGCTACTTTTTTTATATGTCAAAGAGAGATAATATCAACCTTGCAGTGTTATTGTGAGAATTAGAGATAATGCTTATGAAACATCTAGCATAATCCCTAGTACATAATAAGAACCTAAACTAAACCCCTTGCCGTTGAGTCAATTCCGATTCGTAGTGACCCTATAGGACAGAGTAAGTTGCTCCATAGGGTTTCTAGGGCTGTATTCTTTACAGAAGCAGACTGCCTCATCTTTCTCCTGTGGAGCGGCTGGTAGGTTCCAACCACTGACCTTTCCAGTTAGCAGCAGAGAGCTTAACTATTGTGCCACCAGGCCTCCTTTAGCACATAATAGAAGCTTAATAAATGGCAACTTGTGCTATTCCCTGCTAGACTGTAAGCTGGCAAGGAATGACAGTGTACACAGCTATCTCATATATTGCCATATTTTGAAGCTATCATTGTGTCTGGTGCCTAGTAGATGCTAATTTGTTGAGGGAATAAATGAATCAGTGGATGAATGAGACTCAGGAGAGTGATAGAGACCAAAGATGAACATTTGCTAGTTGAAGTCTTAGTCAGGAAAATGAAGTGGCTGACCTGTGCAGAGCTCAGATAAGGGCAGAATGTAAAAGAGGCCAGAGGAAGATGAAAATTATCATGGAGGAAGGATGAGATTCAGAAGCGGGACCTTAGGACCTAAGAAAGGAGAGACTTTGAGGAAGAAGATGATGGGCAGTCCTGTCCCCTTTTGCCCAGGAGGTTGAGCGAGGTGATGCCAGCAGATAACCCATGGATTGGGATAATTAGGAGACAACTACTCTGGCCAGTTTATTCATCTTTTGTCTACCCAAGTGTTAGATGGCAACAGAGGAGATGCTCAATGATAATCAGTTCAATTCAAATTAATTTAGTCAAAGGGCATTTCTTTCCTGATATTAGTCTGTTGGGTCCCCATCCTAATTCTAGCACTTACTAGACAACAGGGCCAGTAGTAATACTATTGCTTATATCATAGGGTTTTGGTGAGAGTTAAGTGAGGTTTATCTAAAGCACTTAGCACTGGGCCTGGCTCTAGAAAGTGCTCTCCTTAAATGGCTATTCACTTTGGGCCCCTGGAGCTAGCTTAGGAGCTAAGGAGCAGCCACCAGGCTCAGTGACAGTTAGGCGTTATCACTCATCTCCTCAGTAAATATCAGGGTTTCTTGACAAACTTCCCAGGCTTCTAGTGCTCCTGTCCTCTGTCAGTAGCAGCTTACTGGCTTGGACAGCTGTGGGGTATAGGACAGAAAGTACTCCCTGAAGAAGGCAATAAGATCCTGGTTCCCAGACGAACTTAGGGGGAAGAGTGTGGATTTTTGGCATCAGAGAGCTCTGAAGTCAACTCACTGCTCTGCTATGACTTCTAAGTTCTTTTAGATTTTTTCTTTAACCTTGCTGGCCCTTTGTGTTTCACTTCTGACCTGGAGGGAACTCCTGTGTCATAGAATTGTTGTTGATGCTCCAGTGAGATCATATGTCAAGTGTCTGGCGCATAGCACACATTTAACAGATGACAGTTATCCGAACAATGTTTATAGGGTAGGTTCTGATTTTTATTATTCTGTTTTGGGGCTGTTTTTTTTTTTTTTTTTTTGGTAACACATGTCTTTTTTCCTACTGTCTCAGAAACCTCTCTAGATAGATTTTCAATGCCTTTTTTTTTTTTTTTTTCTGCATTAGCCTCCCACTGGCTTTTGGAGGGACTATGCCAAGTTAAAGTCCAGTGGAGCAGCTCACCATATACAGTTATCTTTGCCTTACAGCTACCCTAATCCAGATAGCTTTGGCTTAGAGACCAAAATTGTAATTTTTACAGGCATTCAGAAAGTCAGTATCAAATTGATTAAGTGGAAGTTTGAACTCTTTTACTTCAAAATGAGTACAAATTTATGCCTTCGTAGAGAGGAATAAATCCTACCATGTTGTTAACTTTCAAGTACTCATCTATAGTAAATGAATACCTATGAAGAGTAACCATCAGAACTGTCTTTTCTTTCTGTCATTGACAACATTGCCATGAAGAAGTCAACAGCATTTTAGCCCAGATCCATTTATCAGTTCGTTTTTGTTGATTAAAATATAGATTCTACTCATAGGATATATCTGGAAAGACCTTTAGGTGGGTCTGCTTCGATCCATATATTTTATATATTGGACGAAGCTACAGCTCAGAGAGGTCAAGTTGTTTGCCCAAAGTCACACAGCTAGTTGGTAGCTGGACAGGAATCCCTGTCTTCAGACTTTGGCCCCACTGCTCCTTCTTGTGGTCAAACCTACATACATGAAGTCAAGATTCTGCATAGGTTTACACTGTCTCTTCCTTAGCTAGGTAGCCTCTGGAATCCAGCTTATAACCAAGCAGCCCCTCCCACTCTTGCTAAAAGATGCATTAGTTGGTGGTGGAGGGCAGCGTTGCTTCTGATCCCTGCTTCAGTAAGCTGCAAGGAAAAGCCCTCTTTTTACCTTGCCTCTCTCTCTGACTCTCTTTCTTGCAGACTCGTCAGCCGGTCTTTGTGCAACTGCTGCAGGGCGTGTTCAGGGTTTACCACTGCAACTGGCTGATGCCAAGCCAGAAGGCCTCCGTGGAGAGCTGTATCCGGGTACTCTCAGATGTAGGTAAGGTAGCAGTTCAGTTTGGACTTAACATGTTGAAAATGAATTGCCTAACAGTAATAAAGGCCACGTTTGTTGAGCACTTATGCCGGCTCTCCTAGGTTACACAAACAGGAAGCTAGCAAGTGCCAGAGCCAGAACTGGAGCTGAGGTCTTCTGATTCCCAGACCTGGCTTTTATCTCCTGAGCCAGCATTTCCCAAAATAAGAGCCAGTAAGTCCCAAAGTAAGAAGGGCCTTGAAAAACAAGATTGCATGGTTAAATGTTAGGCAACTCTTGGCAAGTCCCAGTGCACGCAAGCTTATTCAAGGCCTTGGGAAGTCCCTCATTCAAGAGATTAATTTGTTTAATTCAGCAAGTGTATTTAACCATATGAAAACTTGTTTTTCCCCTACAAAGCACCTGTCAATGTCCCAATGAATACCTTTTCTCAGAAACGGTGCACTGCTTGCTCTTGTCTCTCAGTGGTAAGCGGTTCTCCACTCCACTTGTGCCCCGTCTCACATCTCATAGGCAGCTTTGAAAGGAAGTTATGGAAATTGCTACTTCTTCACCCTGACTTTATCCAATTTTATCATTTTAGCCTCTTCCGCCTGTAAATGGTTTGCAAAGGGGTAAGCTTCCTGCCTAAAGTTGAGAAGAAAATTAACTGACTGTGGTAGCTGTTTAGATCTCTGTAGACAGTAACCGAGGAGCCTTGGTGGTGCAGCAGTTAAGCACTTGGCTGCTAACTGAAAGGTTGGTGGTTCAAACCCACCAGCTGCTCTGCAGGAGAAAGATGGGGCACGCTGCTTCCATAAAGATTACAGCCTTGGACACCCTATGGGGCAGTTCTACTCTGTACTATAGGGTCGCCACAAGCCAGAATCTACTTGGCGGCAATGGGTTTAGACAGTAACCAGAAAACCAAGCCAGGTGGGCTTCTTAGTACTATTTAGTTGCTGTCTAGGCAGTATGAATTGTGTTTATTAGGGCTTGTTTTCTGATTTCAGTAGTCCCTGCCCGATTTCCTTTAGTCATAGATGGTAGGTATTGGTGTCTTTTTACTAGTTATGTGACAGTATTTGGGGATAGTATTTTATAAAGCTTTTGAACTCATGCATCCTACAAGTTCGTGACGTGCTATCTCAGAATCGGGGCCCTAACAGGGAACCCCAGATAACCCTCTCCTGTCCCCATTGTAGTCCCTGAGTAGTGCAAGTGGTTAATGTGCTCAGCTGTTAACCGAAAGGTTGGACATTTGAGTGCACCCAGAGGTACCTCAGAAGAAAGGCCTGGCAAGCTACTTCCAAAAAATCAGCCATTGAAAACCATATGGAGCACAGTTCTACCCGATACACGTGGGGTTGCATGAGTTGAAATCAACTAGGCGGCAACTGGTTTTGGTCCCCATTTTGAACCTCCATCATAAAGGATGTGCTTGTTAAGGCCAAAGGAAGCGTAGAAGCCTTTGCCACAAAAGGTAGTTGGTTAGAATTTGAGCAAGTGGCTGTCTTGCCTAGTCTAGTGCTCATTAGGAGGTGAAAGCTTTCAATAGTTTGGGCTGTGATGAGACAAGGAGAGCTTATGCTTGTGAAAAGGCAGTACATGAAAACAGCACAACCCCTTAGCTCCAGGAACCTGTCCTTATGGCCCTGGGGGCATAACCTCCTCTTGACTAAAATCACACCCATCTGCCCAGTATTTTAGCTGTTTAGCTTGAAAAATCATATCCAAGGCCCATAGTTTTTAGCTGAGACAGTGGATCCTGTGTAGCCTGCTTTTTATTTTTATAGTATTTGTATTTTTTCTGAATGTCCTACTTTTTATATTAAACTGTTAGGGGACAGTGATGGTTTAGGGGTAGAATTCTCACCTCCCATGTGAGAAACCCAGGTTCGATTACTGGCCAATGTACCTCATGTGTAGCCACCACTGTCAGTGGAGACGACTTGTGTGTTGCTATGATGCTGAACAGGTTTCAGTGGAGTTTCCAGACTAAGATGGACGAGGAAGAAAGGCCTGGTGATCTGCTTCCTAAAATCAGCCAGTGAAAACCCTGTGGATCACAGTGATCTGATTCCGTCGTACATGGGGCTGCCATGAATCAGGGGCCACTCGGTGGCAGCTAACATCACATATCAAGTCTGTCTCTAAGGCACCTCTCACCAAAATTGTCAGCTCATGAGCCATCTTTCTTCTGTGCAGCTAAGAGCCGGGCCATCGCCATCCCTGTAGACTTGGACAGCCAAGTCAACAATCTCTTTCTGAAGTCACACAACATTGTGCAGAAAACAGCCATGAATTGGCGGCTGTCAGTCCGCAACGCTGCTCGCAGAGACTCTGTCCTGGCTGCCTCCAGAGACTACCGGAACATCATTGAGAGATTGCAGGTAATACCTGGTGGTGCGAGAAGTGGTATTTACCTGGCTGCAAGTGGTTCCCAGACACAGCAATGCTTCTTTGATTTGGAGGAAATCCAAGACTGGCCATAGGGAGATGTTAGTGTGGTGAGTGGATAGTCAAAAGTAATAGTGTATACACGCCCAGGAGTGTGGAGCTGCTTAGGAAGAGAAAGTCTCCTGACAAAGTCATGGTCTTTAAAGGTTATTCATAGATTTATAGATTTCTTTGTGAGAATGGAGAATCTGCTTTTATTAGAAGGAAGTATTTAAGGTTACTTAGAATAAGGGCATAAGACTCCATTTGTCCCCATCACCCTAGGGAATTTAGCCTCCTAAATCAGAAGGTAAGCAAGTGTAATGATGCTGGAAAGAAGAGTTTTCTATCAGAATGAGCCAAGTGAGAATCAAGTGTTATTAAGTTCTAATTAGATTGTACCCTTTCTTTCTTAGTGCCTACCAGGAGATCTGCTCTCCCTTTGTACAGGGGAGAGTAGCAAGTGTTAGAAGAATGTGAAATACTTTAACATCCACCTTAAGAAGCACCCCAAGTTATTCTCTCGCAGGCAGTGGTACCTGGACCACAGTTTGAGAATCACAGATCTTTAGGACGTGCATAGAGCAGTGATGAAGAATGTGGTCTCGGGCCAGATGGCCTGGGTTCACATCCTGGTTCCACTGCTTAGAAACAGGAGCCCTGAGGAAGTTACTTAACTCATCTTTGTTTCAGTTTTCTAATTTGTAAAATAGATAATAGTAACATGTACCTTGTGGGGTTGATGTGACGATTATGGGAGTTGAGACGTGTCAATAATCTATGTCTGTGTAACAAATCACCCTAAAACTTTATCATTTAAACCAGGAACAATTACTATAGTACTTTTCCCCTTCTGGAGGTTGAGTGACTTAGCTAGGTGTTTCTTGCTCAGAACCTCTGATGTAGTGACAGCCAGAGGGTAGCTGGGGTTGGACTCATCTTGAAACATTACTCACTTACAAGTTTGGCAATTGATACTGGTTGTCAGTTGGGACCTCAGCTGGAGTTGAATGAAACCTCCTAACATGGTTGGGGTTTCCTTAGAACATGGCAGCTGCGTCCCAAAATGAGCATCTCTGAATAGAGACAAAGTGAAAGCCTTTTATGACCTAGCTTCAGAAGTCACATAGCATCTTCTGTCATACTCTGTTGGTCAAGGCAGTCACGAAGGGCCACTCAGGTTCAAGGGGAGGGGACAGAGACCACTCTTCAAGGGGAGGAATGTCAGTGTCACAGTGTAGGAAGAACATGAGAGATAGGGTCTACTGTGGTGGCCATCTGTGGAAAATACGATGCACATAACATAGATCAGTGCCTGGTATGTAGCAAGCACTCAGTAAATGGGGGCTGCTGTTAAAATTATTATTCTTATCATTGTTACTGCTATGACTATTATAATTATCATTAGATATAGTATAAATTTTTTTTTTTTTTTTACAGTAACTAAGCCTCTGTGAGGTTGCATAGCTTAATAAAGATAAATGAGTTCATCGATGCACCCCTTAGCCGTGTGCTAGGCAGTGGGATACAGTGGTGAGCAGAAACAGAAACGTTCTCTGGCTTCATGGAGACTCAGGTCTTGGAGGGGAGGCAGATATTAATCAGTGGATCACACAGATGAGAGGGACAAATGCTGAAGAGGAGAAGAGCGAAGTGCTGCGTGATACTCTGATGAGGGACCTCTTGTTATCTGGAGTTGGGGGGGTGGCCAAGGAGGACCCTGCTGAGGAACTGACATTTGAACCATGATTAGAAGGAACAATAAAAAAAAAAAAAAAACATTGCCATCGAGTTGATTCCAACTCGTAGTGACCCTAGAGGAGAGAGTAGAACCACCTCATAAGGTTTCCAAGGAGTGGCTGCTGGATTCGAACTACCAACTTTTTGGTTAGCAGCCAAACCCTTAACCACCGTGCCATCAGGGCTCCAGAAGGAACAATACCAACTTACTTAAAGAAAAGAAAGGCAGTGGTGGTTCAGTGGTAAAATTCGTGCCTTCCATGCAAGAGACCTGGGTTCAATTTCCAGCCTTTGCATGGTCTGTCAGTGGAGGCTTGTATGTTGCTGTGATGCCGAACAAATTTCAGTGGAGCTTCCAGAATAAGACAGAAAAACCAGCCAGTGAAATCCCTATGGATCGCAGTGGTCCCATCCCATTGTGCTTGGGTTCGCCATGAGTCTGGGGCCAACTGGATGACAGCTAACAACAACAAAGAAAAGAATGGGAGGGAGGAAGTAGCATGTGGAAAGACCATGTTACAGGAGAGGATATAGCAAATTCAAAAAGTTAGTGTGGCTGGAGCCCCTGGAGCTGGTGGGTGGGGGTGGGGAGGTAGGGTGGCAGGCTTTGCAGGTTTTGCAGGTCAAGTTATGAATTTTGGCCTTTATTGTGACAGAAGCAGTTCTTAAACTAAGGTCACTTGGTTCCTAATGGAGCAATTCCTGACCCCGCTATGCCTTCAGAAAGGGGAGGGATATTGTGGACTCACAACTGTATGACCACAGTATTTTCTTGCCTACTCAAACTAAATTAAAAATTAATGGCAGCCAAACGCACCAGTTTCTTGGGTTCTTCTTGGATTTGTTATACATATTCTTGAGGAGTGAAATAAAATGCTTAGATAGGTAAGGCTTGTTACAAAGACTTGGCCATTGGCTTACAGGGGTCTTCGTTATCCAATTATTTATTGTCTGAGTCCCTGTAGTTAGAAGATTGCCTAGGAGTGCAGCAGTTGTCATGATGTAAGCACATTCACTCACAAACCGGCCACTTATTTAATTAATCCCCATGCGGACACCGCCTCTCTTAACACTAGCATCTTTCCCTGCCCATCGCTTTGCCATCTCTGTCTGTTGGCCCCCCTCAGATTGCTGAATGTTATACATTTGGCAATACAATGCAAATCAATTGCAATGTCAAGTTCAAATCTTGCAAAAGATGCAGGATTTTGTGACATATGCTATTGTGATGTTGAAGAACGACTTCTACCCAATGCAGATGCTGCTGACAAATAAAGATCTGCGAGAGGTAGGACCAGTAACAACTGAAGAGGACAAAGTTGGTGGCTCCCAAAGAAAAAAATGATGAGGAAACTGTTGGGGAAAGTGATGAGACCCTCAGGGAGCTTTGGGGAAATTAGCCTCTTTTTGACTGTGCTGTGGGCATCAAGTATGAATTAAGGGATGTTGCCATGTACTATCTATCTACAGTCTTGTAGGTAATTGCCCCCCCATCAACATTTGATTTATTTTTTATTCATCCTAAGCATTATTGTGTGATTACAACGATCACCCAAAATTTGTTAAATATAAGATAGAGTAAAATTATCTTCATATATTTTAGTTTGATTTTATAAATAAAAAATCAAGCCATTCATTATGAAACTTGGGTCTCCCATTGAGGTGAATATGATATAAGGGGCCTTCTCCATGCATCTCTCCTTGGTTGACCAGGCCCCCCTGTATTAGATAACACAACTTGAGTTAGGTTCTGAGTCACCAAGCCTTCTGGCTGGCTGTAGCATCTTTTGAAGATATTTTCTCATCTGTTTCCTGCCATTTGCCTTTATATGGTGTTTGTTGTGTTGGTTTTGCTGCTCTTTCAACTTTTCTCTGTTTTCCTTTCCTACAGCTATGTGTTTTGCATTTGAAGACCATCATGCTATCAGGGTACATGTACTTAGCATGTTGATACAGCATGTTCATTTATTTGTGTTCTCATTTTTATATGACTTTCTATTCTCTGAGTAATCCATCTTCATTGTAAAATAATTGGACAATACTGGCAAGTATTAATATATAGAAGATTCTTAGAATCCCTTGTAATCCCACCACCCTGTGATAACCAGCAATCATGTTTTAGTAATATTTGCTATAGATCCTTTAGATATTGATGTTGTTTATGAAAATAGGATCATATAGTCCATACTATTGTTTGAGCATTTTGACACTCATGCCACAGATATCTTGCCATGGTGTTAAATATATTTTTTTGCCTCATACTCTAAAATATACGGAATGATCCCTCAACTAGCATAAGACCATCTCAAAAGAAGGGGTGGTGGGAAAGTTGACTTATTTACTTATTTATTTAACTGTTTTCTGCATCAGGGGCTCATGCTTCAGGTAACCATTGGGCGACATCTAATAATTTGAGATAAATGCCAGATGGTACTAAAGTTAATCTAACCTAGTCTAGCCTGTGCGTGATGTTGTAGGTCAGAAATAAGCGTTCTTGCTCTCCTGCCCCTCTGCCTTCGGCCAGGACTGTTGACCAAGGCTGTGCTTCCGTTCCAGGATATCGTCTCTGCGCTGGAGGACCGGCTCAGGCCCCTGGTGCAAGCCGAGCTGTCTGTACTTGTGGACGTCCTCCATCGCCCTGAGCTGCTGTTCCCAGAGAACACAGATGCCCGGAGAAAATGTGAAAGTGGGGGCTTTATTTGCAAGTAAGCGACCTCTCCCTCTGGGGTGATGAAGTTGTCAGAGCCCTGATGGCCAGACCAAGCGTTTGTTCCCAAAGAAGGAGACAGTGTCCTGGTTTTTCACTTTGATGAATGTGTGGGCATATGCTAGAGTCCTGTCCTGACCTTCCCAAAGTAACTTGGTAGATGAAATCTACTTACTGAGACAGTTGGGGCTGAGCATTTCTCATTTTAACAGCCCCATTCATTCATTTTCCATTCAGTAAGTTTCTGTAGCGCCCCCACCATGTGCTGTGATACAGATCTAAAAAACCCATGACCTTTTGCCCTCAAAGAGCTTGAACCTACCAGGACCTCACAATCTTTTCCTAAAAACTTTCTAGTTTCTTAGTTTAGGCCCTGGGATATAATCTAAAATAGAAAATTTCCCATGACCGGAAATCTTCATTTTTTTTTTTTTATCCTAAGTTTGGTTGGTTGTTTAGCTCTGCCTATGAGTTTCTTAATTTTCTGGACCCTTCTAAGCACAAGACAGTGGATAAGGTAGCAGTGTGTTTCGCCCCAACCATCATCCTCAGGAGGTTTTTTTAGACCGCTGGCATATAGCCATTTCCCCAGCAATCCTTAGTGGATAAATAGCTGTGCTTCGTAAGTGAGCAGGTTTGACTGGCCCTCTGTCTCCCTCCTGTCCGTGGAACTTCTCCATTGTACGTGGCGGACCTCTGCCCAGTAGGCATGATTGCTGCTACTGGCCAGCAGGTGTCGCTATTGAGATGCCGTCACTCACAGGGTAGCCTCTGTTCCGTGAATGCTCTGAAGTATGTTTAACCTGGGAGCCCTGAATCATTATCTGTTCATTAACTGACTAGTTACCATAAGTCACTTGTGCAGTTTTTTACAAATGTAAAGACAGTTTCAGGGATGTAATCCATGGTTTTCCCCCGACTCAGGTTAATAAAGCATACTAAACAGCTGCTAGAAGAGAATGAGGAGAAACTCTGCATTAAAGTGCTGCAGACCCTCAGAGAGATGATGACCAAAGATAGAGGCTATGGAGAAAAGGTACTGCTTTTTATTTGCAAGTGAAAACCAGGTTTTACTATTAAATTGAGGAGGGGGTGGGGGGTTAAGAATCCACCTTAGCTGAGCTATTACAATATTGAAGAGGGGTTAACTTTTTTTTTTTTTAAGCTCTTTATCCTGCCCCTAAAAGTAGCTAAATTAAAAGTAGCTAAATTCTTTGAAAGTCAAATATACTCTTAGTCCTCTCTTATAGGTTGCTTGCCACAAAATCTGATGCCAGAGAAATAGTAATAAGATTTTTCATCTATTTAAATTCCCGATGAAAACACAAATGCCTCTTGTATAGGAAAGTAAGCATTCCTAAGCTTTGGGTTCCAACAGAACATACCTGTGGGTTTAGTAGCTTCTGCTCTCGGGTGAGACGTTGCACAATCCTTCTTGTGTGTCCAGAAACTCCCTCCAGTTCTAACTGGAATTAAGGCAGGCTGACACGTAACCTTTTCTGACTGATATTGTGAAATGCGCATCCCTGTGACCTGATATTTCTCAGCTTGTGCAGTGAGCAAGGATGTGCAGAGACCTCCCTGACACCGCAGACTGGGTAACAGTGGGACAAAAGCAATCCCATGGCCTCACCTGTCTGCTCCCAGTAAAAACTCACGGGCCTGCAACAGAGAATTGGAGTTCAAATCTCACCAGTTTTCATCTGAATATAAGAATTATTTCTCAGGCATTTTTTAGCAATAACTTCTGAGTAGGTAAATACATAGAGATCACTGACTTATCTAAATACCCAGTGACTCATTTATTCATCTCTATGATGAAGCCTTGATAATTAAATCACAGCTTTCCTTATCAAAATGGGTGGTGACTACCAGATTATTGCAAGTATGAAAGTGTGCAGAAGCCTTTCTTTTACCCTAAGTAGTATCTCTCATAAGTATCAGAGCAATTTAGCTTAGGAAGACCTTTGGATAAGAAAAATCAGAAAAGTACACAATCCTTATTGCAGTACATATTCCTCCACTGTCCCCAGTTCACAAGGTTTTAAATGTTACTTTTCTCATTTGGGTATATAAATTAAAAGATGAATAAATGTTGGCTAATTAGAAAACCAGTTTCTGTAATTTAATAGGAGGAAATCTGCCAGAAGAGATTTTATACATGTAAATAATACAAGCTAAGAATGCCGGTACAGGTGAAAAGCAATGAGATGACCTTTTCATATAAACACAGGTATAGATAGGCACTCCACAGGTCTTTAAAAAAAAAAGAAAAAAAGAGGCCGGGGGAGATACTGCTTATTGAAGAGTAGGCACCAAGCAAATAAATACAACCATTTATTTTATAAAATCTTTATTTTTCTTAAAGTGAGCTTTAAGAAATGTTTTTAAACTATGATTCTAGTTACAGAAATTCACTGTTCCTAATAAAATAAAATCTACCAAAGGGGCCTTTATCAGATGAATGACTATACTTGCCTCTGTGGAACATAAAAGCTGATTTTAAAATATGGAGATCATCATTTTCTCTTCCTGAGACTATCTGCTCTTTTCTATAACCAAGGCATTTAAAATGAACTTCAATGAGGGGCATTCTTTTCGTGTCTACCCCACATCCAGTGAATGTTACAAATTAGTGTGAAAACATTATATATTCATTTCCCTTAAGCATTCTCTTTGTAAGATGTAAAGTAGAATTGTTAGGAGTTTGTTGAGACTCTGTTGCTTGGCAGATGAGGGCTTTAGGGTCTTAGGGACCTCTGGGAAAGTATGCTTCCACATTCCCTTTCCCAACCTATAATGCCAACTAAGAAAACATTGTCATAGAAGTGTTGTAACCTTGCCTGTTATAAAACACATGGAGAATGACAGACACTGGGCACGTAAGAGGGCCGTAACTGGAGATGATATGAACGAGTAAATGATCAAGGCTTAGAATTGTTTCTGGAGCCCTCACTCAAGTCCCATTTCAGCTGGTGAAGAAATTAGTCACACCCAAGCAGCGAGCTTGGAGGAAAGATGGTATTTCTTTCCAGTCTGGTTGGGGCTGTCATCTCTCTTCATGAAAGTTGAAATATTATAGGCAAGTAATGAGAACTGCCGCATAGCCAAGGAAGACATTGTAGGGAGCCATGTTAACCAGCAGCTCCAATACCTAAAGCAAATACTAGCCGTGGACCTGGCCCGATGCTTTGATTGTTGGAAAATGCTAGCTAACCATTCACATTAGTTGAAATTTTAAAAAGAGGGAGAGAAACTAAACGATTTCTATTTCTCCCACTCTGGCACTTGGTATAAACTTTGTCCTGTTTCACGAAGACTTTGAAGATGGCTTCTGATGTCCCCATTTGACTGAAGAAGCATGACGTACAGGAGAAGCCAACTTCCTCAAGGGTGGAAATAACCCAGAGCCAAGGAATGAATTTTTCTCAGGCAAACCAGTTGGCTTGAATCCATAAAATAAATGAGGTATTCTTCGGGCCAGGTGCCGAGGACACAGGGCAGGTGTCCCGATTTTCCTATCAAGTTGCCACTAACGTGGGACTTGTCCTATGACTCACACCTCCTGGGGGTGTCCGAGATTGTTCCCTGACCTCTCTTAAGTCTTCATTGTCACAGAATCTGATCCTGAGGGAGCTCTAGCATCACCTCATCCAGCCCTTGCTCTGTGTCCAAGAGAGCGGAAGTACCTGCCCAGGTCACACAGGAAGTAAAGACTAGACTGACTAGGTCAAGGCTAGGCCAAGATTAAATCTAGACTAGAGCCCAGGTTTCCTGAATCCAGGTGCAGTGTCATCTCCAGCCTTACCCCAGGTGGTATCCACCCTGTGTGGGGGCCATGTTTTCTTGTCATTTTTCTAATCTGTAATCCTTCAAGGCAATGAACCTAGGTGCCTTTACTCATCTCTTCTTTTTTCATTCAACATTTCAGATTTAGTCAGTGTCATCGGTGAAAAAGAAAATTGACATGATTCTTTAGTAGCCAGTTCAAAAAAGTTGGTATCCTTGTCTGGGTCTACTTGCCTGAAAAAAAAAAAAAAAAGGCTACCGCAAACTATCACCCATATTAGCAAATTGACTAATACATTACAGAGTCACTGTAAGACAGACTTACACTTTTTAAATGTCATTTACACCCACTAATTTCCTAGAGTACATTTTAAATAATAGTGATAACATTTATTGAGCTCTTGGTATGTGCCAGTCACCATTCTAAGCACAGCCCATACCTTAGATCAGCCTTAGAAATAGAGAATCACTATTGTTAACTATTTTATACATGAGGGTACACATGTAGAGAGGCTCAGAGAGGTTCAGAAACTTTCCTGGGGTCACACAGCTAATAACAAAGTGGCCAGAAATTCAAACCCAGGCCTGTAAAAAACCCTTTGCCATCAAGTTGATTCTGATTCATAGCGACCCTATAGGACAGAGTAGAACTGCCTCACGGAATTTCCAAGGCTGTAATCTTTGCGGAAGCAGACTGCCACATCTTTCTCTCCGTGAAGCAGCTGGTGGGTTCAAACCACCAACCTTTCAGTTAGTGGCTGAGTGCTTAACCACTGCGCCACCAGGGGTCCTCCCAAACTCAGGCGGATAGTCTGATTCTAGAGTTCTTTCTCTTCCCCACTGCATACTAAGTGGATAGGTTGGCACCCGTTTGGGCGTTTTGAAGTCCTCCTTCAAGTTTAATATGGGTCAGTTGTGTTACATGATTATATAAACATCAGAGTAATGGCCCTGAAAGCCCGAAATACAGCAGAATTTACACATCTAGCCTTCATCTCAGTTCTGATTTCTCACCCAGTTGAAAACATCCCCCAATGGATGTCAAAAGTTATGATTGTCCCAAGGTCATCCAAAGACTGTAGCTTTGATTGGCCCCATCCAGAGGCACCAGACTGGTCCACTCTTCTTAGTCCATGGGCCTGACAGGTGCCTGTCCAAAAACTGTCACAAGTCATGGTGAGGGTGGGGCTGTTTGAAGAAGATCGTCACAGATACTTAATCATGATGATTTAAGGATAAAATTATCTTTAGTATGTGTCTACAAAAGGGTCAACAATGTATATTCTTCTCAGAGAGGGGTAAATATGCAATAAAGAAGTATTAAAAAATTGTCACTAAAATATCTGTGAAGTACAGTTTTGTACGATGCTTATAGCCTCCGTTCTGCCCTATGTATTCACAGTTAATAAACTCTGAAATTGTATCAGGGCTTTACAAACACCTGTGAGTACAGTGCCAACTAAACTCTGTTTTTAATTTACAGATTAGATCACGTCTGTGTTTTAAAAAAAAAAAAACTAGTTAGCTAAACGTCCCTAAAATTTAATGTGAACCTCTCCATAACCCGTAGAAAAGCTTTAAGCCCCTACACCCTACTTGAAAAGGGAGCATAGTTATTTTATGTAGTCTACTATAGGTTTTAAGGTCCCTGGGTGGCACAAGCAGTTTGCAATTGACTACTAACCTAAAAGGCTGGCGATTTGAGCCCACACGGTGGTGTCGTGTAAGAAAGGCCTGTGATCTTCCTTACATCCAGGAAAACCCAGTGGAGCAGTTCTCCTCTGTAACACATGGGGTTGCCATGAGCTGGAATTGACTCAATGGCAACAGATTTTGTTTTATTTTTTTACTGTAGGCTTTATATTAAACTCCTGTTGCTTTACTATTAGTCAAAGAGCTTTGGAAAGAAATTCAGAGGTCAAGAATTCATGTAAAAAGATAATTCAGGATTTACTTAAAATCCATTTTCCCTTCTGAATAGTTTTCGCTGTTTTAGTACTAGAGAGTTTATGACCTCAGGTAGTGTCAGGGTTTTCATTTCATACAAATTGTCAGTCCCCTGTTAATTACCAGTGCATCTATTTTCCAGGTGAAGATTAGTTTTCCTGATAGAGACATAAATTTGCAAAATGTACTAGATATTAAAGACATATAATAAAAATCAGTTGAGGATCATCCATCTACCCATAAACAAACATAGTTGTGATAGTTCTAGTTTGTTGTTCTTGGACTTGAAGCTAGTAAATCCCTTTACTTGTTACTAATCCCATAATGGCCCAAGAGCAGGCACTAACCGTCCTGGGGGAAGAATGTTGTTTCCTTTCATTATCAACAGCATTAAGATTGGGAGTTTTTAGTTTTGGGATAGGGTTGCTTTGAGTCAGAATTGATTGACTCAGTGGCACACAACAAGAACAAAAGTCTAGGTATGTGTCAGTCTTACTACTTTCTGATGTTGAACCTGCTTCGGATTTAGCCCAACTGCAGGGTATTCTGGATCTCAGACTACCACTGAATCATAAAATAAGATGAAAATAAGAATTCTCTTTGAAGCTCAGCTGGCCCTACTCCAGTCCTTTAGTTTTCCCTGCCTGCCCTATTCTAAAAAAAAGATGGTCCTTGATTAGGGGCTTTGCCCTTGCTCACAGCTCAGTTGAGTTTAAGTTTTCATGCCTATGAAAGAGCCCGAGGGCGCAGTGCTGGGCCCTGGGTTAAGGGCTCTGTGAGGTTTGGTGTCTAGCATGTGAGCCAAGCGTGGCCACATCCTGCCTGTTTGTTCTACCACAGAACATGCTCTCAGCAGATGCCACCGTGCTCGGTGGCAGTGTCCAAAATGCACGAACCCTTTAAGGAGATGGTCACCATTTAACAATGCTTTAACCTGAAAGAGTCAAGAATCGTAATTCATATACAAAGTTTCTGACATTTGGCCGGCTCATAGCTTTCTTCCTAACCTTTCCTTCTTTTTCTCCCCTCTTTTTTCTCTTCCAGCTAATTGCAATTGATGAATTGGATAATGCTGAGGTCCTAATTTAGTTTTTATTCTTAATGTCCCATGGTGGTGTGCCCATGACACTCTTCCAGTTAGCACTGTGATCTGTCCTCTGGTCTCCGCAGCGTCTAGTGTTTGACTTTGTCTAGTGTGCCTTCTGGGAGTCGTGTCTGTGTTAGCATTTCCCATGAGTTTGTTTGCCATTTGTCTTTCAAGATCCCATCTGAGTTGAGATAAAGATTTTCTAACTGTGATAAGATTTCAGTCAGCCACTGTCTAGAATCTGAACTGAATTTGTGGTTGTCACTGGTCATAGCTCTGCAATTCAACTTGGTTATTATCATAAAGAACTTTCCTATTGGTATGTAAAGCATCCTACATGGGAAAAGAAACAACTGCATTAGACTAACTGCATTGTCTAGTACAAAACTGCTACCTTCTTTGTGCTGTATGTAGAAACACACTGAGTGCAAGGGGTCATAATAAACCTTTGTCAACGTGCGTTGTGAATTCCAAAGTGCTAGATGAGACTTCCAGCTACAGGCCCGCCTGTGGGTTTGGGAATGTACTTCATCCATGGCTTCTCTTCTAGGAAATCTATCTGTAGATCCATAAATTGAAATGTAATCCCATGGTTTCTATTCTTATGTCTCAAATTAGTTTCACTTACCTAGAATTTTCTGGTCTACTCCTTCAGATTTCTCTTCCTTCTTTTGGTAGACCAACTAGTAATAGCACCTTATTTTGAGTGGGATACAGTGACCAGATAGGACAGCATGTCTAATATTAATCTGCCACCGTAACATCGGAAATACGAAGAAATGGTTTAGATATACCTAAGGAGAGTTTGAGCCACAGAATTAAAATGGAAAGAAAATTGAGTGGTTATGAATTTGGTCAGGATTGGGGCTCAGAAAGGTTTCACGACTGGCCCTAGCTCACACAGCTTGATAGTGGCTAAACCAGGACTAACACGTGGCCAACTCAGCTCCTGGTGTACTTGTTCTAGCACAGCAAATTCTGCAAACAAGGAATTTTTCTTATATTAGTTAGACATGAACAGGTGAAGCAGTCATGACTTCTTCTGATAGAAGATGACAACAACAAAGACTGACTTTATTGTTTGGCTACAGTGCTCTTTGCTTTTTTCCTGTTTAGCTGTCCCTATTCTGGGTTCTTTGCATTCCAGAAGAATGTACTATACTGAATTTGTTATGTTGGCACCCTTTTCTGTCTAGAGTGTAAATGCCTCCCTGATTTAAATTTTTCCTCTGAAATATTGAGGTTGAATTTCTCTTTGCTTAAGTGCAAATTAAGTCAGGAGAGGAAAACCTCTCCTAATCAGAAAGGAGTCTGCAGTGTTATTAATACACTGTTTTGCACCATAGTAATCAGTTGATGTGTTTGCTTGCTCAAGATAGAACTTGGGTCTCCTGGCTGGGAGTTTATTGCTCGCTTATGGAAAGATTCCACAGTTGGAGCAGGTGTGTTTATAATTATACTCTAGGAAATAGAATACTGTCTGTTTATAAAAGAAGAATGTTCTGGCAGCCACTTAGATTCTTTGAAAATTCCCTGAGGAAGCAACTGTCGATCCCCTCTTCATCGTTACCCCATGGCAACTGCCAGAGCCCTGGGACACCAAAACCCTGTCCCTCGTCCCTCAGGCTGTTGGAACCGGCCCTCTCAGCAGAGGTGCTTAACTGCCCTTTATCACTGATGGCTGTTCTGGAAAGCACACAGCTTCTGTGGCGTCCTCCCCACCAAGCCTGTTGTCGGTGTGTGTTCTTGGAATCCAGCAGCCCACAGCTGGAGTTCTGCAGAAGCTGAACGAGTTAATGCTGGCCCAGGGCACAGGCAAGACCTCACACCTACATCGTTGGTAACATTCCGGATGGGTAGGAGCTCCTAAGACAGTGCCGGGCGTCTCTGGTGACCCTGAGATCCTCTGATGGAAGAAGGGCCACTGCCCATTGACGATGAAGGCCAGTGGGCATCCCAAGAGAGCAGCTGTGCCGTGAACGACTCGGAAGACGAAGCACGGCGCCTTCTCAGCCCTTGTCGGTGCTCTGAGAAAACAGGGTGAAAAGAGGACAGAGCCAGAGATTCCCTGCAAGCAAAGTGCTTGCTCTGGAGCCTACCCAGCTGTCTTCCACAGTGAAATTGCTTCTGAAACCAGGAAGAGGAGAGATTTTGGCAAATAAAGAGGCAGCGTCTCCATCCTTACCTCCTGGATTTACCTTTTCCTTTATAGGGGGAACAGATGGGAAGGAGGACAAAAGAAATCTACTTGCATTAGTGTCCCTTCAGCTCAGTCTTAAGTTTATAGCTTGATGAATTGTTATATACGCAAACAGCCTATGTAGCCGCCACCCACACCAAGATACAGAGCATTTCCATCACCCCAGAAAGTTGCCTTATCCACCCATTTTTGGCTTCAAGCTGGCAGTGGTTGAGCGTCTGTTACATTTCAGGCATGGTGCTCAGGGCTCTGGATGCACTGGTAGTGCCATTCTGGAGCTTACAGTTTTGTGGGGGAGATGGACAGTGATACAAATTAGTGTAAAGTGACAGTCATGAAAAGTGTTAGAAGGGAGACGTGCACGGAGCGTAGGAGACTTTATCTAACTTGGGAGGTCAGAAAACTCAGCAGCATCAACAGGCGATACTGAGTCCCTCTTCTAAACTGTGTAGTCCCTGGGTGGTACAGTGGTTAACATGCTTAGCTGCTGACCAAAAGTTTGGAGGTTCGAATCCATGCAGAGGTACCTCAGAAGAAAGGCCTGACTATCTATGTCTGAAAAAAAAAGAGCACAGTTCTATCCTGACACACATGGGGTTGCCATGAGTCTGAATCATTGGGAACTGGTTTTCTAAACTATAAAGTGTTATGCTAATAAAAGGGATGGTTTTGAAGGAAGACTCAAACTGAGGTAGGGGGTGGGAGTCCCCCTAGGTTTTGTGTATGCGTGTTTGGAAAGGAAAGTTGTGTTTAAAAAGTGTGTGCTGTAGTTCAGAGGACGTGCTTTATTTCTACATATTTGAGATGAGATCCCCATTTAATCACTGTTACTTGGAACCCTGAAATCTCCATTATTAGTAGTGTCAGCTACCAGCTTTGCCTTCCTACATTGCAACAAAAAAAAGCCAGACCGACGTTACCAGTTGTTCAGGGTGACTTTGCCTGCCTGTATTGAATCCTCAACTTCTCCCATTTGGAGCTGCTTCTACAAGAAGAGGGTGCACCTGGCAGGGAGCTTTCTGAAACCCACAGGGGAAAAGGGGCTAGTGGGTGCCTGAAGAGAAACACAAGAATTATACCATTTCACCTTCAGGGGGCGTTCTCATGACGTCCAACCCAGGCTAGAGGTGTCCTACTTTTCTACTTTGCTGCGAACTGCTGGGTTGGGCACCTGCCAACATTCAGGCAGCAGTTACATAAGAGCTTTTTTTTCCTGGAATTTAGGCTCACTGCTGATGTGTGACCTTCAGCAGTAATTGCCAATAAATGCAGTGGGGCTGTTTACTGTTAGACACTGGCAACCACAGAGCAAGCTCAACACAGAGCAGACAGAAGCAATTGCAGAGTTTGTGGAGGGATTTTTTTTTTTAAATACTGAGATTATTCCATAATAACTGAAGCCGCCTAATTTAGTCAAGCCAGAATGCGTTTTTTTAAAAAATGAGTTTCACTACTGAGTTCAGATGAACTTGTTCTGTCAAATATAGGTGAAATTATATCATTGGGATGAAATCATTTTTACTTCTCGTTTTGTTTCTAAAAACAAACGTGGTTAGTACAGGGCATTGTGTTAGCAAATGTGGAAATTTCAAATTGTTCTGCTAAAATGCTAGATAATTTCTGTGTTAGCTCCATTCCTTTAAAGCTTTCTGTTTTCTTAATCTGGGTTTTCAAAGGTTGAGGAAGGATAGGGCCCAGCAAATGTATTTGCAAGCCCATTCACTGTTTGTATATTTCCCTCCTCTGAGGTTATGAGTGGGTGTAAAGGCACTGAAGACCGATCCAGGGGGATTGGAAATAACAAATTCCCTTTAATATGCTGATTACGAGATCTATGATATAATTACATTTCTTTAACTAATTCAACTTCTGCCAGAGGTGGTCCGTGGAAGGTGACCTCTGATTTCAAAGGAACATTCTAGAAGCCTAGGGGTAGTAGAGGGATTAATGTAGTAGAAGCTCATCCCTTGGTAAAATGTTAAGCTACATTATGTATTGGAAGTGGGTTATATTTGTACTATGTATGCATGTACTTAGGAGTCCCTGGGTGGCATAAATGGTTAAGCATGCAGCTATCTACTGAAAGGTTGGAGGTTCGAGTCCACCCAGAGGTACCTTGGAAGAAAGGCCTGGTGATCTGCTTTCAAAAGGTGACAGTCATGAAAACTCTATGGAGTACAGTTATATTTTGCAACACGTGGGGTCACCATGAGTCAGAATCACCTCCCCAGCAACAGTTTTTCTGGTGTGTACTTAGTTACTACTAGAGTATCATAGTTACGATGCACTGATTTGTGACTTGAGATTCAGTGTGCACTTCTATCTCAAAGCCAGTCATCTGCAGTTTTTTGTATTGAGTTAGATTTTGCTGGCCTTGGCTTAAAGCACTGGGAATATCAAAGAGTAGATACGAAGAAGCAATAGTTGGTTTCTAAGTTTGAAACTAGGCAACGTCAGATCCTTGTTAATCACACGTTGGCTTGGGAGCCTTCGCCTTGATTGGAGGTGTCAGCGCAGGAACACAGGGACTAATCCCAGGACTCAGGCGGGAGAATACAAGACTTGTAAAATCCACGAACTCAAAACATTCTCCCTTAATATGTGATGAAGGAGGGCTTCGCCTTTCATGTAAGAAAATATATATATTTTGACGAACAAAATAATAATAGAACTGCATCAAAAAGCTCGACTCATTCATTTACTAAACATTGTCTTGCTTGGGATACTATGTAGTTATCGTCTTATTTGAATACATCTAAAGCTTATATATATACTTACATCTTTCAAAATTGCAACATACTGCCATCAGATAACCTTATTCTCAAGGAAATAGAGCTAAACTCTTCATTGGGGAACACTCTAGTATAGACTGTTGGTGGTTTTATCAAATTATATACCAGGCATGGTTTGGTCTTTTCCATGCCTGAGACTATTTTGTGTCCTAGCAGGTTGTATTATTTAGGGAACTTGCTTGTTCAATATTATAATATAAAGCTTACCAAAAATATACAAGGCATTACTTGATGTTTTATCTGGAAGGAATCCTAAAGAACGTCTGCTCATTCTCCTTGAAGAGTGGGTCAGGCAGTAGGATCCCAGAGAGGTTCAGGGACTGGCTCTGGGTTGCACAAGAGCCAGTGCCAGGACCTGGACGAGCCCTGGCTGGTGATGTCCCTCCAGGCTCTTGGTTTTTCCCTTCTGTTCCATAAATGGATAGCATTAAGAATTGTCCTTCTAGGTAGATAGTGAAGCACAAAGCACTCTCTGTTGTCTCAAAAGAGTTTGTGAAATTTTCACGAAAAAAAAAAAAAATACAGTTAATTAGTTTAATTCTCATGTTTAAAATGGAATTAATTTTAAAGCAAGCATAACAGCAGTTTGGGGAGGAAGTCGGGTATTAGGGCAATGTTAGAAATATCAGAAATCACTCATCTCAGGGTGGTTAAGAAATACAAATATGTACATGTACACAATCCTCATGGCCATTCTGAGAATTCAAGATGCTTCTCTGGACAAGGAGATCTCAGGCGAGAGAATTCATAATAGTAATAAAAAGACACTCCAGTTCCAGTTACATCGTCATTTCCTTTAGCTTTCATTCTGATTGTGGCTGTATGAGTTCTCATAGTAAATTCGTGCCTGTGATCCTTTTGTTCTAGTCACATAGGATCCACACAAAGGCTGTGTTAGTGAGAGTGTGGCCAGTGCAAGTGATAGAAGCTACTACTTTTCTCATCTATATCTCTGGCTGCTCCAAAGTGCTGGGGCAGTTGCTTTAAATCTGCTTTTTTGTCTGTAGTGGAAAAGAGCTACAGCTGCTAACCAAAAGGTCTAGCAGTTCGAATCCACCAGGCACTCCTTGGAAACCAAATGGGGCAGTTCTACTCTGTCCTGTAGGGTCACTATGAGTCGCAATCGACTCGATGGCAACAGGTTTTGTTTTGTTTTTTTATACCCTGTATTATATAATCTTTGTGTATACATACACAAAGAAGCTCAATTTTTCTTTTCCTTACCTCACTTAAGCCCTTTCTAGCACTGTATGCCTCCCCGCTCATCACAGGAAGCCCAGCTTGTAGTCTTGCCGAGACGAGTGGGGTTGGACTGGTGTATGAAAGGCCTCCTGTCTCAAATGGAGCGAGCAATCCTAAATTTATGCCTCATTTTCTACAGCGAATAAACTTAATTTTTGTGATTAAAGAAATTTCCCATATCCTCGCTTCATTCTAGAAAAAAAAGTGAGAAATCATTACATTATACATAATAACAGTTTTATATTCAGAACTTCTTTTCCCATCTTGGTGATCAAACCACCAAAAGGTGGTGTTGACCTGGGTTGAGACCCCACCTAATCTCCCAGCCACAGGCTTCCCAGGCTTTCCACACCTGCCCTGGCTCGCAGCCAACCACAAAGTCCTGGTCTCAGGCAGGTGGTGCTGGTCGCCGAGGCACTGTTGAAGGAGGCCAAGGTCACCCAGCTGCTGCGTGAGCCTTGGCTTCATTCCCGGGGCCTAGCGTTTACCCCTGAACAGGCAACCACGCTGCGGGTGCGTGACTTTGTCCAGGGCGAAAGGGTGGGGTCTGGTGGTTTGGTCCGACATCAGTTCCCTGTTCCACGCGCTTATGCTTTGGAGGACGGCTGAAGAACAATAGGCTTGTTGTTGGTCATCCCTTTTTTCAGCCTCCACATGCACCCTCTCAAATCACTTGTATTTCCTTCTGAGGCATCTCTTCTCTCCTGTCAACCAACCAGTTACCATTGAGTCAGCTCTGACTCAGACTCGTGGTGACCCCATGTGTGTCAGAGTAGAACTGTGCTCCGTAAGGTTTTCAGTGGCTGATTTGGGGGATGTAGATTGCCAGGCCTTTCTTCTGAGGCACCTCTGAGTGGACTTGAACCTCAACCTTTGGGTTAGCAGCCAAGCACATTAACCACCCAAGGACTCTCCTCTCTCTTATAGGGGATGGAAATAAACTGGGCAGTGAACGGTGGAGGGAGGTGTCTGTGTGGTTTGGCAGCAGTGGGGCCGGGGAACCCAGCCCCTGAAGTTCCTGACGGTAATGCATGCATGGGACAATAACCAGTAAAGTGGCCGTGCACAGGGGCCTCCTGCTCTTCTCCCAGAGACACTAGAGGGGAGTCTGCTTCATCCTCTGAGCTCAAGTCAGAGCCTCCAGCCTTACCCTCTGATGCAAGGACCGGATGTGCAACAAGGAAGATGCCGGAGAAGGCACAGACCTGCAAGAGAAGACAAGCTTTGGGCCCCTGGGGCTGCCAAACTTTACAAGTCCCCACAGTCACCTTCATAGGGGAATGCACCTAAGACCCTCTTGTCATCCTCTGCTCCTTCCCCACCGCCCCCCGCCCCGTGCTCTCCTTGGTTTTTGCCACATTGTTTTTCATTTCTCTGTTGACCAACAAAACACAGATGTACGCTGATTCTTCTCTGGAGGTCTTTTTTAAAGACATATTTCCGTCTTGGTTAGTGGTAGATTTTTCTTGCCTTATTTTAAATGTGTTTCCCCATCTCAGGCTAACCTTCCAGCACAACCACATTTCAGTTTAATTTAAAAGAGAAAGCATCTTCTCATCTCCATTGCTGAAGCCCACTTTGGTGGGTGATACAGCAGGCCACCTCATCCTTGATCTTCCCTCCAGTGTTGTGTCTTTGTGTCTCTGGACTTCTCTGTGGCTCACCAGTCACAAGTGCCACGACTAACGTGCTTCGTTTTACTCCCAACCAGCTGCCACAAGCTCCGGACGCGGAGAACTCCACAGAGGTGTGTTGCTCACCTGTATTTGTTGGGCCAGCAAATACAGGTGCTTCTAAGTTGTCCTGGTTGAGTGTCTGAACTGTCATGGTAAAATGTCTATCCTGGTGGTGCGTGTAGGATGGAGCCTCTAGCCAGGATGGAGGCTGATCATAACTGCACTTATCAGCTAGAATTCAACCAGTGTCCCTTCCCATGAAAGCGTGCAAAGCTTTCACACAAGATTGCTTGTCTCAGGCTTGAAATGTTCAGCTGATAAATTCTGGAATGTTAAGAGCTTTCTAGTTCAGTGGTGAAGTTCTCACCCTCTATGCAGGAAACCCGAGTTCAATTACCGGCTGGTGCACCTCATGCACGCACGGTCACCGCTCATTGGTCACTGGAGGCTTGTATGTTGCTATGATGCTGAACGGGTTTCAGTGGAGCTTCCAGACTAAGACAGACTAGGAAGAAAGGCCTGGCTATCACCTTCCAAAAAATCAGCCAATGAAAGCCCTATGGATCACAACGGTCTGATCTGCCCGGGTGGCACAAGACCAGACAGCGTTTATTTCTGTTCTGACCTCCATGAGTCGGGGGCGGATTTGACAGCTGCTAACAACAACAAGACAATTCTCGTTATTATACAAGATAAATCTGGGTCTTGTGTAGAGATGACAATTTTGAAGTTCTAGATATTAATTTATAGTTGGGGGGGAAAGCTGCTAATAAAGTTGTAGTTTCATGACATACCCTTTCTGTTCTTCCTATCACTAAGCAAACTTGCTAAATGAGGGGCTAGAATTTACTAAGGTATATAGAGTCCTAGCGGAACCCTGGTGGCATAGTGGTTAAGTGCTACGGCTGCTAACCAAAAGGTCAGCAGTTCAAATCCGCCAGGCGCTCCTTGGAAACTCTATGGGGGCAGTTCTACTCTGTCCTATAGGGTCGCTATGAGTCAGAATCGACTCGATGGCACTGGGTTTGGTTTTGGTATAGAGTCCTAGAGATGCTCCCTAGGGAAGAGGCCTGCTTCCAAGTATCCATGTTTACGTTCAGAAATTGTTTGAAAATCACAGTAGTGAAAGCTGGAATGAAGTGTCTTTTATTGGAAAGAAATCTGTGGAAGATCTTACAATGAAACACGAGCATAGTCTCAGATAGCAAAGTTGCAGTGTGGATGTTTTGGAATGATCAGTCTCTGATATTATAACCAGAGCTCTTCATTGTTAGCGGCTTTGATTAGAATGCTGATGGGCTGGGAAAGCGTGGTGGCCCGGTGTATGTTTCTGCTCGGAAGCGTGTGTATTGATGTCCTTCTGCATGTGCTGTGCAGTAATGCATGTCTGACTCATAGAGACCTGTCTGGGTGAGTCTTGCATCATAACCCCTTTTGGGTTAAAGTAAAGTGTGTAGAACTTGCCTGTCATTATCTTCGTAAGAAAAAATGTTGGAAGAAGTCATATGCCTGCTCGTTTTAAACAGGGCACTAGGGGAGGGGGCAGGGGACAAAAATTTTTTTATCCAAAGCAAATGGGGAATCCCTAGGTGGTAAAAATGGTTAGCATTACTTGGCTGCTAGCCAAAAGGTTAGCAGTTCAAATCCACCCAGAGGTACCTCAGAAGAAAGGCCTGGCAATCTGGTTCCGAAAAAGCAGCGATTGAAAATGCTATGGAGCACAGTTCTACCCTGACACACATGGAGATCGCCATGAGTCAGCGTTGACTCGCTAGTTTTAAAGAAATTGAGCAGTAGTATTTGTCTGGGAAACAAAAACCAAAAGGCCTGTGCTTCCTTTGTGTAACTCGTCGTAACCTAGCTCTCGATGTGTTTTACCTGTGGTTGATGCTGAAGATGGAGTGTCTCTCTAGTGTCATACCTAAAATGGAATTTCTACATGCCTAGCAGGAGCTTGAACCAAGTCCACCACTGAGGCAGCTGGAAGACCATAAAAGGGTACGTAGTCTGGAGTATCGGGCCGATGATCCTGACACCTCCCTCAGCCACACACTGTGATTTAAAGACAGCTTTTTTGGGTTGGTGATATTGTGAAAGCATTAACTGGCTCAGGACCAATCACAGTCATTTATGTAAATGAAACTATCTGGAAATTCCACTTGATATTTACCCAATGAGAAAACCATGCCCAGCCCATCTCTAAATAGTGACCTCTGAAGCTTTTTATGTCCTCCTTTCTTGTCCATGGTGGCTTTCTATTTATGCAAAATAAAATTCTTTTTTCTTTAAGTAACTGATGATCATTATAGATAATTTGTGTTTAAAAAAAGACAGAAAAGTGTAACGAAAAAATATTCACAGTTACACTACCCAGCCATAAAGGTTGCTAACGTTTTGGTGTTTCCTTCTGCCCACTTTTCTACAGGCACAGGCACATGTGCCAACAATACACATTCACTCATTGTCACTGGGATTATGCTAAGTATACAGTTTTTGCACCCTGCTTTTTTTCATGTAATATATCAGAGCATTTTCTTTGAAAGTGTTTGAAAGTGAACAGCTGCCTAAAGTTCCATAAATTAGCTAGTGGTTTGTAATTTTTTTCCTTTGACAAAGAAATGAACAAATGTGTGTGTCTTTGGATAGATTCCTAGAAGGGGAATCCCTCGGCCGAAGGGTAGGTACTTTCTTAAGGGGCTGATTTTACGTTGCTAAGCCATTTTCTGGAAGCGTTACAGACATACAGCCACATGCTAACCAATGCTGATTTTCGTGTTTACCTATTTTTGGAGGATCACCAGATGTCCTGATTTTCTGAGAGCTTATCATATGTCAATTACTGTACTAAGACTTTTACATATGTTGATTCATCAATTATTAATTTATTATTAAGGCATGAACTTCATCCCATTCCACAGATAAGGAAACTGAGACTCAGGTTAAGCTCCTTAGCCGAGGCCACGTGGCTAGAAAACCTACAGTCATTGTGAATACTGCCTTGGAATTGTGGCTGACGTAGTCCTGGAGTATTTACAACTGGGCTCTGGTGCATCTGCGTACACCACCATATTCCAAATCCTTCCTATTCTCTTGCTCCAGTGGTGGAATAAACATTGTGATTTCTCAGACTAGCCATAGCTTCCAGGAAGGGGGCAGGTAGGCAGAATTCAGGGCCTGGCGCTCCAGCCCTTCCCAGCAACATGCTGTAGCTCCTACCATTCATTGACCAAGTGCACTTTGCATTCATGTGTTTTTCACCCTTGCCTACCCTTTAAGAATTATCCTAGGTCTTAGAAGTAGCTGGTAAAGGGTCGCACCCATCTCTCAAAGCCCTGTGCTCTCAGAGGACATGGCATTGAGTGCTGAGCTTTGGGGTTAGAAATGGATTCAAGTCTCTACTTCCCAGACACTAGCCGTGTGATTTGGGGCACACTAAGCACAGTATTTAGCCTCTCTGTGCCTCAGTCTCCACTTCTGTAAAATGGGGATGATGACATTGCCCATCCCCTCAGGCTGTGTACTGAGATGTGCATGTAAAGCACTTAGCACAGTGGCTGGGACATCATAAGGGATAGCTATTGTAGTCACCTTACAGGGTGAAACATTTAGGTGATGTTATAGACAACAGGAGTAGAAAAGGAAGGTATTTTTAAATTGAGGTGTTGAAGGCTCAGCACTCAGGGTAGAGGGCAGTTTTTCCTGAAGCATGGGATTTTTATATGCCTGGAACCTGGGAAGCCAAAAGGTCCCTTCCCTTGCCTCTCCTTTCTGTGTGGCAATATTCACTCCTGTGTGCCTTGTTCAATACTTGGCTATGTTCCCACACAGTTCATTAGCCACTCGTTGATAGGTATAAATGAAACTCGTGTTAGCGGAGTTGGAAGTTGGGAGCTTGGTTTCATTACTCTGCACCATAAATCTACCAGTTTTCACTGTTTTAACACGACATTTATTACAAACGAAACTTTATCTGACTTTTCTCAGTCATAGGTAATAAAGTGTGTGAGATTTCTTACTGAGACAAACTACCTGATATTTATTTGCATTACCATAGGTGTAAACTGCTGGAAAAAAACAAACAAACTAGTATTTATTATTTCTTTTAAAGCGTTGTACAGCCAAATATTGGAGCTGAAGAAGTGACGTGATTTGGGAAGTCTTTTTTTTTTTTTTTTTTCCTTTTCTGCAATCAGATTTCTCAGCCTGGTACATTGGGAATAGCGTAGTGCTATTGAGTAATTTATATCAAGATGATTAGGAAGGCTTTTCTTTACAGGTTTTAATTTTTTCTAAATTAAACCACTGGCTCAGGAAGGCAGAATTTTCCTTGAACCGCAGTCTTCACAGTAGGGATTTTGTATATCTTTTGATAATGCTTATCCATTTTCTCGTTCTTTCTCCTTTTATCTAATATTCTCGGTCTTTATTTCACAAAGGGGACAAATCTCATCTGTTTAAAAGAGGGGGAAAAAGAACAAATCCCACTTGCTCTTTGTTTTGGGGGTCTTTTTTTTCTCACAGTTTTTTTTTTTTTTTTGGTAGAGAGAAGGTGAGGTGAATATGTGCCAAGAACCTCGGACTTAAGAGGGGAAAAAATAAAAGTTTGTTGGACAGAATGTGCAAATGTTTGTTTCCCCCCCCCCCCATAATGAACACATTTCGTGATATTCTCTTATGGGGGAAAAATGTATCATTCGATGCATCCGTTGCTATGGTAACCGCAAGGGTTTTTCTGTTGAAGGAAAGGCAGAATGGTAATGTGAGATCCCTTTGTAACTTCGGTTTGGCATCTAGGCTGCATAAATGTGAAGTTCCTCTTCCTGAATTCCACGTGCTCACTCGTGGCATGTGCTTCTTTCTTTATCTCCCGCTCACTTGATTGCAAACTCCCAGGCTCTTGATGTTTACCCTCCAAACCACTAGGATTAAAAAAACACAACCACTAGGAGCCAAAATCTAACCTTAGCACTCTGGCCCTCAGTAGAATTGTGGGACAAAGGCTACAGTTGAGACTGGCCACAGTTATACTGCCTTTAACTTGACCATCCACCCCAGGGATCTCCCATACTCTTTTGCACTGGCTAGGTTGGGTGTCGTTGTGGCTGGAGCTCACAGCTTCAGCCCAGCCAACCACCTCTCAACAACAGTCTTGTGGTGCCAAGGCACACGCTGTTAGAGAATTAAGATGGTTTACTGCCAACCATTCATATTGTTGAAACTCAGAGCCTGTGTCTTATTGAAAGTAAATCAAATAGGTGCCTCATATTTAAAAAAGAAAATCAGGCCCCTGGATAGTGCCAATGGTTTGTGCTCCACTCCTCACCTAAAGGTTGGCAATTCAAACCCACCCAGCAAAGAAACCAACGTGTGGAAGAAAGCCCTGGTGATCTGCTTCTGTGAAGATTACAGCCAGGAAGACCCTGTGGAGCTCAGCTCTGCTCTGTAACACACGGGGTCACCATGAGTTGGAGTCAGCTCAATGGCAGCTGGTGTTTTCTCTTTTTCAATTCAACATGGAGGTATCTTTTTTTTTTTTTTTTTTGCCCTTTCTTTCTTAGTAAGCTTCCTTGAAAATTTCTTTGAAACTCTAGCTTCTCTTATAAAGCTAGCCTTTTAAATCACAATGTTCCCAGTGACTGCTTCGGAGGGTGGTAATGTGTTTGTGCTGGTGCCTGAGACGCACGAATACCGGTAAAGTTCTGTCTTCTTAGTGAAATGTGGGATTCTGAGCCATTAAGCAGCTTGCATAAAAAGTACTCAAAACGTTACCAGTAACTCTGCCGTTTGAAGCACTATTGGAAGTTCGATTTTACAGTTGGCCGAGGTGGGAAACGAATTTCACAAGCTAATAGACATGCCCTCCTTTGGTGAACTGCAGTGAGAGACAAATTTATGAATGGAATAGAAAATTGAGATTTTTGTTTGCTGAACTTTTATTTAAAAATCAGTCTATCCTTCCTTCCCTCTTCCCTGCTTACTCCATCCCAATTCGCCCTTGGGGTCCTTGACCAACAGTGACAGTTAGCAACTGAAATAAAGTTGGCAATGTAGCCATGGGACTTAGACACTGACTTGAGGTCCTTCTCATGAGTTTTCTACCCCTGTCATTTCTTCTGGTCCCCTGCCCCAGTCAGGCTCCCCTCCACCTTCCCACCACTCCCAGGGCACCCTCTTCCTCCTGTCTGCCCCCTCTTGTTTTGGCAAACACCTCACTTGAAGTCTCCAGGCCTATTCTTGGAGCTTATTAACAAATCACTTCAAATTCTACTGACTCATGTTACAGTTGCTGGGCTCTTCAAAAAGACTTGGGAGTCTCTATTTTAGAGACCTGCTATCTTCCAGCACCTCTCGTCTCTGCTAGACTTCTCACTTACCTCTCTTAATGATGCATCAGAGGAACTCCGTGCCTTATGATTTTGTCCCTGGGAAATAGGCCGGTGGGAACTCACGCAGCCTTTGACTTTTACAGCTTTTGACTGTAGTCTGACATACAGACTGGGAGGAGTCCCTGGGTGGTGCAGATGGTTAATGTGCTCACTGCTAACCGAAAGGTTGGCAGTTTGAGTCCACCCAGAGGCACATCGGAAGAAAGGCCTGGTGATCTACTTCTGAAAAATAAGCCACTGAAAACCCTACGGAGTAGGTTCTACTCTGACGCACGTGGGGTTCCCGTGAGTTGGAGTCGACCTGATGGCACCTGATGCCGAGCTGGTGGGTGGTCTGGGAATCCCTTAGAGACGTGGCTGAAAGAGCTAAGAAGAAATCCTGCATCTCTGTGCTGGCTTGCCAGTGGCCCCTAGGACTAGTGAGAAAATTAATCTTTTATTTATTTTTTCAATGAGAGTTCTGGGAGATAGTTATTATATCCACTCTGCAGGCTTCCTTTGATATTCATACTTTTTACACTTTTTTTATTATGGCAAAGTTCAAGTATGTACACAAGAAGTCAGAAAAGTTTTGAGAACTCCCACTAATAACCCAGCTTCAACAACTATAAGTCATACCTGGTCTTGTCTCATTTATACCCCTGCCCATTTCTCCTTCCGTATTATTTCAGAGCAAATCCCGCACATAGTATCATTTCATTTGTGATATTTATTTTTTGATTGACAAATCTGCCACTAATTCATTTCCTATAGCACTTTTTTTTTTTAGCATTTGACCCATTGACTATTTCTTTAAGAAAGGATTGTTTCTAGCTTATTATAACATAATACTCTATTATTCTGATATCTTCATATTTTCCTAGGACCTTGGGAATAAACACCTGGAGTAACATTTTTATATTGCTGTGTGGAAGCTGACCTGTAAAATTTTCAGTTTGTCTAAATTTTATTGGCTTACCCCAAAGGGATTTGTGCTTTGTTTTGTTTTTGTTATTGTTAGTTGCCCTTCAAAATTAATGTTCTATCTTTATCCCTATGTGAGAGAGTACTTCAGATACGCAATATTCTAGAATTGCTGCTCTAAGAAAAAAAAACCATGATCTGGTTCCCTGAGAAAATATTGAAGAAGTTAACTTCAGAGTTTCCAAATGCTTTTATTAATAATTTATTTTTTTTCCCTGAGTGAAACCAGACCAATTATAACTGAGTACCCCTGAGTTTTTTGAAGATTAGTTGCTCAGTTATGCATTAAATTCAGAACCTGATTTCATTATCCTGTTTGAATTAAGGGTGAGGCGCTCAGGCAAATTTTGGTCAACCGTTACTATGGAAACGTCAGACCTTCGGGAAGAAGAGAGAGCCTTACCAGCTTTGGCAATGGCCCGCTGTCACCGGGAGGACCCAGCAAACCTGGGGGAGGAGGTAGGCTGTGCCGCGTGCTAATTAGCTGCACGGGTGAGTCGCAGGTGTCACGTGAGAGCTGCATGTGTCTGCAGAACAGGTTGAGACTCTTTTAACATAAAAATTTAGGTGGCAGGTGTAATTTTTAGCAATTTGTTTTGTCTTTGGTCTGCCATCAAATTGATGTCTAAAAACAATTCCCTACCAAATAACATTTCCCCACTGTTAAGATATTGGCTAAATCTTTTGCCCCTTTTCCCATGCAGTGGCCCTTTTGGCACTATCTGAATGACTTGATTTTATTCATATTTTTTTGTAGTCATGGGGACTCTGGTTTTCCCATAAAACGATGATGATGTTGGCAGTGAGGATGGTGAAAAAACTACCATTTGTTATGTATTAGTACTTATACTGGGTGCCAGGTGCTTTCCCAAATGCGTTGCATCCTTTATCTCATTTTGTCCTCCAAGTTACCCACTATATGGTACTGTTAATATCCCAGGGACTCTCTGTGTGATACGAATGCTCAGCTGCTCGCCAAAAGGTTGGAGGTTCAAGTCCACCCAGAGGCACCTTGGAAGAAAGGCCTGGTGATCTACTGAAAAAACCAGCTATTGAAAACCTCCATGGAGTACAGTTCTACTCTGACACACATGGGGTTGCCATGAGTCAGAAATGACTCGACAGCAACTTCTTTTTACTGTTATAAAAATAACAAAATGAAGCTTGTTAGAGGCTAGTCCATGGTTTGAACTTGGTATATCTAATTCCAAAGCCCATGCTGTATGCTTCCCCAAACTTGTATGGGAGTTTACACACACACAGAAGCCTTGTACAGAACTGCTTAAAACAAATCGTTAAAGGTGTTCCAAAATATTTTAAGCACAATTATAGGTAAAAATTGCAAAAACCTTGAGCTACGCTGTGGGTCTTTCATAGTTTGGATTTTAAGGTGGACCACTAGCCAGGCACAATTAGCATGGTACTCAAAGCGCAAATGTGAGTTGTCTAATTCCCTATGTTACAATGATGACAGTTGGGCAGCTTCAGGACCTTGGTGGGTTCTATAGGTAGCACAAAAATACTCAGTTAGTGTTTAATAAATTTGTCCTAGCAACTTCTAGGGAGGGACCTTGGATGTATCAGCAGATAACAACTTTCAGTGTAGCTTCTCAGTTCGTGAACTGTGCAGGCTTCAGGGAAGATGCAGCTCTGAGGGTGTCCCAGAGACAGGGCCACCTCAGCTCTTTGGCCAAAACTCCCCAGAGAGTCTCATTCAGAAGTTCCTCAAACAACATCACTCAATGGATATGTGAGGCCTTTGGGAGGTGTCAGGTGGGGAACTTGGAAACGCATTAAAGACGTATTCTGCTTCAGGAAGCTATGGACGAGAAGATAGGCAGCCCACTCTCTACCTTGTGCTATGAACCTAAGGGCAGAGTTGAGGGTGTGCAGCATAAGGGAGGTGGCATATGAACTGAGCTCTGCAGGGAAGACTGATTGATGAGTTGTTCACTTTATGCAGTTGAACAGTCCCCCTCCCCTTGTATGCAAATGTTCCAGTTATTGCCAGCGATAATACAAGCAAGTTCTTAAATATGTAGTTTCAAAGCACAGTCAGAACCCATTCCACTAAATGCCATAGGCCCTCTCTGCTTATGTATACTCATCTTAAGCTCAGTGAGGATGCACTTCCCTATCCCCAGCTCTTACCTCCATATAGCAAGCTCTGAGTAAATGTTTGCTGAATGAATGAATGAACAGATAAGTTATGTGAAAGGATGAGTTTACGCTAGGATGAGTTTGTTAGAAAGTAGCCTGAAATTAGATATAGGCTGTGCTTTTATAGGACCATTCTATGGAGTGTTTAAGTTTGATTTGTCTCTTAAACTCAAATCGGTTCTTAATAATTCTGTCCCCAAACCAAAACCAAACCCATTGCTGTTGAGTCGATTCCAACTCATAGCAACCCTATAGGACAGGGTGGAACTGCCCCATAGGGTTTTCAAGAAGTGGTAGTGGATTCAAACTGCCAACCTTTTGGTTAGTGCCAAATGTTTAACCACTGTGCAACCAAGGCTCCAACTCTGCCCCAAGGCAGTGTATTTTAAAGTAAGGGGGAGTCTTGGCTGGATGGCTTTAACTCCCCCCCTGGAAATGACTCATTCTTCCTTCATCCTGCCTGCCTGAGTTCAAATACCATCTCTGCTACTTTCAAGCTGTGCGTCCTTGGGGAAGTGACTTCATCTTTGAGTGTTTTCCTATTTATCAGATGTAGTTAATAATGAGTACTTTTCTTGTGGGGTTGTGAAGAGGGTTAAAAAAGGTAATACAGGTAAAGTGTTTAATGCATAAGGCATTAGTACATAATAAGTATGCAGTGAATGTTAGCTGCTCTGATAAAAAAAAAAATAGTGGTTAATAAAAGCAATGTTCCACCTTCTAGGAGGAGGATCCGGATCCGGCTCTGTGAGCAGGGGTGAAATGAGCCTGGCTGAGGTTCAGTGCCACCTCGACAAGGAGGGGGCCTCCAATCTGGTCATCGACCTCATAATGAATGCGTCCAGTGACCGAGTGTTCCATGAAAGCATTCTCCTGGCCATTGCCCTCCTGGAAGGAGGCAACACCACCATACAGGTAGGGAGGCAGCGTGACCATTGGCTTGGCATCCCTGCTGAGTGGGAAGAGAATCTGTTCTGAGCCAGATACCTGGGTGGTGCCGAGACTCTTCCACAAGAGAGTGTGTATTCCAAGTGCGTGAGGTTACCCGAGATTCCACTGTTCAGAAAAACGAATTCTGTTGATATCTTGCTGTAATCATCCCGCCATAATTTGGATTTGGTTCCAAAGCATAAGTTACATTTGAAAACTGATGAAATGATGAGAATATGTGAAGGAAATTGGCCCAGGGTCTGGGGCATAGGAGGTACCCATAAGTGTTTGTTGAATGAATGACTCAATGAAATATATTTACAGTTTCAACCTGAGATCAGAGGATAACCAGAAAGGAGTTTGGACTGTATGTGCTACTTACAACATTTAATTTTTAAATCTATAGACACTGCAACTGTTGCTCCCTATAAATTTCCTCCGCCTTTAAACTGCAAAGGTCAATAAAATGTAACTAGTGTGAAGTGATAAGGAACAATCCAGGCTAAGCCAGTCAAAGATGAGTAGATGGTGTGTATGATAACACACACACACACACACAAACACACTAGTAACAGCTTTAATGAAATAAAATTTACATACCATAAAATTCACCCTTTTTTGACTTGACATTATATTCTTATCCTTCAATTTCAACTGAAAGAGTGGATTAATGAAGTCTTGGTTCTTCGTACAAATTGGGAAAGGGCATTCTTCCTGTGGGTAGCTGCAGCCCTGGGCCAGGGCATCTGGCTTGGCAAGAGAAGCCCAGGTTGGATGTCAGCCGCCCCTCACTCCTCCATCCAGGTGCCCTTGCACCTTGCACAACTTGGACAGCCACCGGCATGGCCCTTTCTTCTCTCCCTCCCATCCCCACTTGCCCCAACACACACTCTTGAAGTTCACTGTTACACAGTGTACTCAATTAAATTTTGTGATAATGAGTTAGTCACCTGTGCCAATGACAAAGTCCAGTGCTTGTTTGACTTGTCACATGGGCACAAGAACTGTAACCTGTTGGAATTACTATTGGGTTTTGTCACGTGGGAGTCTAACCAGGAGAGTGGTGGGTCCTGTGGTCCTTCTCAGCATTAGGATGTTGCCAAACCACAGCTATATTCCTGGCGACTGGATCCATGGGGTGGCATGGAAGCAGCTCTGAGACACTCCTTGCTATCGACCCACATATGGATTTAGATCAATTGAACTAAATGTTTATTGTGCATTTTCTGTGTACATGGTGCTATACTACGGTCTACAGAGCAATGCTTTCCAGATTCCAAAATCAGTCAGTCTATGAGAATTTTCTCCAGGCATATCCAAGTGTAAAAAACTGGTTTAATGTGGTGAGTTTTTCATAAACCATATGTGTTCAGCTTTAACGACCATCTAACCATTTTCCTGAGATTATAGCCTCTTCAGTTTTTTTTTTAACCTCCAGCATCTTTTATTGAGGAGCCCTGGTAAAACAGTGGTTAAGTCTTGGCTGCTAACCAAAAGGTTGGTGATTCGAACTCACCAGCTGCTCTGTAGTAGGAAGATGTGGCAGTCTGCTTCCATAAAGATTTTAGCCTTGAAAACCCTATGGGGCAGTTATACTTTGTCCTAATTGGAAACCCTGGTGGCGTAGTGGTTAAGTGCTACGGCTGCTAACCAAGAGGTTGGCAGTTCAAATCCACCAGGCACTCCTTGGAAACTCTATGGGGCAGTTCTACTCTGTCCTATAGGGTCGCTATGAGTTGGAATCAACTCGACAGCAGTGGGTTTGGTTTTTGGTTTATAGGGTTATTATGAGTTGAAGTTGACTCAACAGTAATGTGTTTTGGGTTTTTATCTTTTATTTAATAAATTGGTCATGATAGTGGATGACAGTTTTGTTTTCTTTTTTTAAAGTTCTTTATTGTCCAAATAAAAAAAAAATAAGAGGTTGGAAATCCTAGAAGATCTTCTACTCCTTTTTTTTTTTTTTAAAGCTTGACTAATTTGAAAAATGCCAAAATCCCAAAAGCTCTATCTTCAAGACATTGACTACCGAGCAGGATGCCAGGACCATGTCTCTAGCTAAACTGAGAAAGAGTGCAGAGCAGGCAGTCCAATAATATAGAAACTATCTCAAGAGTGATGTTTAGTGTCATCCAAGAGACCGAAATGATATATGGAACCTCCAGGGAAAAAGTAATGACGTCTACATCAGGGATTTGTAAAGGCTTTTTTGATGAAATGGCTTTTGGAGGATGGGTATGGGTTTGAAAGGTGGAATTTGGGCTTGGAGATGAAGCCTGGGGAGGCTCAGTCATGCTACGTGGAGAGCGGACCCAGAGGTGCAGACACAGTAGGTGCGTTCACAAAACAGGAATGGATAAGGTCCTTTAGACTGAGGAGTGGGAGGCGTGAAACAGACCAACAGTGAATGTCGAGGTGGGTATTCAGTAGTCAGACAGCAGTCCGAGGGCCTTGGAGCTGTGATTAGGACCGTGATTGTACCTAAACTGAGAAAGCAGGGTGCAGAGCAGGCAGTCCAGTAATCAGTTAATAAGCAGTAATTTAGGGGTATAAAAATGGTGTGGTGGGGGAGGCATCTTAACTCTTCTAACTTCACAAGGGAGAGGGAGAATCAGCATTAGTGTCCGCCCAAGGCTGATTATTATAAGGTGGAGGTCAGACACGCCTCCATCCTCCAACCTTTTTACCAATTCTGACACCGGTCATCCCTCCCACTTCACTGTTTCCTTCTCTGCTGGGTTTGATAATTCGTTGCAATGGCCACCCAGAACTTACAGACCATACTCATGGTTATGGGGTTTATTAGGGGAGTAACAGTTTACAATTTAGGTTCAGAAATGCTCAGGATACAGATCTTCCATCGGGACTGCTTCTTATCAGTCGTGCCTGCAGGCATGCCTCTCTCTGGCCCTCAGCCTCTGCCGTGCTTTGTCACGTGTTAAAAGCCCTTTTAAGCACCCTGAGACACCCCACTCCACCAGTAATCCTCAGCCTGAAGGCTCTCAGCTCTAGCTCTGTGGGCTGGCAAACCTAGCTCCACCAAGTGCCCAGAGGCACCTGACTCCTCCAGCAAGCCTGTCTCACTCTGTGGGCCGGGATGCACCATCTCCTTCTGGTCTCCTGCCTCTGCTGCCACCATTTCTGTGCTGTTGCTTCTCGCCATCTTTGGTATTACAGCTCTTTCTCTCTTGGTCTCCTGGTTCCAGGAGTTTCCCAGTGCATGGACCCTGAATCCAAAGGACACGCTGCATTCCTGTTCTTATTTCTTGGTGATGTGGTGATCCTCCCCTCCTGCCTCTGGGATGGCTCATTTTAAGCCTAGCAGAATGGCAAAACTGATCAATTCCCTTGTTAGGGTTCCATACACTTTATTTGCATGGTCCCAAGCCCACAAGGATGCCATGCACCTTATTTACATTGTTAGCACACTGTCCAATCCCCTTGATAGGCCACAAGCACCTCATTTGCATAGTCCCACCCAATCATTTGGTGGGCATTAAAAGACTGTGCCTAGAAGGGCCATGTTAATTAATTTAGTACACCGCACGGAAAGAGCTTATGACTGACTGAACTCAAAATATATCTGTGATGAAAGAGATCACAGGTTAGGAGAGTGTATTTTCTAAGAGGGGCACAAGGGAGCTTTTGGGGATATTAGAAATACTCTACATCTTGGTCTTTCCGTGGTGGTTACATAAAACTAGTTGCCATGGAGTGGACTCCGACTCACGGTAACCCCATGTGTGTCAGAGTACAGCTGTGCTCCACAGGGTTTTCAGTGACTGATTTTTCTGTAGATCTCTCATTCTTCTGAGGCACCTCTGGGTGGACTAGAACCTCCAGCCTTTCCGTTAGTAGCTGAGCATGTTAACCATTTGCACCAACTGGGGACTCAGGTGGTTACATGGGTGTGTATATACTTAAAACTCAGTGATCCATACACATAAAATTGGTGTGCTTCACTGTGTGTAACCTATACCCCCTAAAAAGTGGAAAAAAATTGTCTGGTGGGGAATAATGGCTGGGGATGAGGAGCACAGGCAGGGGTGAGGGCCAGGATCTTAGGAACTAACTCTCACTACCTGAGTCAATGTTGGCTGAAGCGGCCCCGAATTGATGCGGGATATGAGAAGGTTAGAAGTCCAAGGTGACTCTTGAGGCTCTGAGTCTGTATGACCAGATGCATGAAGACCCCACTGAGGAGTCATTCAGCATGGAGCAGGTCTGCAGGGGATGACATCACTGGTGCCGAGAGGAAGTTTGAGGTTCTGGTGAGATGCCGTGTTTTTCACAGCATACTCCTGATGGTGGTTGCAAGGCGCACAGAAGCTGTTTTTCCTTCAAGTTCTTTATCTTGTAAAGTAATTATGAATATTAGTTTCATGTTTTCACACATTTATTACTCATATGCTCAGGGCTCCAGATGAAATGCCATGATAGAGTTACAATAGTTCAGCCTCTTAGGGAGGGGAGCCGTTTTCTCTTCAGGGAGCTGGCGTACTCATGATTGGGGTGGGCCTGGATTTCATTTTGTGGCCTGGAGGCACCCCTGCCGGGGGAGAGGGCACAACACTGAGGTGTGTCTGTCTGTTTGTCTCTTTCCTTCTATGACCTTTGGGGACCCAGTTTGACCCATTGGAGGCCTGCGGTTCCAGGAAAATTTCATCTAGTCTAGAGTTGACTGGTGTGGTCCACCTTGGCCCCGAGCTTCTCTTTCTCTGGAGAAAATGATGTGGAACTAGGGTTGTTTCTGGGGCCAGTTAAGGACAGGAACCCTGCAGCCCCAGGGGGAGTGATTCACAAAGCCTGTTCTGGCTTTAGAGAAGCTGGTTCAAAGTAGTCAATGACCAGCTGAAAAGTTAGTCTGAGTTGGGTTAAGACTGCAGTTGTGGCTGTTAATGATTGTTGAAATGCTGTGATCCATTAAGAGCCGGGGCAGTTCCAGCTGGAGCTTGCTGCCCATTATCACTTCCTGTTCAACGTGACCTCTTTATGGTTTCAGGAAGGGAAATTGGTCTGTGGTCAGGTGGGCCTCCCTAGATTTATGTTCCCAGTGACAGATGGTAGAAAGGGCAACTGCAGGGAAGCGTGCAGGGCTAAATGGTTTCAGAACTGTATATTGCCTGTCCAGGAATAGGACTGCAGAGGAGCCTTACTTATGTTTAATAGTGCCTCTGTTCACATGTTTCACACAGAGAAGAGGAATGAGACCTGTACTTGAGCTCACTTTTATGTGGGTTAGGGGAGTTGTCCCTGGGCTCCTGTTTAAATGTCTATCAAGTGGGGGACATAAATGGACTCCTGGGTCCCTTGCAGCTTTCAATTAGGATGCTTCAGCAATCAATAGGTATTTTCCCAGGAATTCTTAGAACTCAGTAGTGCTGGTTCCATTTCTGAAGTCTCCCCTGACTTGTGAAAATAATTATTAAAAATAATGGTGAGTGAGTAAAGAAACATATGATAGAATACTACTCAAGGAATGAAGTATTGTTATACACAAGAACTTGGATGCATCTCAAAGGCATGATGCTGATTGAAAGCAGCCAGTCTCAAAAGGTCACCGTGTTAGCTTCCTAGATCTGCTGCAGCAAAGCACATCAAAGTGCACTGTTCCTATAAGAACAGAAATTTATTGGCTCACACGGTTCTGGAGTCTGGTAGTTCAGATTCAGGGTGTTGGCAGGGCCACCTTCTCTCTGAATGAAGGTTTCTAGGGGCTCTAGAGGAAGACTGTAGGCTCTGGTAGCCCCAGGGGTTTCTTGGCTTATATGCATCTGCATGTGGCCGTCTTCCCCTTGTCTGTCTGTGTCTCTTCTTTTATAAGAACATCACTCAGATGGGATTAGGACCCACCCTATCCTAGTATGACCTCATGTTAACTGATAACATCATCAAAGACCCTATTTCCAAACAAGGTTCACAGGTATCAGGTGTTAGGACTTCTTTTGGGGGAACACAGTTCAATGCATAGCAGTTGCATTGTGTATGATCCACTTACATGACAGGAGAATGACTATAAAGGGGCAGCAGGACAGAGTTTTTCGGGTGACAGAACTGTAGTGTAGCCTGATGGTGATGGTGGTTCCGTGAATCTGTACATGTGTTAACATTTGTTAACATTCATAGAACTGAACACCAAAACAGGTCGATTTTACTGTATGATAATTTTAAAAAGTAAAGAACATAGTGATGATCATAACCAACATTTATTAAGTGCTACTATGTGCCAGGAACTGTACATCATGACATTTAATTCTCACAGTGTCCCTGTGAGATAGGTGCCATGATTATCTCTTCTAATCAGTGAGGAAACGAAGATACAGAATGGTCAAGGAATTTGCTCCCAAACCATACAAGTGGCAAGCAGCAGAGCCAAGATTTGAACCATGACAGCCTCACTCCCAAAACTCCTCCTAACTCCTAATGGCTTCCCCCTTTGGGATGATAGTAAAGATCTGAGGGAGAGTGGCAGGTGCTATATAAAAGAAGATGACTTGGCTCCTTCTTTGAAGGTAAATGCTTGTCATCTCCAAAGACAGAGGTATCAGTGGGTCAGGAATGGGCTCATGGCAGCAAGAGCTCAGTAGAGAAGATAAATGTGACTAGTATCCACTTTTTGTTTGCTTAGTGATTTACTGTTCTTTCACACAAATTATCTCATTTGGGTCTCCCAGTTGCCCTGTGAGCTATTCTGGGCATGTATTAGTCCCATCGTAGGGATGAAGAAACAGAAAGTCAGGGAGGGTTGTGACTTATTCAGAAATGAAACCTGTGCTAAATACTGTGTTTCTCTTGCCGCTTACCACCACCCCTTTGCTTTAGTTACCTACTGCTACATAACAAACCACCTAAAAACTTAGTGGCTTGAAGCAACAACCATTTTGATATCTGTCATGATTCTATGAGTTCACTGGGCTCAGCTGGGTGGTTCTTTTGCTTTATGTGGTGTTGGCTGGGGCTGCAGTCACCTACGGTTTGGTTGCGCTGAATGGCCAAGATGGCCCACTTCTATGGCTGAGGGCAGTTGGTGCTGTTAGCTGGGAGTTCAGCTGGGGCAATTACCTGGATTGCATCAATTCTCTTCCATGTGGTCTCTCCAAGTGCCTTGGGCTTCTTACAGTATGAAGGCAGCAGGTAGAAGCTACCAGTCCATTTAAGGCCTCGGCTCACAATTCCTAGAATGTCACTTCTGCCACATTGTTTGTCAAAGCCAGTGATGAGGCCAGCCCAACTGCAAAGGAGGAGAGCTCCACCTCTTATTGGAAGGAGGGACATGTGTGTAAAAGAAGAGAGGGGATCGTCGGGGGCCACCTTTGGAGATAAGCTCCCCCACCTCCTGTTACAATTGACCAAGCACCTATAATGAACTAGGTGAGGGTTTGGGCTGAGCACTAGAACTGCAAAAAGGGAGACACTGTTGTCTTCGCAGTTGAGGAGTTCAGTGTCCTTGGAAGTTCAGGCTCATCTTTTTGGAAGTGTTGACTCAAGCCCTTCCCCTTTTGGGTGGGCGTGTGAAAATTTAGCCCTGTCTTGAGGATAAGGTCACCAGGGACCACAGCTCTCCAAAAGCTCTTAATTTCATTTCCTGGACCCTGGAGGATACAATATATGGGAATCCATAAGTAATGGTGTGCTGTGCTTCCTAGGAACCCTCATCAAGAGAGTTTCCTTACTTATTCTGAAAACATGCCATCCATCCATCATCACCAAAAGCCCTGACGTGTCTGGAAGTGAATGTAGGGTATTTCCCAGCCTGGCCTAATTGACTCCTAGGGGATGATGTCACCAGGTCTTCCATCATCTTTTGTCCTCCTGCCCTGACTTCTCTGTTGGTGGTAACATCTAAGCATGGGTATTACCTCCAACACATCTCCTACCTTGATACCATCAAAGTAGCTCAGGCTGCATGTTGAGACCTCTGCTCATGAAAAAGAAGGAGATGCTCTTGGGTTCTCCAGAAATGTGAGCCACGTTGTCAAGCCTTGGGATCAGGCTTCTCTTTAAGAGTGACTCCTGCTTTCTTGCTCCCCACTCTGGCTCACCCTCTTCTTTGCAGCCCCCAAAAGAAATCTTCCCTTTCCGCTTGATGTTTTGTAGCAAGTGGGAAACTATAAAATAAGCATTTGCTTATGAATTAATTTTTGGCAGACACAAGGCTCAGCAAACCTCACAGCACTTTCATATCCGTCCTTCGAGTCCTTGCCAATTTCTGTGTTCCTTCTAAGATGCTCCCACCAACACCCTGGGGGCGGGGGGGGTCCCTCCTCTTCTTCCTACCTGCAGGGGGCTAAAGCCAAAGCTGCCCTTACTGGGAGAAGAGGATTAGGGGATATCTTAGAACATACCTAGAATTGTTTTAATAAGCAAATATAGATGTATTGAGATATATGTACTGATGTGACCATAAAGAATCTCATAACAAATGCAGGGGGTGGACATTTAAAAAAAAATTTTTTTTTGGACTAATTGTTTCCGGTTGCAGAAACACAGTGAATTTTCTGTATCAAATGGCTCAGTGCTGCCCACAGTGATTACTCTGCCAAGGTCTAGTCTACAGACACACCCAAGAAGGGTTTTCTTTTCTGCACGTACGCGGTGGGAGATGGAAAATGTGAGAAGTGCTCTGTCAGGGAAACGGGCCTGCAGATTCAGCTGTGAGAGATTCCTAGCTCCTGGGCCCTTTCCCACACCATGCTCTTACTTTTCAAGGTTGGCTTCAGAAGTCAGACCAAGAGCCAATGTTAGATATGAAATCTCTCAGCCCATCCAGAAGAAGCCACCACAGAACAAACCGTGGGTGGAACACACTGATTTGGGTACCTCTGACCCCAATTAGCAGACACAGGAGGGGCTGAAAGGGGGATTTGATTTCCCTTCTCTGGAAACGGAAGGCCAGCTTGTGAGGGAGATCGGCCTGGGTTTGACAGGGCAGTCACAGGCGGAGGAGGAAAAGATTGGTGTTTGAGCAAGTTACGTAAAAGGGTGTTGTTTTTGGCAGAGTCGTCAGAAATGAGTCACTTCTGAGTGGTGTTTTCTAACCTCAGGTTTTATCCATGTGGGAAACAAGTTTAGCCAGCTATGAAGTAAGAGGGCCGTTTTCTCCCTGGTGTGTGGGGTCTGGGGAACTGTTGCCATTAAAGAAAGAGCAAGGCTGTTGGCCTGTCCCCAGCAGGCTTCCCAGGGGACTGTGCCCTTCAGCTGAAGGCCTGAGAGGTTGGAACAGCTAAGCTGCCCCGAGTTAGCTCAGGGAGGGGTACAGGAGCTGCTTATTTGGATGCTTGCCCCCCTTTGAGAGAGACCCCCCTAGAAAGAATGCCTGTCAGAGCTTGGCCTCCAGAGTCAGACACACCTGCCTTGTGACCTAGGCTTCTGCCAGCCGAGTGACCTTGGACTTAATCTCAGGATGATTTTGAAACTCAGCTTCTTCGTTTGTAAAAACAAAAAAAGCCAAACCTGTTGCTGTCAAGTTCGATTCCAACTCATGGCAACCCCATGTGTTACAACAGAGGAACTGCTACCTAGGGTTTTCTTGACTGTGATCTTAATGGAAGCAGATCACCGGGCCTTTCTTCCGTGGTGCTGCTGGGTGGGTTTGAACTACCAACATTTAGGTTAATAGTCAAGTGCAAACCATTTACCCTACCCAGGGACTAAAAACACGTAATATTTTCCTAGTGGGGTCATTGAGAGGATTAAACGAAGTAACGTATGAAGTGCATGGGGACCAATACACACTGCAGAAATGCGACTGTGGTGGCGGGAGCTGACCCTGTGGGTGAGGAAGGCTGGGTTCAGTCCTGCCTCCACCACACCCCAATGAGGGGACATCGGCACTGTCCTTCACCCTCTCAGCGTGTGTCCTGATCTGTAGATGGCAACAGTGACAGGACCACCTCGCAGGGCTGCTGTGACAGTGCAGGCAGCGACTTCACCCAGAGTGCCTAATGCAGTGCCTGGCTCATAGAAAAATCTCAAAATGTGGTGGTTATTGTCTATTAATAATTTTTTAAATTCTTATTTAAAAACAGCCTTCAGTTAATTACATTTTTCTTTTCTGTCAGAAATCTTCTGATATTGTGCTTTTATGTAGTAGTTGATGATCCAGGGGGCCTGTGGGTGGTCTGTTTTATGTAAATTTCACATTCAATTTACCTAAGTCCCAGTTGTATATTTGAAATTATTTTAGGGGTCCAGGAGGTAGGAAACGTCATTGCTTTGGGGTACTAGTTACTTCCACTGACAAACATTGTGGAGGAAGCAGAAAGTTAGTCTTTTTTTTTTTTTTTGTCCTTTTTTCTTTCTTTTTAATAATTCCTTGAAATCGACTCGATGGCAGTGGGGTTTGACACCTGCACCTCACCATTTCTCTCCATTCCCTGGAAACTGGAGTGTCATGGAACAAGAGTCCCTTAGGATTAGTGGTCTAAATCTAGGTCTTGAAGTAAAAACTCAAAATTCAGAACAAGTTACCGTTCTCGTGAATATAAGACTTCTTCTTGGGCGAGTTCTCGTGACTCACACAGCGGTCCTGGTTGCCGCTAGGACAGCTCTCCAAATGACAGCAGACACTGTACAGTGCAGGGAGCTGCTGGCGCTCGGGCCAGAAATCACTGCGGTAACTGTCAGCCACGTTCACTATGGCTGTTTCTCAGTGTGGCGGTCAGGAGCGCAGCCCCACTGAGAGGGCCCGGGGGGACGTGTGCGCTCTGGCTACGCTTCTAAGAGAGGAGCTACCACCGTCGCCAGGTGCCTTTGTGTCGTCTCCAGCTCGTGGCGACCCTGTGTGTCAGAGCAGAGTTGCACTCCGTGGGTTTTCAAGGGCAGATTTTTGGGGGGCAGATCACCGGGTCTTTCTTCTGAGGCACCTCTGGGTGGGTTCAAATTGCCAACCTCTGGTTAGTAGCTGAGCACTTAACCATTTGTGCCACCATCAGGGGGAACACTGGAGACCCCAGGAGCTAGAGATCCAGTGTTCCTTTTCTTTCCTGAGTAGCAAGACCAACACTTTAAGCAGAAATGGGTTATTACACATTCCTGTTCTCTGGCCTTACGTGAGAGGACTGTAGTTGTCAGAGGGTGGGGTGGGTATGAGAGGAAGAATGTTAACCTTCCTTCCTGCAAAATCTATACGCAGGAATTAGTTGCTAAGAGCAGATGTCCTCAAAGAAAACCTCAGGCCTTCCACGGTCTCCAAAATTTGACCAAAGAGCAGAAAAAAAATGTTACGGAAGATTGGAAAGTAGTTGTAAATGGAGCCATCGTTACATTTTCTTCTATTGGATTCACAAGTCCAGATTGTCCCATTTCTTTCTCTTCCTTCAGATCTAGCCAGAAGTCTATACTCTTTCTAGTTTTCTTTAACGGCTTCTGAGTATGGAAAGCCTCTTATGAACTTCCACACTGGCATTAAATTTTCCTCTGCTGGCTTGTGATGTGTTAGGCCAAGGGTTGGCAGACTACGGCCTGTGAGCCAAATCCATCTGGCTGCCTGTTTTTATAAATAAAGTTTTATTGGCACATAGCCACACAATTCTTTTTTGTATTGTCAGTGGCTGCTTTTTGCTGTTACAAAGGCAGAGGCAAGTAGTTGTGACAGAGACCATATGGGTCTAAAATATTTACAATCCGGCCCTTTACAGAAATCGTTTGCCAACCCCTGTGTTTGTCCATCCCTTTATTATCTAGATATTAAGCTGTTTAAGGGAAAGAACCATGTCATCTCCCCTTTGTTATGGGTTCTTCACCCTGTAGATGACAATTATGGGATTTGAGTAAATATTCATCAGATGAGCAATGGACTTATGTTATTGACTATCATAAGTCCCCAGATGTGTTAGCTGCTTACTCAGGGACTAAGTGGGAATTCAGGGAAAGAGAAGTCTTTTCTTTTTCTTTCCTTTCTTTGGGAGGGAGGACTTCTTCTGTTTTAGAAGAGCTTTTCCGAGATGATTTCCCCATTCTCTTCACTGCCTCTACCAGGATGTCCTCCACCACCCCTGCACACCACCTTTCAACACAGTTTTTGGCAATGGAGTAAGATAAATCACTCCTGTGGGGATTTGTCTCTGTGGCTCAAGTGTCCAGACACCTGAGACTCCACATTTTTTAAGCTTCTTGCTGGCCATCCTACCTGAGAGCATCACATTTGTAGTGGCTTCCTTAGGACCGCATGCTTGCTATTTCTGTGGCTCCGACAAAGGTTTTCCTAGCGGTAAGCTGGTGAACACAGGGACTCCTTGGGGCACATACAGTAAACCTTAACATCTGTCTCCAGCTTGTTTGTCTTCTTTTTCTGCAAACTCCCTGAGTGATCTCATCCATTCCCATGGCATCCAGCTGCCATTTATGCCAACAACACCCAAAGGTATTTATGCCCTGACCTTTCTGCTGATGTGTAGATTTACGCTCAAATCCCTGTTGGCCATCTCCACCTGTGTTAACTCTGTTGGCATGACTGCAGTCATGCTTGTCTCTCCTCCATCACCCTGTCTGCCTTCTTGCACATTCATCAATGCACCCACCATTTTCCCCTCCCACAGTCCCCCAAGCTGAAAACCTCACAGCCGTCAGTCTCCTACCTGTTCATCAGTAGCTAGCTCTGTGCCTCCTCTTCCTCCCAGTAGTTTAATAGCCGACATTCAATTAGGGCTTCTAATGAGCCAGATGCTGTTCTTAGTGGTTCACTTGTATTAATTACCTCCTCTGGGCCTCACAACAACCTAATAACTGATGATCTATAGTTGGCACCGTGAATTTAAATAACGTGCCCACAGTGCCTCAGCTGGGGAGGGAGGAGCTGGGATTTGAACCAAGGCACTCTGGCTTCAGAGCTCCTATGTAATACGCCTAACCACCATACTGTATCGCCTCCCAAATGGGGCTGAGTTCTTCCCTTTGTGTACTTCCACCTGGTGACTGAGCCAGCCCCTTCACTGCATCTCTGCCTCTGGTCATCTCTCTCTTCCACACTTCTGTCAGGGATGTCTCTGAAATGGAAGCCTGGCCTCATTTCCTGTTTTAACAGCCTGCTGTGGAGAATGACATCTATGCCACCCTCTGTAATCCGGCCCCACCTGCTTTTCTACCCTGTACCCCCCATCCCCATGCTAATTGTCCTGCAGCTGCACCAAGTCGTTTGCCAACCCCTGGCTGGGCGAGTACTCAATACCTCTGCTCCGTGTGGGACGTGCCCTCTTTCTCTTTGTCTGGCATGCTCCCCAAGCCCTTCTTGGGAAACTTTCTCCTGTTACCCTGGGGCAGAGGTTGTGGTCTCCACCTCTGGGCAGTGCTTTATTTATTGTGGCAGTCACCACATTTTAAAGGGGAATTGATTGTAAGGACCAAGGGGCACAAAGACCAAGTCAGCCTTCGCCCTGAGCCCCCTAGAGACATCCCCACATGTGTTACATGGTGGGACTCAATTTATATTTAATGAATCAGTGTGGAGAATTCTACTGGTTTATTCTGGAGATTAAATGAGATAATATATGGAAAGCACTCGGCCCAGCATGGTGGTTGACAAATAGCAGCTCTGGGTACTTTTCTGTTTGTATCTCCCCCTACCCACCCACCCACCCACCCATCCAAGAGTATAATTTCTGCCTGGGTCAGGCCTACATCTTATTCTCCACCACCTGGACCATGGTGGGTGTTTAATAAATGCCAAACGAATAGAAGTTGTGGCCCCATGTAGCCACCATGTTACCTTAGCCCTCTTATCCTTTATGAATATGACATGAGAGTGTGAACTGTGAGAACGTCTTGTTCATGGTTATTACAATTAAAAAATGGCACCCTGTTTAGGAGGGGGAAGGAGTTAAGTTTATTTGATCTCAAGGAAAATACATAATGACAATTTAGAGAAATAACCTCATAGTGCTAGCATCGGGTTACACCAGAGATACTTGATAGGTTTACTTCTTCTTCTTTTCTTCTTAATAACGATAGATAATAGTAATGATAATCAGTACTTAACTCCCAGTGCTTCTGTGCCAGGAACTGTGCAGGGCGCCTTCCATCCATGATCTCATTCTTCATGGTCATCCAGTATGGGAGGTCCTGCTAGGATCCCTTTTTGCTGTTAAGGAAATAGAGGATCAGAGAGGTCCAGTTACTGGTTTGGGTCACACAGCTAGCAGGTGGTTGTGCCAGCATTTGTTTCCTGCCAGAGCCTGAGAGCTTAGCTTCTCTTCAGTGCTGCCTCCTTATCTGAGAAGGCTCCATGGATTTCCCTGGCACAGACGTGAGCCACAGTCCCCAGTCTGCGGACCAAGGAAATGGTCATGCACCCTCTTCAAGGGCCTGGCTCTGTGTGTTGGACAAATTAGAATCTGTGGCTTCACTTTTTGTTGTTGTTCTTGTTGATGAGCTCTGGAGAGCACTCTGCTTTCTTGGTGCATCAGAAGACACCTCATCCGGTCAGCATATTTGCTTTGGTTATAAACTCCACCTGTGAATGACCAAGGAATAAACCATGGAAGACTCTTCCTCTTGGACCTGGTGTCTCATTTGCTAAATAAAAGTTATATGCATTTCATACATGCTGCTTCACCTCTAGCAAGTTCAAGTTCTCTAGGTCTGTGGAAGTTAATGACAAGGAAACTCTCTTACGTAACTTCCTCTCCATGGAGACTGAGGGCAACTCATTTAACTGGGGTGCTTATGAAAAGTTAGATTATATTACTATTACTAAAAACAAAAAACCATTGCCGTCGAGTTGATTCGGACTCATAGCAACCCTATAGGACAGAGTAGAACTGCCCCATAGGGTTTCCGAGGAGTGCCTGGTGGATTCAAACTGCCAACCTTTTGGTTAGCATATGTAGCTCTTAACCACTACACCACAAGGGTTTCCATTACTATTACTAGTAGTTGTTACTTACTTGCATCGAAAGCAGCATATGTTCTCTGACATAATATGAGGCTTACTAGATTTCAGCTTTTGCCCGTTTTGTACAAAGAAGCTAAATTCGCTGGATTGTCACCATATTTGAGTTTTGGCTGGTTGAACGATACTCATGTTTTAGGGAAGAAGGAAAAGGAAGGGACACACCTTTATAAAGCACCCACTTTAGGGCAGGCACTGTGTACATTATGTAGTTTTTCTGGACTAGGTGAGATAGCCCCAATTAGAGACAAGGAAAATGAGTCTCACAAGAGCCAAGTGTTTTACAGCCAAGTGGCTGTGCTGGAATTTCAACTCAGGTCTGTCTCCCTCAAAAGTGCCTCTCACTTTCTACCATACTGTTCTTGTTGTTAGTTGCCATCAATTTGGCTCCATGTACAACAGAACAAAATGTTCCCTGGTCCTGCACCATCTTCATGATCATTGGTATGTTTGAGTCGATTGTTGCAGCTATTATAATGTCTTCCAGTCTAGGGGACTCATCTTCCAGCACTATATCAGATAACATTCTGTTTTGAACCATAGGGTTTTCACTGGCTAATTTTTAGAAGTAGATTGCCAGGCCTTTCTTCCTAGTCTGTCTTAGTCTGGAAGCTCTACTGAAACCTGTCCACTGCAGGTTACCCTGCTGGTCCTTGCATTACTGTTGGCATAGCTTCCAGCATCATATCAACACACACGGCACCATGCTATGACAAACTGACAGATGGGCAGTGTTCTCCCGTACCAGATGGCCTTTAAGTTGCATGGACCCAATGTCAGGGAGTCATTCAGTTCTTGATACTCACTTTGGTGCTGTGCATACTAGAGACCAATGTCTACCTCGTTGTTGATGGCGGGGGGTAGGATGCACTGGTTATTGATCAGAGAAGCAGATATTACTGCTTGGTTATCAAATGAGTTTGAAAGGTAGGCTTATGAGCCCACGCAATGTAAGCATGTTCAATTTTATAATAACGTATGAGATTTTCCCCCCTTTACTCTGATGCTCTTTTTTTGGAATAATTTTATCTGGTCAGAGATGAGCCTGTCCCTGACATCAGAAAGGCTCTTGCTCAATTAGTTTTCTTTGGGTTTTTGGAAATTCATGTTGGGGAGAGAGTGGAAGCTAGGATGCTCTGAAGATGGCTGTTGCAAACCCCTCTACTACTTCCAGTTAGAGGACGCATGTGTGAGTTGTATGCATGTCGTATATTTACAAGAGGAAGTATCCCGTTTAATTTTATTTTCACACCAAAAGCCCAAGTGTAAGAGAACATGGTGTTTCAACACTCCCTCGGTTATCAGCTGCAGAGCGGAGGTTGTATATTGTCACATACAGTTTTCTGAGTATATTTCTACATTTGTTACCTGGCAACGTTGCTGCATTGGGACATGAAGATTTATCGGTTCCTACCAGATCCTCACTGTTCATATCGTAGAAGAGGGTCTTGTTTTCCTCTGCAGACATTTGTAAGGGGAGAACGCACTGGCTGAGAGGTGGGGTGTTGTGCTTCGGGGATGTGACCTGGGGCCGGCAGTTTGGCAGGAGATGTGGGCTCTCATCCTCTGTAGCAACTCCCTTAAATGCTGGGTTTATTTCCTCTTGTATTAGACAAAGAGTTTGTGTTAAGTAATCTTGAACACATCTTGGTGATTGTTTATCATCTTAAAGTGAAAACAGCTACAAACTCTTGGTCTGGTCAGTTTGAGTCCTCTACCCAAAACCCATTGCTGTCGAGTTGATTCTGACTCATAGTGACCCTACAGGACAGAGTAGAACTGTCCCATAGAGTTTCCAAGGAGCGCCTGGTGGATTCAAACTGCAGACCTTTTGGTTAGCAGCTGTAGCTCTTAACCACTATGCCACCCAGGTTTCCTGAGTCCTCTAAAAAAAAAAAAACTAGTCCCTCTTAATACCATAATTGCAAATCACTTATACATGGGGAGTCTTTTTAATTGCTCACATTTGCCACTCAGTTCCCTGCCTGAATTTATGCATTATTGTGTTGTTGACCACCAGCCAATTCATGTGGCCGCTGAGGGTGTGGGAGACCCTTGGCGAGATGGATTCACACAGTAGCCACAACACTGGACTCAAACATGCCAGCAATTGTGAAGAATACGCATGACCAGGCCACGTTTCGTTCTGTTGACATAAGGCCACCATGAGTTGGAGCTGACTTGACAGCAGCTAACAGAACAAGAAGTTTAGCTGACAGGAAATCCCACAGCAGGAATGACAGCCAGCGCATCTCTTGCTGGGGTCACCCTCTTAGCTGATTCTAGCCTTACAGGGTACTTTGTTAGCCAGTAGGATGCATTAAAAACACTGTATGTAGAAGTGAAGGGCTTCACTTTACATGCGGCACACATACACTCTCCAGGTGATCATAGCCCCCGTCATGTCATTCCCCATTCAACTAACATCTACCCGCTGGCCCTTGAGGTCCTTTGCATTTGAAATCCTTGCATTATAGGCTTGAAAGCCCTCTCAGTTGAAGCCACACGTTCTGAGGCTCAAGAAAAGCTTACTGAGACCAACAGCAAGGAATTCTCTGCACCTGTAACATTTCTTGAAGAATGGTTGAGAGGGAAAAGTTCCCATGGTAACAGTGTTTAAAGGAGTTAGGTCGCATCAACAGGTTCAACTCAAAATCGGAGTAATGGGGCTCAGCAGCATATCATACACACACACACACACACACACTCTCTCTCTCTCTCTCCCCCCCCTCCCCCACCCCCGCACCCCCTTTTAAACTCCCTTCTGGGGAAGACGGTGAAGCCAGAGTTGGTTCAGAAGCCTCCACAAGGCACTGCAGTGTCTGGCCAGGTCAGGCTGGGTCTCTGCACTGGGTTTGCGCTTTCCTCTGCAGCGTCTCTAAGGAAGAGGGAGGCCTTTGCACATCCCTGGACTCTTAGTGTCTTGGCTGTTAAGCTAAAAAAAAAAGAGCAACTGATGATGGCTGGAGGTATTTAGAAATCTTCATTTAAATACATATCTTTGTAAATGCTCTGGCCTCATTTAGAAGACCCAAGACGCCCGTTTTAATGGTAATTTTCTCTTGGGGGTTAATACCACTCCTGGCATCATCCTGAAATGTTCTAAGAGGAAGCTACAAAATTCCTTAGCTGATTTTTTTTTTTAAATAGTTGCGTGGATTTTTTTTTTTTTTTTTTTACTATACCCAAGGAGGACTTGTACCTGAGGGTCCCTAACTTGGATGTTCATCCTGAATACCCTTTAGTTGGAAATCTACCTCTTGCTGTTTAAACTTTAAGATGATCCCTAACCAGATTAAAGTCCTCAGCCAGCAGGCCAAGGCAACCTCTTCAGAAAAACAAGGTCATGCTGCATTTTTTTTGGTAAGCACAGGAATCAACAAAGAGACGTTATATAACTTCTATTTATATCCTCCTTGCTCACTATCTGCAGGCAGACAAGAGTCGCTGAGAAGGGATTTAATGAGCTCTCTGGGTTTGCTCACCTTCCTGAGCTGGTAGGAACCAGCTTGTTCTCAAATGCGTCAGCAAAGAATCTGGCTGGCTGTGGGTGGGCGGCTGGGGTAGGTGGACTGAGTAGTTGCCATGGTGTTCTTTAATTCCCCTGTCTCTCAAAGATCGCACTCCCCCCTTCCCTGACTCCTTCCAACCCTCCCTTCTTCTTTTTTTTTTTAATCTATGCACTTCCTTGTTTCTCACACCTACTCAGGAATCTGGGAACTGTGTCCGGAAACAGAATATTTTTCTTATCCTTCCTAAGGGCTCCCTGTTGTGTAGCGCCAAGACATCAGACGAGTTTTTTCTAAGGTGTATTTTTCCCCTGCTGTCCCCTGTCTGTTTTCTCATGATTTTTTATAATCAACCCCTGAAGTATAGAGACCTACCCTGGGAGTCTTAGTCTCACCCCGTGAGACTTTCTTCTCAATATTGATTGGCCAGAAACAAGGTGGACTTGGTTGCTGGTTGAACAGTGGGCATTGTGTTCCCATATATCTTTTTTTGTGTTCTTGCTCTGGGCGGGGTGATGTTTCCTATATCATCTAAACCAAAAAGAAAAAAAACCCCATTGTCATCAAGTCAATTCTGACTTTTTGCTACCCCATGTGTTACAAAGTAGAATTACTCCATAGGATTTTCTTGGCCGTAGTCTTTATTATGGGTTTAATCTTTACTGAAGGAGATGCTAGGCCTTTCTTTTGCAGTGCCTCTGGGTAGGTTCAAACCACCAACCTTTCGGTTTGTAGTTGAGTGCAAACTGTTACATAGGGACCCTTCCTATATATCACCTAGCATGTTACAAAATTGAACCACATGAAAACAAGAGAATGTGTTTGTCCCATAATGATAATTCCTGGAGTTTGGCAAACTTGTGTTACCTGAAGAGGGTTGCAGGTTGAAATTACTCAGCCCTCATTTTAAAAAAGAGAGAGAGAGAGAAGTGGCTGCTCCAGTTCTCGGCAGGGAAGCGGAAATTACCTCTCTCTCCTCTGTGTGGCAGCCCTGGGAATGCCCACCTGCACCCTGGCTGCTTTGATGGTGGCCAGGAGACTTCTGGAATGGCTTTGTGTTGTCAGTCACAGTCCCACCCGAGCAGAGGCATTCAAAAGAAGTGAATAGGGAGGTTATAATGAAACGTTCTTAGGCAAGAATAAGTATTTCCAGTGGGGACAGGCTTAAAAAATAGAAAAGCCAAAACCCACCCCTGCCTTGCCCACAAGTTGTGCAGTCTTTAATAGCAGTGGCCTGTTTGAATGATCAGAGGCAAGCTGACTTCTCATTGACTTCAGTTAGAGACATCTGCATAAAATACCCCTGGATTCCGTACCACGGAGGTAATTTTTTTCCCTCTGAGTGACTGAAGGGACTTTCCCCTTGGAAATCTTCCAGTGGAGTTAACTTCATGGTTGAGAATATTTTCTCATTAGAAACTGCCAGCAGCTTGATTCCTGATCCGGGGACAATAAAGATGCCTTGGGTACACAGACCAGGAGCCCCAATCTCTGAGATCTAATTGGTATTCACTGCTGGCTTTTGCTCTTTTCTGTGACACTCCTATTCTCAAGAAATCTATGCCACTCATATTTCCCAAGGTCCTCTGAGTTCCTTTTTTGAAAGTGTCAGAAGACCTCTTGATGTTCTTCCCGGTTTCTTATGCCTGGGTTTTAGACTTTTCATCAAGATGTCCCAGATGCTGAAGGGTAGAGTCTTGTGAACCATCTGGTCTTCATGCCACTTGTTCCCTTGGAATTCAGGATTTTTAAAAACTTACAGTGCTGTTCAAGGAGGGTGTGTTTCAGTTGCCCTCACCATAAGGTGTTTCAGAAATGTGTTTTTATTAGCCTCCTTGCAACACAAGCCCACAAACTGTTCACCCCAGAATTTGTAGTTACCACGTCTGGGGAGCGAGCCAGATTCTGAGACAGACACCTCACAAGTGATTGGCCTTCTTGTTTCCTACTTAATAATGTAGGCAGCTTTGTCATTGGGGCCAGACTAGTTAACAGTTAATGAGCTGGACTAAGGATCCCCAGCCAGGCGAGCCCATCACAAAGTTATGTGCAAAAACCTGATAAGCCCCTGGGAGGTGAGGACCCCACACAAACCCCTTCGGCTGGTCTCTGGCATTCTCCATTTTCCCCATTTGGCAGGACTTTGAGCTTTCCGTGCACCAATCTTGTGGTCATTGAGTTAAACCGCATCTGCCACAGAGGCAAAACAACTCTCTTTAAATATTTTGGAATTGCTCCTCCTTCAGGATCATTGTTCATTCATTAATATGTTGATGTTAGCTGCTATTGAGTTGTCCCCAACTCATGGTGACCCCATACATAATGGAATGAAATGCTGCCTGGTTCTGTTCCAATGGTCTGATCGGTTGCAGATCAGACCATTGTGATCCATAGGGTTTTCACTGGCTGAATTTTGGTCTTTCTTCCTAGTGTGTCTTAGTCTAGAAGCTCCAACTGAAAGCTGATCATCATCATAGCAACAGACATGCCTTCACTGACAGATGGGTGGTGGCTGTGCATGAGGTGGATTGACTGGGAATCAAATCTGGGTTTCCCACTTCCAAACCAAAAAACCAAACCCACTGCCACTGAGTCGATTCCGACTCATAGCGACCCTATAGGACAGAGTAGAACTGTCCCATAGAGTTTCCAAGAAGCACCTGGCAGATTTGAACTGCTGACCTGTTGGTCAGCAGCCGTAGCACTTAACCACTTTGCCACCAGGGTTTCCAACATAGAAGGTGAGAATTCTGCCCCTGACCCACCACTTCCCCACATTCGTTACATTAATATAATAACTTTTTGAGCACTGGCTTTGTGCGTGGCACAGATGAGCTGGCAGCAATACAATCAGAAATGAGATAAATATGGTTCCTGCCTTCAAGGAGTTTACAGTTTAGTGAGAGAGATGGACAATAAACAAGTTAACAAATAAATACATAAATAGCAAGTTGGAGAAAGGTGATAAAGGAAGCAAGCAGAGTGCATGGTATCAGGGGAAGCCTACTTAGGGTGATCCTGGAAGGCTTCTCCAGGGAGGTGCCATTTAAGCTGAGAAGAGAACCAGCCATGTGAGGAGCAGAGAGCAAGAGTATTTTAGACCAACGGAATGGGCTCGGCATGCTGGAGAAGCTGAAAGGAGGCCAGCGTGGCTGCAGCATGGCAGTATCTGAGGGGACGGACAGTAGCATGAGATGACTGCTTGGCCAAGGTAGCACACTTGTCATCAGGTGGGAGATTGGATTAGGTGATCTCCTCAGTTCTGCCAACCCCTAGTCAGTGCTTCTAAAGGGCACCATGTTGGCGTTGGCCCATAACCTGCTTGGATACACACCACCAATGCCAGAGCCATTATATATTAAGAAGCACTTACCCAGATGAGTGCTGTGTAATTTCATCCCCTGATCTCCATCCACTTGGCCATCTGTAAGTTTTACTTGAGATTCTGGAGACGCTCTCTGCTGCCATATGGAAGTTACCTGAGGGACCAGTACACAGTGAAATGGGCCTGCAGGGTCGGGAGAAATGAAAGTTCTGGAATGCGGCAGTTGGGTATGGACTCAGGCTGTGGCCTAGGAGTCCATTCATCTGAGCAGAAGGATTGAAAGTTAAGGAGGACCTGTATCTGGGAAGCACTCACTTTAGTGGATGTTTTGCTGCTTGTGAGGCCAGTGTCCCAGCCCTTCCAGACCAGAGTTCTTTCGGGCTTTTTTGGCTTTGGATTGTCAAGTGGATTTGTCACAGATTTGTTGAGAGTAGGGAAAGGAAAGTGGTTGGCATTAAATACTCACCAGGTGCCAGGCGCTGTGCTGGGCTTTTACCCCTTTTACTCTTCTCAGTGGCACTTATCTTCCTCCCCCCTTACAGGTGAGGATACTGAGGCTAGAAGTTCATAAATGACCTATCCAAACCCACCCAATTCTTTTTTTTTTGTAATTGTAGTAAAATATATATAACAAAAAAGCTATTTCAGTCACTTTTAAGTACACAATTCAGTGGCACTAAGTATATTCACCATATAGCGCAGCCATCACCACTGTCCATTTCCCAGAGTTTTCCACTGCCCTGAACACAAACTCAGTGCCTCTTCAGCAATAATTCCTGTTCCCGTTCCTCCCAGCCACTGGTAACCACTAATAAACTTTTGTCTCTATGTATTTGCCTAGTCTAGATATTTCATGTAAGTGGGACCATACGATATTTGTCCTTTTGCAAACTGACCCAATGCTTAAGTCCCCTCTGCTCATGTTTCCGCCTTGCTAAGTATGTGTGTGTATGCTGAGTCCCTGTCACTGTCTGCGCAAGCACAGGAAGTGGGTGTGCAAAGGATTATGCTTGACATCAGTACAAGTTGAAAACGGGGTGCCCTGGAGCACCTTGGAGCTTTTAGAGCAGAAAAAGCCAGCCAGTTACCATGTATTCTTTGTCCCTCAGGAGCACAGAATGGAAATAAGGCCTGGAAGATCCTTCACAAAGATAGCAGTTCTTCCCCTCCCACTTCTGCGTCAGCCCTCTGCCTTGACAATGCAGATTGAGCTCCATATGCACTGGAAGGAACAGCACCTGGGTCACAGCCAGGTGCTGGGCACGGGGCCCCACCTCGTGTGAGGAGGGCTCAGCTTGCTGTGCCCTTCAGTTCTGAGGTGCAGGATGCAGCTCCTGGGGACAGAGTTTTCCAAGCACCTCCTGCATAGATCTTTTCAGGTCTAAGGGTACAGGGGGGAGGCCCAAAGAGAAGGCCTCCGCGTCTGCCCTGCCACAGATCCCACAGCGAATCTGTGGGCGAGCCGAGATGGGGCCCGAGAGTTTCACCGGAACCACCACAAGATACTTTTCATTGAATCATAGAATCAGCTCTGCAGAGCACTCTCAGGCTGGTATGTGTCTCCTGCAGCCCAGGCATGCAATTCAAATTGTTTTTTAAAGTTTTTTTTTTTTTTTTTCTCTAATAGTGTAGATGTCCATGTTCTGAGACTCTAATACCTCCCTGAGTACTTTAACAAAAGTCCTTCCTGTTGTTTAACCAAAGTCTTGTTTGCTTTATAGTACATTTCTTGTTTATAAGCTTCATGTTGACTTGAAGAACAACCAAAACACCTTACTGGCGTGGAGGAAGATCACCAAGGAGGTCCTTACCTCTTTGGCCCCACTAACTGCAGGCAATTTTTTAAGAATCTGTGCCACTGGTGTTTCAAATATCAGTAGGGTCACACATGATAGACAGGTTTCAGTGGAACTTCTAGACTAAGATAGACTAGGAAGGAAGGCCTGGCGATCTACTTCCATAAATTAGCTAATGAAAACTCTACACAACAGACTATCGCCCAACACAGTGCTGGAAGATGAGCCCCCTAGGTTGGAAGGCGCTCAAAATGCGCAGTGGCTGCAACAATGGACTGACACAGGCCAACGATTAGGAAGATTGAGCAGGACTGGGCAATATTTTGCTCTCTTGTACAGGGGGTCGCCATGAGTCAGAGATGACTTGACAGCAACTAATAACAACAGCAATTTTATTATATTCTACTAGTCATCTTTTTTTTTTCAGAAGGCTTTCCATTTTTCCCTTCATGTCTTTGGCTGGAAGAGACAAAGAGCGGGGCCAGTGTAGCCCCTTGAAAGATGCTGGCTTTTGGCATTTGTAAGAAGGTTTGATTGTTGAACCCAGAGAAAATTTGGAGTCCCCTTAACTTTTTGTTCCTGGGTTAGAGTCCCCTCAGATGCTACCTGCCCTGCCTCTGAAGTTGGTTTGACTATACCGTTAACTATTGCTAAAGACAGTTATTGCTGGCAGCTTCTGCGCACATACAGGGACTTCATAAGATAACAACACCTTTTTAATTTTTTTTTTTTTTAGGAAGTAGAGTTTGTTGGTTGAGATGTTGTTGATGAGCATGTGTGAAATTGTTAGCATTTTGATCCATACCAGGGGAAAGCCATACTGCTTACCACATAGATTCCGAGCTTTCACAGAAAGTGCTGATTCCCGTGGGCACTGGGAGACAGAAAGGAAGAGGTGTTAAACTTTCCATCTCGGGAGAAAAGGATTTCTTACAGAACAGGTTGGGCTTTGCTACTTGCGCAAAACAGAATTAATTCACCTTGAAATTAAGATTCACTGCTCAGGCTCTTCGCTGGAGCCCAGTGGCCGGGTTACTGTGAGTAAGGTTCTCCTTGCCTTCTACCCCTTCTCAGGCCTTGGGAGACAGCAGTGAGCCAGCCACATGGCACTCAGCCCAGTCCTTACATGGCAGAGTGGTTGGAACACAGGGTTTTGTCTCTAAATCAACAAGAGATGGCTATACAGGTTGGTCTTGAGAAGACCTTCTTTGAGAAAACTGAAATTGAAATGTTAGTGCCTTTCCAGTGCAAGCCTGGTTGACCTCAACACTGTCTTCCTTTTGGCTTTGAAGTATTCGTCCTCACGTTTATATTATTTCTGAACTCATTCAAGCTGGACCCTCAGAGAGCTCCAGATGTGTAGTGGTTAAAACCCATCAAAGCTGGCAAAAAGTTTCTTCTTAGAGTGAGCAATAATGAACGCCAGGAGAATCTTCTAGTCTTAATGCCCATCTTACTAATTATTAAGCCCTTTTCATACATCATACTTTTCCTGAAATCAAGAATGCTTGCAAGTATAGGAAAAGAGGTCATGTTAGAGTTGGAACTGTCCAGGAAGAGAGTCTGACACCGAGCTTGTGTTCCGCCTTTAGGTATATCAAACCTTGTGAAGTGAAAGAAGCAAAAAAGTTTATCCTTGTGTCTGAACAAACCTGAATGGCTTCTTTAGCTAGTGGAATTCCAGCTATATTTTTGTTTAAAAACTTCTTAACTTGTGACAGCTATTGGGAATTGTTTTTGTGCTCAATTTAGAGGCCATCTTGATCTACCAGTACCAGCTGGAGTTGTTTATCATTGGGTATTATTTGGACACTAGATTTTGGTTATAACATAATACCAGCATATTAGTAGACCTATGTATCTTACAACTTGTCATACTTTGGTGACTTGCATGTTGCTGTGATGCTGGAAGGTATGCTACCGGTGTTTCAAATACCCGCAGAGTCACCCATGGTGGACAGGTTTCAGCAGGGCTTCCAGACTAAGACAGACTACGCAATCTACTTCTGACAATTAGCCCATGAAAACCCTGTGGATCAGAACAATACTGTCCATACCAATGATTATGAGGATGATGCAGGACCAGGCAGTATTGCATTTTGTTGTGCATGGGGTTACCATGAGTCAGAGCCAACTAGACAGCAGCTAACAGCAACAACAATATACCTTACATTCTAAAGCCTTTCATCTTAAAGGGGGATTTATAGATAACGACAGCATCTTGCATGTGAACAGCGCCCTGTAGTAATCAAACTGTTTTCACACTTAGCGTTTCATAACTGCACCCCTGCTAGGCCCCCGGCTCCCATGTGATGCATGTGGTAAGAGCCTCGTTTTTTCAGATAAGGAACCCAGGGCACAAATGAGGTCCGGTAAATTGCCCAAGATCATGTGGCTGCCTAGTGAAGAGCCAAGGGTAAATTAGGGTTCCTGACGTCCAGTTTTCAAATCTCCCTGGGCCTAACCAGGTGTGTTTTATTACCTAGTCCATGGTTCATGATCTTTGAATTTTGATTGTTATCATTGGTTTCTAAGAAAAGGACGCCAGACCTACAGCAGTCATTGTGTGACAATGGTTTTATTAACAGTATATAACCCCCGGCACCGGCAAACCTTCAACAAGCAGAGGGGATTGTATGGGACCCCATATTAACAAATGCGTGAAGCATCATAGGAGAGTTGGGGCATTCACATGCTTACCTACCACAGCTGTTTCTTCACTGTGAGAATAGTCTTTGTTTATGCAGCTGAGAGACTTAGTGAGCTGGGGTGAATTATAAAAAGTCAAAATGTGTTTCCGGGATGACAAACTCTTGCTCAGGTGACAGGTGTTTAACAAAGCAGGTGGTTAAGAGCACTGGGCTGAAAAAAGGCGGCAGACAAATGGGGTGTGAGTCCTGGCCACCACCACTTTCTAGCTGCCTGACTTTACAAGCTAGTTAACCTCTTTCAGCCTCTGTAAAGTGGGGATAATAATAGCACCTACCACATGGGGTAGTTTTGAGGAGTGGATGAGATAATGTGTATAAAGCACTTACACAGTGCCTGGCAGGTAGGAAGCATTCAATTACTGTTCACGATAATATAATTATATAGTGCCAGAAATTGAGCCCCTCAGGGGAAGACTGGGGAAGAGCTGCCTCCTCAAAGTGGAGTTGACCTTAATGACATGGATAGAGTCAAGCTTTTGGGACCTTCATTGCTGATGTGGCATGACTCAAAATGAGAATAAACAGCTGCAAACATCCTCTAATAATCTGAACGTGGAATGTATGAAGTATGAATGAAGGGAAAACTGGAAGTTGTCAGAAATGAAATGGAATGCTTGAAGATCAATATCCTAGGCATTAGTGAGCTGAAATGGACTGGTATTGTCCATTTTGATTGGATAATCATATGGTCTGCTATGCCGGGAATGACAAGTTGCAGAGGAATGGTGTCACATTCATTGTTAAAAAGAACATTTCAAGATCTATCCTGAAGTACAGTGCTGTCAGTGATAGGATAATCTCCATACGCCTACAAGGAATACTAGTTAATAAGGCTGTTATTCAAATTAATGTACCAACCACTAATGCCAAAGATGAAGAAATTGAAGACTTTTACCAACTTCTGCAGTGTGAAATTGATCGAACATGCAACCAAGATGCATTGATAATTATTGGTGATTAGAATGCGAAAGTTAGAAACAAAGAAGCATCAGTAGTTGGAAAATATGGCCTTGGTGATAGAAACGACACCAGTGGTCACATGATAGAATTTTACAAGGCCAGTGGCATTCATTGCAATACATTTTTTCAACAACATAAACAGCGACTGTACACATGGACCTTGCCAGATGGAATACATGAAGAATCAAATTGACGTCATCTGCAAAAAGAGATAATGGAGAAGCTCAATATAATCAGTCAGAACAAGGCCAGGCAACTGTGTAACAGACCACTAATTGGTCATATGCAAGTTCAAGTTGAAGGAAATTAAAACAAGTCCACGAGAGCCAAAGTACAACCTTGAGTGTATCTCACCTGAATTTAGAGACCATCTCAAGAATAGTTCTGAATCACTGAATACTAATTTGAAGACCAGACGAGTTGTGGAATGACATCAAGGACATCATACATGAAGAAAGCAAAAGGTTATTAAAAGGACAGGAAAGAAAGAAAAGACCAAAATGGATGTAAGCAGAGACTTTGAAACTTGATCTTGAACGTAGAGTACCTAAAGCAAATAGAAGAAATGAACACGTAAAAGAGCTGAACAGAAGATTTCAAAGGGCAGCTCAAAAAGACAAAGTAAAGTAGTATAATGAAATGTGCAAAGACCTGGAGTTAGAAAACCAAAAGGGAAGAACACGGTCAGCATTTCTAGAGCTGAAAGAACTGAAAAAATTCAAGCCTCGAGTTGCAATATCGAAGGATTCTATGGGCAAAAAATTGAACGATGCAGGAAGCATCAAAAGAAGATAGAAGGAATACACAGAGATACTATACCAAAAAGAACTGGTTGATGTTCAACCAGTTCAGGAGGTAGTATATGATCAAGAACTGATAATACTAAAGGAAGAAGCCCAAGCTGTACTGAAGGCATTGGTGAAAAAGAAGACTTCAGAAATTGATGGAATACTAACTGAGATGTTTCAACGCATGGATGCAAAGTTGGAAGCACTCACCAGGAAATCTGGAAGACAACTACCTGGCCAACCTACTGGAAGAGATCTATATTTGTGCCCATTCCAAAGAAAGGTGATCCAACAGAATGTGGAAATTTTTGAACAATGTCATAAATATCACATGCAAGTAAAATTTTGCTGAAGATAATTCAAAAATGGTTGCAGCAGTACATGAACAGGGAACTGCCAGAAATTCAAGCTGGATTCAGAAGACAACGTGAAAGGAGGGATATTATTGCTGATGTCAGATGGACCCTGGCTGAAAGAAGAGAATACCAGAAGGATGTTTACCTGTGTTTTATTAACTATTCAAAGGCAGTAGACTATATGGATCATAACAAATTATGGATAACATTGTGAAAAAATGGAGATTCCAGAACACATGATTGTGCTGTATGTAGACCAAGAGGCAGTTGTTCGAAAAGAACAAAGGGATGCCGTGTGGTTTAAAATCAGGAAAGGTGTGTGTCAGGGTTGTATCCTTTCACTATACTTATTCAATCTGTATGCTGAGCAAATAAACTGAGAAGCTGGACTACATGAAAAAGAACATGGCATCAAGACTAGAGGAAAGCTCATTAACAACCTACAATATGGCAAAGGCTTGATTGATGAAAGCAAAGAGGACTCGAAGCACTTACTAATGAAGATCAAAGACTACAGCCTTCAGTATGGATTATAAGGAAACAAAAATCCTTGCACCTGGACTAATAAGCAACGTCGTGATAAACAGAGAAAATATTGAAGTTGTCAAGGATTTCATTTTACTTGGATCCATAATCAACACCCATGGAAGCAGTAGTCAAGAAATCAAATGATGTACTGTATTGCAGTGGGCAAATCTACTGCAAAAGACCTCTTTAAAGTGTTAAAAAGCGAAGATGCCACTTTGAGGACTAAAGTGAACCAACTAAAGCTACGGTATTTTCAGTTGCCTCATATGCACACAAGAGCTGGACAGTGACTAAGAAAGACCTAAGAATTGATGCCTTTGAATTATAGTGTTAGTGAAGAATATTGAATATACCATGGACTGCCAGAAGAACGAACAAATCTGTCTTGGAATAGGTACAGCCAGAATGCTCCTTAGAAGCAGGGATGGCGAGACTACGTCTCACGTACTTTGGACATGTTATCAGGAAGGACCAGTTCCTGGAGAAGGACATCGTGCTTGGTAAAGTAGAGGGTCAGCAAAAGAGAGGAAAGCCCTCAACGAGATGGACTGACACGTGGCAGCAGCAATGGGCTGAAGCATAAGAGTGATTGTGAGGATGGCGCAGGACCAGGCGGTGTTTCATTCAGTTGTATGTAGTGTCTCTCTGAGTTGGAACTGACTTGATGGCACCTAACAACAACATATTATAATTTGGAGTCCCTGCGTGGTGCAAGGAAACCCTGGTAGCGTAGTGGTTAAGTGCTACAGGTGCTAACCAAGAGGTTGGCAGTTCGAATCCACCAGGCGCTCCTTGGAAACTCTATGGGGCAGTTCTACTCTGTCCTATAGGGTTGCTATGAGTCGGAATCTACTCGACAGCACTGGGTTTGGTTTGGTTTTTTTTTTTTTGGTGTGGTACGAATCTGTTGTGCTTGACTACTAACCTAAAGGTTGGCCGTTCAAGCTTACCCAGTGGTACCACAGAAGAAAGGCCTGGCTATTTGCTTTCCTAAAGATTACAGCCAAATAAACCCTATACAGCACAGTTCTGCTCTGCAGCACATAGGGGTCACCATGAGTTGGAATCAACTCAATGGCAATGGATTTGAAGGGTGGTGTAACCAGTTAACTCCTTCAGCTTAACCATTTGGAGGTTCAAGTCTACCCAGAGGTACCTCAGAAGAAAGGCTTGGCAATCTACCTCTGAAAAAATCAGCCATTGTAAACCCTATAGAGCACAGTTCTACTCTGACACACATGGGGTCACCATGAGTCAGAATCAACTCCATGGGAACCGTGTGTTTTGTTTTGTTTTCCCCCTTTTTTTTTAAATAACATCATTTAAAGAAGTGGTGAAGTCTCAAAGAGTCCTGGTGGCTCAGTGGTTAAAGCACTCAGCTGCTAGCCAAAAGGGTGGCGGTTTGAACCCACCAGCCGCTCCACAGGAGAAAGATGTGGCAGTCTACTTCTGTGAAGATTTGTAGCCTTAGAAACCCTACGGGGCAGTTTTACTCTGTCCTGTAGGGTTGCTGTGAGTCGGAATGGACTCCACGGCAATGGGTTCGGTTTTGTGTTTGGTCAAGTCTCAATCACAAGTATAGGAAGAGAGCCAAGGTAAATCCCACACCTTGGTAGCCACTCATGTTACTCCGTTGCCCACAGAACGTCTCTTTGAGCCAGGCAGGAACAGATTGGTCTGGTTGAAATGCTTCCCCTGGAGTCGCAGAAGTTCCCAAGGCCTGAGCTGAGGTTCTGGGGTGTCAGAGGTAGTAGTGAAAAGAGAGAAAGCCAGGACTCCAGAGAAGAGTTTTCATCAGCTTCTGCAAACTCAAGTATTGGCTCACTGTTCAACAGTCACATTTTCCAAATTCTTGGCCTTAGCCTGAGAACTTAATTCATTTTACAGCAGACAAGTAGACATCCAGTGGGAATGCCATGACTGTGCAGGCCAGGGCCATGTCTTGTGAGGCCGTCGAATGGAAAATTTCATTCTCTGGCTTCTCTCAAGTCCCAGAATGGGAGCTTCTAGAAGGTGGACCCACCACAGGGTGGAAACGCTTGCTTCTTGGGAAGAATCCAAGTCCTGCAGCTGTCCCAGAATTTTGGGCTGCTCATTCCTGATCCATCTCCACTCCTGCCAGGCCCAGAACCAGATCCCATGCATCTCCACTTCCTGCTGCTGCCCCTGCCTGTAGCTGAGATGCCCTCAAGAGGCTACTCCTGTGACAATGGCCTTATGTCCCAGACAGGGGTGGGCAGAGTGGCTGTATGTTCAGGGTAGTGCTATAATCTTTGGAGTACAAAGAACAGGCTTTATACTCTGGGGGAAATGCCTTTTTGTAAGGAAGATGCTCATCCACTTGCCTACTTACCTGGTATATTTCTAGCGCATGAGGAACGCTTGTGTCTCCTTCTGTCATTCTTCTCCCTGGGACCCTTGCCTGCACAGTATAGTTGGGGCTATGGCCTCTTGCACCTACAGAAAGGAGTGTTCAGTTCACCTCACCTCCCTGCCCACTGCTTTTGTGTTTTGTACAGGGTGGCTGCCACTGTCTGCTAGTCCCCAGTCTTGGGGGTTCCCCTTGTCTCAGAAGCCAGGGAGGCTTGTCATGAGCCATGGCCCAATTTCTCTGTGAGGACTTGGGTGGAGGTAGTGGGCAGCTACTAGGCTAAGGAAGCAACGTTGTGGTTTTTGTTAGTCGCTGCTGAGTTGATTCCAACTCATGGTGACCCATGCGTGTAGAGTAGAACTGCTCCATAGGGTTTTCAAGGTTGTCACCTTTCGGAAACTGATCACCAAGCTTTTCTTCTGAGATGCCTCTGAGTAGGTTGAAACATCAACATTTTGGCTCGTAGTAGAGCGCTTGACCATTTGTGCCACACAGCGACTGCTAAGTAAGCAGTACTTTATTATTTTCAAGACTGATCTGAAAGGGTGGTTTTATTACTTTGTTAATCTAAGACCTTGATTCATTGGTCTCTGTATGAATCAAGCTCAAGCAGCTCAAGGAAGGAAAACTGTGTCTACTTGACAGTCACCATGGAGACAGGGGCCCTTTCTTTTGGCCAAAATGCAAACTCAGGTCGTGGTTCCAACTTATGACAACCTTGTGTGGTCAAAAGGAGCTGACTTGGGTAGTGAGGAGTCTAAGGGTTTTGTGTGACATTGGCAAAGCCTTCCCCCTTCAGGCCTCAGTTTCCTCATCTCTAAAATGTGAAGGGAGTGACCAGATTGGTGATCTTCAAACTATATTCTGTACCCAAAAACCCTAGAGCCCTGGAATTCCAAGAAGGGGTTTCAGTGGCAAGAAGAAGGGTCTCCTTCCCTGATTCAAACAAAGCAGCTCTGCCTGTGTGTCTTTTATATGTTGGGTCTTTATCTAGGATGGTGTTTGGGAACGGGGAGGAACAGGGTTTTTCACTGCTAGGAGCAGTGTTTGGTTTCTGCTGGAATAGAGTGCCTCTGGCTCTAACACGCTGGGCTCTGTATCCTCTAACTCTTTTTTCTTTGGAAACCCTGGTGGTGTAGTGGTTAAGTGCTACGGCTGCTAACCAAGAGGTTGGCAGTTCAAATCTGCCAGGTGCTCCTTGGAAACTCTATGGGGCAGTTCTGTTCTGTCCTGCAGGGTCACTATGAGTCGGAATCGACTCGATGGCAGTGGGTTTTTTGGGTTTTCTTTTTTCTTTAAGCTTGGTTTGCAGTGGCTCTGCCCAGCTCCCTGCCCCCACTGCCTCCAAGGCCCTGTGCACGAGGTCCCAGCCAGCAGTCATGTCCTTCCCTGAAGCCACGTCAGGTGCAGACCTGAGGTCTGTGCCATCAGGACTGACGCTGTGCGTCTGCCCACAAACCAGCTTCCATGTGCTTTTATTCCCTGGACCTCCCCATGCAACCACTTGGGCTGGCCTTTTTTAAAAAGTACAACATGGTAGAGAGAGCACCAGGTGAGGACACGGTGAGCTTGTTGTGGCTCTGCCAGAAGGGCCTGCCCTCCCTAACCCCAGCGCTCTTCTCTCTAGCATGATGGATTTATGAATGATGCTATCTCTCTTGGCAATCTCCTAGGACTCTGATGAGACTGCATCTATGAAAAGGGCTTTGGAATCAAATGTGATTTGGAGATAAAAAGAGGGCGAGGAAAAGTTGGCTGAGAGGGTGAGCCTGTGCTGCTCCCTGTTGGGGGAGAGGGGAGCAACTGGGCTGCTAACCAAAAGGTTGGCAGTTAGAATCCACCAGCCGATCCTTGGAAACTCTATGGGGGCAGTTCTACTCTGTCCTGTAAGGTTGCTGTGAGACTGAGGCAGGAAGCAACCTCTGAAGGTATCCCCTTGTCTGCACAGCTTTTCAGCGTTCCCGTTTCTGGGGACACTGGTTTTCCCTCTCTCTCTCTTTATTGTGATATAATGTGCATACAGTAATATGCACAGATTTTAAGAGTACAGTTTGATTAGATTTGACTAATGTTTATACCTGTTGTATTACTTTTATATGGCTGCTGTAACACATTTCTACAAACTGAATGACTTAAAACAACACAAATTGATTATCTTGCAAGTCCTACACGGCCCTCACTGTGTTGAAATCAGGCTGTCAGCAGGGCTGTGTTCCTTTGTGGAGGCTCTAGGGGAGAGTCCGTTTCCTTGCATTTTCCAGCTTCTAGAGGCTGTGATCCTTGTCTTGTGGTCTCCTCCTTCCATCTTCCAAGCCAGCAATGGCTGTTCTGATCCTTCTCACATCACTTCACTCTGCCCTTCTTTTCTGCCTCCCTCTTCCTCTTCCTGAGCCCTGGTAGCACAGTGGTTAAGAGCTTGATGCTAACCAAAATGTCGGCAGTTCGAATCCACCAACCACTCCTTGAAAACTCTATGGGGCAGTTCTACTCTGTCCTATGGGGTTGCTATGAGTTGGAATCAACTCAGTGGCAACGAGTTTGATTTTGTTTTGTTTTTTTTTCCTCTTTTAAGGACCTTTCTGATTATATTGACCCATATGAATAATCCAGGGCAATCTCCATAATTTAAGGTCAGCTGTTTAACAACCGAATTCCATCAGCAACTTTAATTCCCCTTCACCATGTAAAGTAACTTGTTCACAGGCTCTGGGAATTAGGGCATGGGTGTCTTTTTTTTTTTTTGTCGGGGGGTATTATTCTGCCTGCCACACCTGTGTACCACCACTCTAATAGACATTTCCTTCACCCAGAGAGTTCTTGAGTTTCCCTTTGTGATCAGTCCCACTCACACCCCCCAGAGGCAACCCTGGTTTTGATTCTCTCATTCTAAAATTGTTCTGCCTGCCCTGGGACAGATTTATTTTGAAGAGTCACCTTAACCCTGCCAGGTAGGGTGGAGTGAAATTTTTGGAAAAGTGAAAGCAATCTCTGTATGAGGGTTTGCTCTCAGTTTGGAGGAGTTTGGAGGAAGGGTAGTTAATGGAAATAGGCTCAAGGAGGGAAATAGGCATTTAGCCCTGTGGGAACGGCCCTGCTTCAAAGGCCTGAGGGCTGGAAACATGAGCCTACCTGCTGTGGTCTCAGGTATAGGAAAACAGGCCTGGTGGTGGGGGAGAGGGGTACTCCTTCTTCCACTCCCAAACCCTCTGAACACATTGCAGAAAGAGGTTGAAGACCAGGTCTGTGAACTGTGTGTGGGGTTTTGTTCTTGCCAAGTTCCAGATAATGTCTCCAGCACCAGGGCCTCTGTTTTCCTCCTTGGTAGCCCCCTCTCCCTGTGAGTCTCATCCAGGCCGCTTCAGAGGCCCCCTGACTATGGGCCCTGCCCCTCGACCTCCCTTCTCTCCCATGGCACACCCGCCCTCTGAGGGGGATGTATGTGTGTTCTGTGCCCACACTGCCACTGTCTTTCACTTCTCTCGTCAGAGATTCCACTGCTTCCCTTTTGAAGGCCAGAGTTCTCCCTTCCAGAGTATCTTTATTTTGATTCTCTGTCAAGAAGCCTGAACCCTAAGCCCTTGCCCCTCTGTTGCCCCCACCCAACCCTCTCCTCACAGAGGCATCCTACTGAGACCACATTTTTCACAGTTATATCTTTAAACACGTTATATACATTATCTTTTGGAGCCCCTGTATGGCACAAACAGTTAACTTATCAGCTACTAACCAAAAGGTTGGCATTCCAACCCACCCAGAGGTACCTCAGAAGAAAGGCCTGGCAACCTGCTTCTGAAAGGTTACAGCAGTTGGAAATCCTATGAAGCGCAGTTCTATTCTGCAACACATAGGGTCACCATGAGTTGGAATTGACTCAATAGCAACTGGTTTTTTCGTTGTTGTTTGTTTCATACCTTGAAATGGAATAATAATAGTAAATACTTCAGCAGAGTTTTTGTGTGAGATCTTGCACGTGAAGGTTTTACCCCAGTCTCCTGGCACCGAGTCAGCAGTCAGTAAGTGTTGGCTTTGTATTCATATGATCATTTCTTTGAGCCTTCGTATGAGCATTGGTATTCATTTCCTAGGATTGACATAACAAAGTACCAAAAACCGGGTGGCTCATGAGAACAGAAATTTCTAGTTCCAGAGGCTAGAAGCCCAAATCGAGGGTGTCAGCAGGGTCAAGTCTCTCTCAGCATCTGGTCACCCCAGGCATTCCTTGATTTGCAGCTGCAGTGTAACCCTGTCTTCACATGGCCCTCTCCCCTCTGACTCTTTTATCAAGACAGCACTCAGTTGGGATTAGGACCCACCCTACTCCAGTATGACCTCATTCTAATTTAACTGATAACACCTTCAAAGACCCTATTTCCAAATAAGGCCACCTTCACAGGTAACAGAGATTACCAGAGAAACCAAACCCATTGCCATTGAATCAATTCATGAAGACCCTGTAGGACAGAGTAGAACTGTTCTGTAGGGTTTCCAAGGAGTGGCTGGTGGATTTGAACTGCCAGCCACTTGTTCAGCAGCTGAGCTCTTAACTACTGCACCAGGGATTCAACATATCTTTTTGGGGCATGCGGTTCAATCGACACTACCACCCATGAAGTGTTATTATTGTCCCCATTTCAGAGATGAAAAAGTTGGGGTTTCAGAGGTGTTGTCACTTTTCTTAGGTTACATTAGTTAATAAATGGTGGAATCGAAACCCAGGTCTTCCTGGCTCTGGAAACTGAGTTCTCCACACTCTACTATCCTGCCTCACTGACTCCCAAGGACCCCTTCACTGTGAGGTTTTAATGTCATGCTAATGGAAAGATAAGGAGCCCTGGTGGCATAAACAGTCAAGTGCTTGGCTGCTAACCAAAAGCTTGGCGGTTTGAACCCACCCAGCAGCTCCACAGGAGAAAACCTGGCAATTTGCTCATGTAAAGATTACAGCCAAGAAAACCCTATGGAACAGTTCTACTCTGTCACATGCAGTTGCTGTAAGTCAAAAACAACTTGATGGCACTTGACAACAATAGCAATGTAAGGGTGGTAATAAAAACAAAAACTAATGCAATAACCAGATACTGTGCTAGGCACTTTGTGCATTGTCCAGATCACTCCTGAGAGAGACTTTCCACGTGAACCCAGAGAGGCTGGGTGACTTGCCTTCAGTCAGAGAGCTGGTGGTGAGGGAGGCAGGCTCCAAACCCAGGCTGTCTGACCGGAAAGTCTACACTGCTACCGCTTTGTTAAGAAACATTTTCCTTCCCTTAAGGCCCTGGTAGTATTTCCACTTTAGATACTAAGAAGCATAACTGACTTGGCTTCTGTGAAATTGTGGGGCAGTAGTAATCATGGCATCAGAGCCTGTCTAACTTTAGGAGCGGGGGATAATGACCAGGATCAGACCAAAGGTAATTCCTGTGAGGTGGGGGTCAGGCATTCCTTCACCCTTCAACCTTTTCACCGGTTCTGACATCAGCTGTTCCTCCCATGGCACTCTCTACTTTTTTTCAGGGTTTGATAATCTGTTGCAATGGCCACACAAAACTCAGAGACCATACTTACCGTTAAGGGATTTGTTAAGGAACAGGGTACCTCTTGGGATCAGGATCACCAGGCTACAACTCAGGTTCAGGATCGGGAAACGTGTAGGCAAAGTCTCCCTTCTTCAGTGCAGGACAGCCCTCTCAGCTCTTCTTGGCTGTGCAGGCCTCCTCTCAGGCCTCTGAGGACAGGCTCCTGTTGGCGTAGCCGTCTGCCGCCTTCTGGGCCTGTCATTGTCTTCAGTGTTACAATCCTTGACCCGTGTTATAGAAAGTTCCTTGCCTATGTACTCTCTCTCTGCTTTTTCTCTCCTTTATTCCTTCTCCTCCTTCCTGCTATTTCTCTTCCTGCTTCTTTCTGTCTCTGAAAAATCTCTGTGGGGCTGACTGCATATGTACATGAACTGCTTGTCAATTTCAAGGCATGGCACTCCCACCAGGGCCATAAACTGACCAACCCTTTCTTGGTAGGCCACAGACATTTTATTTGCATGGTAGACATGGGTGGGCTACAACTCAGACACTTCATTTGCATAGTAAACTTGGCTGGGCTACAGCTTACCTCATTTGCGTAGTCCACTGGCTAAACCCTTCCAGGTGCATCCCAATCGCAGGACAGGCTGCAGCCCAGGGCCAGACAAAAAGTCAAGTTGTCTACAGCTTGCCTAGCAAATGTCAGTCAACTTGGATGAAAGTAACAAACCCGCTGGGGTAGAAACTAGGGCAAAGGTAACTCTTCAGGGCTTAGGGGGAAAATCTCTCTAGGTGTTTTTCCAAAAACCAAGGCAAAAGGCCACGTAAAGGAACTCATTTCACCACAGCCCCTCTTCAGCTTCATGGCCGGTACCTTGGAGCTATCCATGCCTGAAACGCCCCTGAATCATCTCTCCATGTTTGATGCTCCCACCTCCAACTGCCAAACTCCAACCTCTTCCAGTTCTGGTTTTCTGGGGTTCGTTATGTCTTCTGTAATCTACCATCCATTTTATTATTTTGTTGCATACATTCTGTTTATAAAGCTGCCTCAAATCCTCAAAGGAATGAGGATTGGTGTAGATACCTGTTGCCGTTCAGTTGATTGTGACTCATAGCAGCCAAGCACTTAACGATTCTGCCACCAGGGTTCTATTACTGTAAAAAAAAAAAAAAAAACATACTGTAAAATAAATATACTGGTCATTGCAGAAATGTATATAAACCGTTGCCATGAAGTTGATTTCGACTCATGGTGATGGTGACCTGTGTGTGTCAGAGTAGAACTGTGCTCTACAGGGTTTTCAGTGACTGATTTTTTGGAAGTTTTTTGGAAGGCCTTTCTTCCAGTGTGCCTCTGGGTGAACTTAAACCTCCTGCCTTTTGGTTAGCAGCCACACATGTTAACAGTTTGCATCACCCAGGGACTCCAGAAACATATATATATATATATGTATATATACATATGTATATATATATATATATATATATATGTATAAAATACAGAAGCAAGTAAATCTTAGTCCCTTGCCCTTCTCTCATTTCACAAGAGGCTTATTTACTCTGACCATATCAGTTGACATCCGTTGGGTTAACTGGCTAGATGTTGAAGCAGTGTGGTTTGTAGTGTGCTGTGTGCGTTAAGTGGCGCAGTTAAGGATGACAGATGGCAGCCTTTATTTACTTACTTACTAAAAGTGCTTGTGTTTTCTTGAATGATCTGACTGTCCCTGAATGCTTTCAAAGATACCTCTTTGTGAAGAGAAGACTGCTGGGGCAGCAGCCACAGTTAATTGCCTTTCGGATGAGCCTGCAGCTTTAGTTAGCAGTCTCCCCATGACCCCTGTGTGGGCGAGATGTCGTGTGGCTTGTCTTGGTGGAAAATTTCTTCATCATAATTAGGTGGCTGTAGATTGAGTTCTTGGTGAAGAATATTGAATATGCCATGGACTGCCAGAAGAACGAACAAATCTGTCTTGGAAGAAGTACAGCCAGAGTGCTCCTTAGAAGCAAGGATGGCGAGACTACGTCTCACATAGTTTGGACATGTTATCAGAAGGGACCAGTCCCTAGAGAAGGACATCATGCTTGGTAAAGTAGAGGGTCAGTGAAAAAGAGGAAGACCCTCAATGAGATAGATTAACACAGTGACTGCATTGACAGGCTTAAGCATAGCAACGATTGTAAGGATGGTGCAGGACAGGGCAGTGTTTTGTTCTCTTGTACATGGGTCACTACAAGTCAGAACCAGTTGAGTTCTTAGTCCCCACTCCTCTAGTTTTGTTTGCATCAGCTCTCAAAAAAGTGAGCAGTTAGACCTTGCTTTCTCCTATTTGAAGAATTATCTAGAATTAATGTATGTTGGAGCTTTATTTCTGTTAATATCCGCTGAATATAAGCAGGATCTGATGAGGGGATCCAGTTAAGAGAAGCCACGAAGTGTTGAGTTGTATTCATTCCTTCAGTAATTATTCTTATATAATCACTGAGCACTGTCCATATGCTAGGGCTCTTCTAGATGCTGTGAAAAAGCTGCGAACCAGACAGGTGAGGCCCCTACACTCAGAGAGCTTTATTTCTGTGTAAAACAGACAATAAGCCAGTGAACAATAAACACAGCAATGTAATTTCAGAGACCAACTGCTATGAAGATAAAGAAAATAAATATACTGCTCACTTTGAAACAAATATAGAAGTGAGTAATACACATTCCCTTGCCCTTCTCTCATTTCACAAGAGGCTTTCTTTCTCTGACTGTATCAGTTGACATCTGTTGGGGTGACCAGTTAGATGGATGTGTGAGAATAAGCAACAGACCAGGTCAGGAACTGCTTTAGTTGGGATGATCAGGAAGGACCTCACTGAGAAAGGGATGTTAGCAGAGAGACTGAAGGATGAGGGGAACCTAGCCACGGAAAGAGCCAGGAAAAGCAAGGGAGAACAAGAAATAGCTGTTGAGTGTCTGCCATAGCCCTGTTCAGCAGCAGCCTTGTGGGTCAGCTTCATAGGGATAAAAGGCTATTTTGGTTTATGTTTAAATAGTTATTAGGGTGATAATTGAATTACTGTGTCTTTTCCTCATCAGGCTTCCAATTTTGTGGGGGCAGGATCCAGGCCCCCTTTTGCTCTCATTGTATCTCATGGGATAGGCATATTGCCCAATTCGTGACAAGTACACAATAAATAGTGGATGGATGGATGGATGGATAGGATGAAGGAAGGAATAGTAGAAAACCTAAAAGAAATTAAAAGGCAGTGAAGGGAGATGGCAAGGTCCCTGGGAAACACAAATGGTTTGTGCTCAGCTACTTACTGAAAGGTGAGTGGCTTAAACCCACTCAGTGGCACCACAGAAGAAAAACCTGGTGATCTGCTTCCGTAAAGACTAAAAAAATCAAAAACTCATTGTCGTCGCATCAGTTCTGACTCATGGTGACCCCATGTGTTACAATGTAGAACTGCTCCGTAGAGTTTTCTTGGCTATAATTGTTATGGAAGCAGATTGCCAGGCCTTTCTTCCACCGTGCTGCTGGGTGGGTTCAACCCGCCAACCTTTAGGTTGGTAGCGGATCGCAAACCATTTGCACTACCCAGCCAAGAAAACCCTATGGAACTCAGTTCTACTCTGTAACACATGGGGTCACCATGAGTCAGACCCAACTTGATGGCAGCAGGTTTTTGGTTTGGTTTTAAAGGGTGGTGTAGTGGTTAGGAGCTACAGCTGCTAACGAAAAGGTCAGCAGTTTGTATCCACCAGGTGCTCCTTGGAAACTCTACTAGGCAGTTCTGCTCTGTCCTATAGGGTTGCTATGAGTCGGAGTCGATTCAACAGCAACGAGTTTGGTTTTTGTTTGTTTGTTTTGGAGGACACTGAAGACATGCATGGTTCAAAGAATGGGAGTCTTGATAGGACTCAGTGCTGCCAGCAAGGAATGATGAGACTGAGCAGTAGGGAGGTGATGACTTGCACACTGGTATTTGGAGCAGCTGGAGGGATAAAGATAGAGCCAGGGAGCACAGCAGAAATGGTATATATATTTTGTATGTTGTATGTGAGAAATGGCTAGGGGACGGAGGAGAATAGCGAGGTGGAGAAGAAAGGGCACAGCTAAGAAGTGCTTTGTGGGCAAATGGGACAGAAGTGTGCATGTAGTGTCTAGGCTAGTTAGAAGAAGAATCAGAGTCCCTAAAGTTGTGCATTGGCATTTGGGAATGTGGTGGCCCTGGGGGCTGCTAAATCAGGCACTGGGGGCATAGATAGAAGAGAAGATACTTGGAGGAGTTAAGGAGCTTCGAAGGCTGCTAAGATTTTATTTCTTTCTCGGATTGTAAGCCCTGGGTTACCTTCTGTAAAGGGGAGGATATGAAATTGGCAGAAATATCCCATTGGGAGAAGCAAATACATTGTTTGGAGCTTTGTTTTATTCTTCTGGAAATAACCGTATTGTATTTTTATGTAAATAATTCACAACAGTGTGGTGTTTGCAAAGGGGTGAAAAGCGAGTACTCATAAATGGAGTTGAGATACCATATTGTGTTTTTGTATCAACAGTGTATACTATTGCTTGCAGTGGGTCCAAAAACGAATGTATATCCAAGAGGCAAGCTACCTGTGAATTCTGAGCTTCTTCATCTCACCACCTTACCTGTCCTTCAAAGCCTGATTTGAAAACCACCTTTTCCATGATGACTTTGAGATTACTCTAGCCCGATGTCATCCCTGCCAGCCCTGAACTTCTATCATATTATCTTTAGCACTTTTTAAAAATATATATTTTTAATTGTGGTAAAATATATATAACAAAACATGTAACATTTCAACCATTTGTATGTATACGATTTAGTGAAGCACTTTTTACTTACATATTTTACTCTTGCTGATGGACATGGCCCATCTCTCTGTCAATTTGTTGTGCTGTGGTGGCTTGTATGTTGCTCTGATGCTCAAAGCTATGCCACTGGTATTTCAAATACCAGCAGCATCACCCATGGTGGGCAGGTTTCAGTGGAGCTTCCAGACTAAGACAGACTAGGAAAAAAGGCCTGGCAAGCTACTTTCAAAATTTAGCCAATGAAAACCCTGTGCATCACAACAGAATACCGTATTTATGCAAATAACACACCCATACAGAAATTATGAAATTAAGTAAAACAGTTACTTAATTTCATGATTTCTGGCATAGTGCACCCATACATATACCACACGTCTCGTGACATTTCCAGAAGTGAATTTTGACCTCATTCAGTCGTCCTTCCATAAAACCAAACCCACTGCCGTCGAGTCTATTCTGACTCACAGCGACCCTATAGGACAGAGTAGAACTGTCCAATAGAGTTTCCGAGGAGCGCCTGGCAGATTCAAACTGCTGACCTCTTGGTTAGCAGCCGTAGCACTTAACCATTATGCCACCAGGATTTCCTGTCCTTCCATACTACAGGTAAATCATATCGTTCTGTTCCTTTTCTTTCATTCTGTTTGTTTTCTTTAATCTCCTGTTTATGTATACAAAAATAGTCTGAAAATGTTACTTTTGATCATAAGTATGTTTCAGTTTAATACTTGTGAAAGAATAAAATGTAAACAACATTTTGTTTTTTCAGTTTTAGGCCTAAGATCATTTCTCACTTACTAATTTGTAGTTCTTTGTGCATTCATACTCTTTGAATTCAACATGGCATCCCACCACTCCATTCATGAGAATGACAGTATTTTATCAGGAAATTACAAATGTTAAATTTTTATGTATCACTTTTGATATAAAGTCAATTGTTCCTTACGTGACCTTTCCACGTGATCAGAAACAGAAACTGAAGCCAGCAGCATGTTTAAAAAAAAAAAAAACATTGGCACAGCACACATGAATATAATGCACGGGAAGGGGCCTGTGCAGCTGGCAAAAACTGTAACGCATGTGACTGCAAAAAAAAATGGTCTCGTCTGATACAGTTCTAGAAGACGAGCCCCCTGGGTTGGAAGACACTCAAAATACACAGTGGACTTGAGCTTACCAACAATCGTAAAGATGGCACAGAACTGGGCAGATGTTGCCGTCTGTTGTGCATGGGGTGGCCGAGTTGAAGCTGACTCCATGGCAGCTGACCATGGACGTGCCATCCGAACCAGACAGTGAGCTTGATGGGGGCAAGCGGCATGTCTTACTCATCTTCATGTCTTTCCTAGGGCTGTGTACAGAGGAGGACCTCACAAACAGCCCTTCAACTAGTGACTGGCCCTGCAGTCATATTTCATTTCATTGTTAATGAAGCTGTTGTGTGTATGTGTGTGTGTGTGTGGGTGTGAGTTGGCTAAAATCTGCCCACACATCGTAGCATACTTCAGGGCTTCCATGCCAGCTCCAGTAAAGAAACTCCATGACAGTGTATTTTAAAGGCTCCAGGTAGAGAGCCTCAGGCCTTAGAATCCAGAGAATGGTAAGGTATGGATGAGTGTTTAACCCTGGTCTAAATTGAGTTGATTTCTGGGGTTTTTTGGCTGGCTGTTGATACCTGCTAAGTTTTGGCATTTTCAGTGGCCGAATGGGGTGGTGGTAGTAATGGACCTGTCCCGGTGTTTAAAAATCTGTGGGTTTTTCTTGGCAGCACTCATTTTTCTGCCGGCTGACAGAAGATAAGAAGTCAGAGAAATTCTTCAAAGTTTTCTATGACCGAATGAAGGTAGCCCAGCAAGAAATCAAGGCAACGGTGACAGTGAACACCAGTGACTTGGGAAATAAGAAGAAGGATGATGAGACAGACAGGGATGCCCCTTCACGTAAAAAAGGTAATGGTCCCCTGTGTGAAGCGCCTTCAGTCAGTCTGAGAAGAGCAGGAGTACCTTGCCTTGCTTCATTTATTTCATTACTTCTAGACTCCAAAATGCATTCTGAACTTGGACTTGCAGAAGAAAATCAGCCTGGTTACCATATAATTCTTAAGCGACCTGAGCTGAAATTATACTGCTTTGAAGGATCTTCTTATTTAATAAATTATTAAGCATTCTTCTTGGTCAAATGTAAAGTTGTATTGGCAGGAAATGGATTATTAATATTCTTTTCCTGTGATTACCATTTAATGGTAGAGGACGTTGAGGGGAATACTCACTGTAATGCTAGATGTTAATCCTTTGTCAGCTACCTCTACCTTATTTTCCGAAGTATTTGAAAATGCATGAAGCTTTTTATCCATTTTCCCCACTGAAAGAGAAGCAGCACTGGTGCGTGGCTTAGCCCCACAAAGTTTTGGAGTCAGACTGCCTTCGGCAAGTTGATTACCTGCTCTGTACCTGATTTTTTAAGTTGAGAACGGGGTTTCTCAACCCCACCACAATTGACATGGGGATAATCTTTTGTCATGGAGGCTGCCTTGTGCAACATTCCTGCCGTCTACCCACTAGGAGCCCTGGTGGCACAGCTCAGCTGCTAACCAAAAAGTTGGCGGTTCAGACCCACCCACCTACTGGTTCCATGGGAAAAAGACCTTGTGATCTGTTCCCGTAAAGATTTCAGCCTGGAAAACACTATGGGGAAGTTCTGCTCTGTCACCTGGGGTCACTGTGAGTCGAAATTGACTCAATGGCACCTAGCGACAATTCACTAGAAACCAGTAGCACACTGTTGCCTCACCCCTCTACCTCCAGTCATGAAAATTAAAAACGTCTCCAGATATTGTCAAATGTCCAGGGGTAGGGGGAGGGAGCAGCAAATCACCCCCAGTTGAGAACCATTGGCCTAGCCAAAAAAATCTGTTTCTGTCAAATCACACCTGACTCATAGTGACCCTATAGGACAGAGTAGAACTACCCCATAAGGGCTTCCAAGACTATAAATCTTTACAGGAGCAGACTGCCACACCTTTCTCTCAAGGAATGGTGGTGGGTTAGAACTGCTGACCTTTCAGTATAAAATAGGTAGAAAAAGAAGACTGCTTAACATTAACGAGGTACTTCCTATGAATCAGGCACTGTTCAAAGTTCTTTACGTGTATTAACTCATTTAAAACTCAAGTCAACCACATCAAATAGATAAAAGTTGTAATTCCCATTTTAGAGATGAGGAAACCGAGGCATAGAGATGGTAATTAACTTGCCAAGAACCTGCAACTTAGTAGTAGCAGCTCCAGGATGCTAACCCAGGAAGTCTGGCTATAGTCTGTGCTCTTAACTGTCGTGCCTGTTACCTTATAGGTTACCTCACAGGGTGGTTGTGATGGTTAGATGAGATAATACATATAAAGTACTTAATCACACGGTGCCTTGGCACTTAGTAAAGTGCTCAAGCGTCATCGCAACAACAGTGGTTGCTGTGTGATTAGCATTATGTTGAACTTCTCAGGAACCCTCACCAGACAGAATTCACCAGTCCTCTCCCCATTTTACAGATGAAGAAGCTGAGGCCCAAAGCCACAGATTCATTAGGTTGACAGAGACTATACTATGCCTTTTCCTCTAAAACACAATACAAGCTTAGGTGAATGAAAGCCCCTGGTGGGGTTGACTCAGTTTGAATCCTGCCTGAGGACTGAGAGAAGATGGTGACTCCTTGGTGTGTTTTGCCAGCCTTGAGAATCTCTAGTGAATACAGGAATTTACTCTTTCTGAACCATGTTCCTGAGGATTAAACAGCATTCACTGTCTCATATTTGTCTTCTAGCCAAAGAGCCCTCCACACAAATAACGGAGGAGGTCCGGGATCAGCTCCTGGAGGCTTCCGCTGCCACCAGGAAAGCCTTCACCACTTTCCGGAGGGAGGCTGACCCCGACGACCACTACCAGTCAGGGGAGGGTGCCCAGGCTACCACGGACAAGACTAAGGACGAACTGGAGATGAGCGCTGTCATCACCATCATGCAGCCCATCCTCCGCTTCCTGCAGCTCCTGTGTGAAAACCATAACCGAGACCTGCAGGTGAGAGCCTGGGAGGGGAGTCACGGCACCAGGGCCCAGCTCCCTCACAGCTGCTACAGCTCACTCTCACATTCCAGCCCTTCTCATTTCAATCTGTTTCCTTGAACTGAGTGTTCAGGATGGTTCTCTGATATGAAAGTCTGGGCAACTGATGTGCTTTATATCCGTCTCCCCCAGTATTACAACAGGGACACAGACCATATCGTTCTTACTCACCAGTGTAGTGCACGCTCCTTATGTACATATGTGTGTGTTAAGTGAATGTGTGTATGTGACTGTATGTGTGTGAGAGTCCCTGGGTGGTGCAGACAGTTAATGTGCTCGGCTGCTAACCAAAAGGTTGGAGGTTCGTGTCCCCCCAGAAGCACCTCAGAAGAAAGGCCTTGCCATCTTCTTCTGAAAAATCAGCCCTTGAAAACCCTATGGAGCAGTTCAACTCTGAAACGTTGGGTTGCCATGAGTTGAAGTTGACTCGATAGCAACGGAAAAAAAAACATGTTATATATCTTGTAGTCTACCATTGTTTGGCATATAAGTGCACTAGTGAATTTTTTTTTTTTAATCTCCCTCCTGTCTTTTAATAAGATTGCCTTAGTCATTGCTTTATAACTTGCAGACAAACCACACTAATTCAGACCAGGTGGATTGTTATCAAATGTCAACATTTTAGACTATCTTATTCAATTCAAAACACCAGGAAAAATTTGCTGGATAGATGAATAGATGATTAAATATATTAGACTTAGAAAATCTGGTACATAAGGCTTAGAAAATCTGGTACATAGAAAGTTCTAATTAAATATCTGTTGGTTGAATGAAAAAAATGGCCTTCTAGAGTTTTACACAAATAGATCTTCAAACATATTTGTTGAACTAATTATTCTAGGAATACTTCGGTCATTTTTTCTGTTGGATGATAACTATGGCCAATGTTTATGAACACTTAGGATATTCTTGATACTAAATGTTGTTTCTGTTATTATGCCCATCTTATAGGTGAGGAAACTGAGGTACAAGGACACACAGTGAACTGGGACACGACCCCAGGCAGTCTCATGCTGGAGCTAACCATTATGCTAAGACAAAGGGCATATTCTCCCTTGCAGAGTTTCCCACCACCAGCAGCAAAGGCTGTTTAGGAAGGTCAGATCTGTGGAGTTCTTTCACTGCTCAGGAGAAGCATGTGAAAGTACTGAGTTCTTGGCCTTTGTCTAGTTTTACTGCTGACTCTTGGACCTGGGGAAACACCCCTGTCTGCCTGAATGGTATGAGGATGAAAGAAGAGAACAAGACACAATGAAAGTGTGTCTGAACCACTCCTCTGAGGACTGAAATGTTTCCTCCTAAAATGTTTCCTCCTAAAATAAGCAAGTTGGCAGTGGTTGTTTTGTGTACTTGAGTCATGGTGATTCATGGTATGAAAGTTTCATAATATAAAAAGGAAATAATTCTAGTCCAAACCTGGCAAGGGGAGCACAGCCTTTAAATATTTGCATTGGTGAATTTCTCCTCCATGAGACTTGAGGGCCACCCCCAAATCCACTGTGTTCGGTGCTGCCACAGTCCATTGCTCTAACTTACATCCTGCCACAGACCCTATGAGTAGATTAGGTGAGCAAGAAATTATATTGGCAAGGTTGTTAAACAGTAAGGCAGAACGACAAGATGCATCTAGGTGAAATCTGCAATATTAATACCTTCTATGGTGGGATGGCTGTTTTTATTTTTAATCAAATTGTTCTTAAGAGCCAGAATTTTAGCTTTGAGCCAGCATTTAGCTTTGAGATCATCCAGTGGCCAAATGTAGCCCACATTTAAAAGTAACACAGTATCACAGAAAATTCCAGTATTGGCCACACTAGACCATAGTGCTGCATGTTTATATGGTGGCATCTGCTGCCCCTCTGCTGCTTGGTCCCTGTTGACATCTGACTTAGCAACTTAAAGTTTGAAGCTCTGGTAAAGATTTTCCGATTCAGTGATTTTCAAATGGTTTTTTTTTGGCCACAGAATTCTTTGATTGTAGAATTCTTTATCTGGTTGTAGGGCTTTCCTTATCAGTTGTTCAACCTTTCCTACTTGGGCTTAGAACTTCACAGCCCTAGATCCATGTGCCTGGGACTGCGTATTTCAGTCAGGCAGACCAAAACACTCATAACCCAAAGGCTGAGGATTTGGTTACTCCCATTGGCTGGGATTCTACTTTCTAACAGCCGATCATGTCCCTGATGTTGTCTGTCCCTTTTCCTTACATGTCAACACCAGTAGTCATAAAGATGATGGGAATGTGGATGACACCATGGAAAGCCAGACCATCCCAGCTCCAGGAAAACAAAACATGAGCAGCTCAAATGTGGCATCTCTATGGCTAGGGGCTATTTCTGGGCTGATCGTGGTGATCAGTGTCATGTACTGTTCCCCTAAGCAAGTGTTACTGGTCTTCACTAACCTTGGGCTCCAGAGGGAAGTAGGTTGAGATGTTGCTTGTGCGTGTTTATGTTCATTTAACCAATGTTGGTAGTGTCTGCTGTGTGCCAGGGACTGGTGGTGGTGGAGACCTCACCCTGCCCTCCTAGAAATGAGAGTCTTGGGCAGGAACCACTTGCGGAAACCAGGGATTGCAGTACAGCATAAGTAAGTGTTAATCTGGTGTGATCTTAGGGGCTTTGTGAGTTCAGAAGAGGGGAGCCAACCTAGTGTGCAGGATCCAGGAAGGCTTCTCAGAGAAGCTGAAATCTCTGCCAAGTTCTGAACTAACCAAACTAGACTACTTTGAGTAGACTATCTCCATGAACGTCCTAGGGGCAGTACTAAGGTGCTTGTTCCAAAACGAGGTTCTTGTTTCATGCACCAGCCTGTCTTCCATCTCTCCCTGACCTTCCTTTCTTCACCAACACACTCAACTTCTACCATGGGGGAAGAGTAGAGTTTTAATTATGCAAGTTCAGCATTTCTTACTCGGAAGTCTTCATTATTCAGTTTTCTACCTGAGTCCTTCACAAAACTCTCCTTAGGGCTAATGCCCTAAGAACCCCTTGGGCAGGAGCACCTTTTAATGAGGCCTGTCCAAAATTTGTTTCTCCAATACGCTGCTCTGTGTAAAACAATGCTGGAATGGGTTTAAGTACATTTATAGACCTAGCAACTTAAAGTTTGAATGTTTCATAAAGAGTAACCTACTCAGTGGTTTTCAGACTTTATTTTGGCCACAGAATTCTTTATTTGAACAACCTCTTATGCACAAGTGTACTAAGTAAAGCAGATGAAAGCAAAGCTGCTCTGTCAGAGTAAAGACTAGAGAGTACTAGAAACACAGGAGCCCTGGGGAAGAGTCTTCCAGGGGGCACCTGCAGAGCCCAGCTGGAAAACCAATGATCTGGACCAATAGTTTGCAAGGATGAAGATTATCCTCATCTTTTTAAAAATCCTATTAACTACAACTCTCTGAGGTGATGACCTGCTCCAATGAAATGATACTTGTAGGAATTCAGTTCTTAAAGTGATGCTTTTAAGTGGGAATAAAGTACTCTGATTCTACTCTGTTGACAGTGTTCCAGAACAGAGGGTTAATCCCTGGGTCAGGGTTTCCTTGTGGATCCAAGAGAGGGAAAGGCATCCTCACGAGGAGAGAATTTTAGGTGCCCTGATGTAAAGAAGTGGCACAAACGGTTAAGCGCTGAACTACTAACTGAAAGGCTGGTGATTCGAACCCACCCAGCAGCACCTCAGAAGAAAGGCCTGCTTGCTTCCAAAAGATCACAGTCATTGAAAACCCAATGAAGTGCAGTTCTACCCTGACACATGTGGGGTCGCCATGAGTTGGAGTCAACTGGATGGCAACTGGTTTGGTTTTTGGTTGATGTAAAGGAATGCAGATAAGCTTAGAGAAAGATGGGATCCAGCCTCTTGTAGCAACACTCTTTGGCTCTTGCCCAGAGTTTCTTGTCATATTTTTAACCTTAACTTTCCTGTTAATAAATGTTCAGTAGAGATAAAGCTACCAAGTTTGACTGCCAAATGGGCAGTTACTGCCTTAAGCAAGCCTTGTTTGCAGTAGTCAGAAACGTGATGGGAAGGACTATTCTTTAACCATTTTACGTGAGCTTTTTGAACCTTCACCTACCTGAGAAGCTGGTTTTGCTTTTCCTCTGGTTAATGAATGCAGGTCCTAATCTCTCTCCACTGAAGTCTGCTCAAGCATAGACTTGAGTTCCTCTGTGGAAGGCCTCGATTCCTTAATCCACTCAGCTTGATCTCTGGCCCTCCAAGAAAGACCCAAAAAGAACAGGATTTCTCTCACCTATACAAGGCAGGGGTGGTGTGTGCTAAAAGTTAACTTTCCTCTGAGCATGTAAATAGTGGCTGTGTGCTTTCCAGTGAGTGGCATGCTTCTTTTTTGTAGAGGACAAGAGGAAATGGATCTGAGTTAGAGAAGGGGAGACTCTGGGTAGACACAGGCAAAACGGTGAGATATGAGAGAGGCCTTCAAGAAAGGGCAGACAGCCATCCTTCATGGGGAATTTGAAACATGTGCTCCTGGCCAGCCCCCATGACTTTCCAGGTTCCCTTTTCTCTATCCGTTCCATTTGATTTAGATCATTTCAAGCAGTAATTATAAAGCACCTAAGAGTTTTTTTTTTTTTTTTAAGAGTTACCAGTCCCTGTACAAGCTGCTGAGCACACAGTGGTGTGAGCATAGTCCTCAGGCCTCAGTGCTCTGATCTCATGGAGTAGGCGTGGTGGTGGGGAGGGTCCGGGAGGGCTTCCTGAAAGAAGTGACTTTAACCGCATCCTAAGGAAGAAGAATGAATCAGAGTAGAGGTGGGACAGAGTGACAAGCAAAGAGAATAGTGTGCCCAAAGCCCAGGAGACAAAGGAATGCCCAGCATTTCATGCTGCCGAGCAGAGAGGGGCACAATAGGGACAGCTGAGTTTGAGGAGCAGATGGGCCTTGAGAACCATGCTGTGAATTTCAGTCTTGGACAGCCAGGTCCTCTCCACCTCTGCCCTCTTCCTGAAAGCTTCTCTGTCACCCCCACATGGTGGGGGGCTCGGCCAGGCCCTAACACATGGAACCTCTTCCCTTAGGAACTGAAACAAGATAGAAATGGCTGTGAAACTCTTTTGTAGCTTCCTGTAGCCCTTAGCACACTATTCAATCCTCTTACGAGAGCCTGTTGTTGTTAGCTGCCATCTAGTCAACTCTGATTCATGTTGACCTTATTACGACAGATTAAAACGTTGCTTGGTCCTTCATCATTCTCGTGATCACCAGCATTCTCGAGTCCATAATTGTGTTTGCTGTGCCACTCCGTCTCACCAAGGGTTTCCCTTGCCCTCACTGGCCCTTTCCTTCACCAAACATGCTGTCTTGCTCCAGTGATTGATCCTTCTTGATGATGTGTCCAAAGCAAATGAGTCAGACAGTGTTCTGTTGTGATCTATATGGTTTTCACTGGCTAATTTTCAGAAGTAGAACACCAAGTCTTTCTTTTTTCCTAGTTCGAAATCATCTGCCTTTCCTCCACCTCCCACCCAGACCAGAACAGTTACTTAATTTTCAGACCTAGTAAAAAGGCTGAGCACATGGGACTGAGGTTAAGTTGGAGGGATGACTAGTTTGATGA